>NW_027121344.1:0-328176 GCF_030686945.1 Centruroides vittatus
AATTAATGTTAAAAAACTCTGTCTTCCTTCATATAGACTGCGAAAAATTTAAGAACGCTGACATAAACATAATGTATATGTTACTTGATTTTCTGTAAACAAACCGAGTTGAAAAAATAATAAAATGTAAATAAAATGTATTTTAAGAATGACATTTGTTTAACCTCATGCAGACTATTTATTCTACTACAATCAAATATGTAAATTTTATATACAATCTCTGTAATAAAATACAGTTTCCTCTAAACTGGCAGCTCTAGATGATCTCTGGTAGTGATTTTTGTAACTATCTTTTCTTACAAAAATTTCTTGTACAGTACATATTGTTGAATATGGCTACAGGTTACGTTCGTTTATAGCTATTAAAATCTTAAAATTACAAAATAAAGACTTGGCTTCTGTTCTACTTACATCCTATACGATATTTCTATATATTAGACCCTATAGTACTGCCTATATCTGGTTTTCTCTAAGTTTTATTATTGATATTAATCAGTTTCTCATACAAATTCCAATGTCTAATGCAAATAAAAAACCAAACATTCAACAAATAACTTGTCAGTTCATTAATAAAATATGTACGTAATTAAAAAACATGAAAATTTCTTCTGTACACATTGTATTATGAAATAATAATGTTAACACTAGTGGCTACTGCAGCCTATAAAAACGGCATCGTACATTATGCAGGTAGCTTGAAACTTTATGATTCAACATCCAAGCATTGTCTTTCTTTTTGTATTGATACAATACTCTATTGTATAATGTATTTGTGAAAAACCCTCCCAAACAGATTATCAATAAGACCATCAAGATCTTTATTTTTCGTAAATTTTCAGTCGATCTTCGATTATTGACTGCCATTTTGGACTACTTCTGCTTCATAGCTTCATCGAAAAAATTGAAATTCTCACAATATGATATACGTTCTTATAATCTGGGCGTGCATAGTATCACGAAATTCTCGTTTGCTTATATTTCACTGTCTTCGTGCATTAAATACATCCTTTTAATTATATTTGAGTACAGATAAACATTTTTATGTTATATTTTTGTATATTTAATTGTTACCTCGTTTGATCAATCTCGGTGTGGTTCCTACCCATTGTCCAATTCGACATTTTTTAACAACACTAAAAAATAGGTGTTATAGTAATAGAATGTACGGGTGTATAAGTATAATATATAGATACATATGTTTATATAAAAGAAATTCCGGTTATCTGACTTCTTAACTACCTTATATATATATATATTTATATTTATATAATGTTCATACATTAACGACATAAGGTAAATAAAAACAGGATTTTATTAATTTCAATAAAATATATTTCATAAATTATTTACGTTTTAAAATATTTTAAAATTTAAATAATAATAATAAAATTATAAAATCTTATCTACAATCTTAAATGTCTCACAACTCTCATCACCGAACATTTTTTGAGGAAAAAGCACAGGATTTTCTTCTATGTCTACTTATGTGCCACCGTTTTCGTATGGTAATTACATTATTTAATTATAGTTACTGTTTCATTTAATTGTAATTTTATGTTTATGAAGTGTGAATGCACTTAGATGTAGACCATGCGGAACGTACGTGTGCCATAACAAAAGTAATGATGAATGTCCTTCTGGTCTTGTGACTTATATCTGCGATTGCTGTCTCGTTTGCTGTGGAAAGAAATGATACTGCATCCGAATTTTTCAATCCACTTGAGCTCTTATTTCTGTAAAAAACTGATTATTTTTTGTAGCTCGGTAACATTTAACAATGAACATAGATATATTTCAAGCCGCCTGCGTGCAAGAATTTGCCTCAGACACACAATTCAACTTTTTAGCAACATCCAATTAAACCATTTTGGACGCTCGTTAGTTACAGTATATGACAATGAAACCTGTGTAAACCGGAATTGTACGTTTTTCCGTTTAGGCAGGTTTCTGTTTTAGACAGGTTTTACTGCATATATGGTTAAACGAAGACTTTAGAACAAGATTCACGCATTAATTAAAGAAAAATTCGAAAATTTGTGCCATAATTGTTGTTTTGTTTGATTAGTAGAATTGCCTCTTTCGAATTGTGTACCAAAATATTCTATATACTCTTCACTATACGAATTTATAAAAGATAAACAAAATGTTATGTTTTCAGCTTAAAATTTATTAAAAGCCATTTAGTTTTAAAATAAAATCTTTTTACAGATTCCAACAGTTGTCGCTGGTGATCCGTTTTCTGTATAACAATAAAGTTCTCTTCCACATCTACCATTTATATACGATAATCCTCCACATGATTCGTTTTCGTTCTAAAACAATAAAAAAAAACATAAATATTAACATATTTTGTTAAATATTATATTGTTATAAACAAATTACCTTTCCACAAACGGCACAACAAAAGCAGGCGTCAATCACGATACCAACGGGACATTCTATTTCAGTTTTGTTATTGCAATCGTACGTTCCACATGGCAAACATGTAAGTGAATCAACACTGTAAACAGTAAAAAGTGATGAATTAAAATAAATTTATTTACTTTTAAACAGTGAAACAGTGTATATTTACCATATAAAGCTGGCTGTGAACAGGAGGAATAGAATGGCAACGTTCATCTTTTGTAATAGAAATTTATCTTCGAATAAACTGTATATAAATTGTGGTTTATAAATATAGATCTAAATTTAATGAACTTTGAGTGAAATTCCTTAAATTATGTGTGATGCTTACAACTAAATAACCCCACGGCTAAAGTAATACACCTCAGATATTACAGGAAAAATGGAAAGTTTCATTTGTAGTTTTAAAGATTTAGCAGGTAATCAAAGTGCAAAGTACATAATTTATATTTTTTTTCTACTAATACTATTTTTATTGCCATATAATAATGAATCCAGAAATCTTTCTAGGGAGTACCTTACAAAACTTTTTACTCTGTGAGATACTTGGCTTCACTCGGATATAACTGTTACAAAGGAATGCCCTGCGCCTGCTTACCCTCTAAATTCGCCCCTGATGCCATGTGCAATAAGCAGAGTTGAGTTACAATTCTGTTTATGGCAACTTTCCGGAGTTTACTAATTTCAGAACTCAAAAAAAATTTTTGAAACACCATACTATAAAATACACGCACACATTGAATGTGTTCCTAAATTAAACACATTAAAACAAATTATAAAATTAAATTTTGGGGCCCATCTACGTTTGCTCTCTAAAAAAATCGAGGGAGGAGCGATAGAGGGGCGTCATTTGTCATATCTCGAGAGGTAAAGGACTTATTAAAGGGTTTATTTCAGGGATGGGGAACCTTTTCTCATTTGGAGGCCACATGAGAGATAAAAAATCCGTGCAAGTAGGCCGCATTCTAAAATACTCAAACAAATTCACTGCATAATGCAAATAATTTATTACTAATTTAGCTGTTATACAGAATTAACCCTTTCAATTATATCATACTACCATAGGGCAGAGTTATCGCGACCTGATAACGGCTTTTACCGAGAATTAGCTCTTAGCAGAATCGTCAAATTGCTGGAATTAGTTCACATTCGTTAATCAATGTCGTATGGATAACAATATGAAAACTTGTTTAAGAAGGCCACAGTAGGCAGCACAACAAACTCCAAAAAAACTGCCCGTTCTCTCTTTTGGTTATTGGCATTTACACTTTTTTACAAAATTTATCCATAAAATGTCGAAAAGCTTAACTTTGAGAATATTTTCAAAGTTAAGCTTTCTGTCATTTCATACTAATTAAAACTATAAAGGTTTTTAAAATAAAATTTCACAACACATGGCGCTACACACAAATTTCTTTAAAATCACTGAATACTTGTAGTTAATCGTGGGTTCCCACCTGACCAACTAGCTGGTCACATGGAGTTCTCCGTGTTGTCTCCACGTTTGTAACACCTACACAGTCAGTTTTTCTTAGAAAGTCCTCCTGGAAAGCATCTTCCTCAGCAGATCGGCCAGGTGTTGCTTTGCTGTATACAATTACAACAAACAAAACTACAGAGTTTTTGAAAATTTTGAGTTTGTCACAACTAAATTGTCAGCAGTTATTTAAGTTAACACTATGTGTTAAAGAACTCTGCAGGTTGTTGTCATTCTTCGTTATATACGAGCTCGAGTTTGAACTTTAAACTTAGTTTGTTCATCATTATTCCTGACGTCCCCCCATTCTAAATTATAGTAATATAATAACTAATACTGTTAAATTGCACTCCACGATGTCTATTTTATATCTAGGCTAACGCCGTAGTGGTAATACTAAAAATAGAATACACGGGTGGCGTTATTAGGCACGGTTTGGCTTTTGCACGTTATTTATCGTTGCTTTTGTCTTAAGCATATTTATTATTTGTGGACGTAAATTAGTTTTCGTTTTCGTGTTAAGCAGTTTTTGGCTTATGCAGACGAATTAACTTGTATATTACGTGACAAGGAACTAGAAAAAAATTCGTAATAAGCAAGTCTCTGTCTTACTGAGATTTGGTTTAAACGGTTTTCACTGTATTTACATACATTAGAAGTCCCCGCATTACTTTATTTACAAGAGGTTGAAATTATAAAAACATAAAATATGGACATAAAGCGAAACCATTCGTGAAGTGTTCAGAAGTAAAACTTCCAAGAAGACTAAGCCACAGATTGTTGCATCAACGGCCGTTTCTTTAATGATTTTAATTGCTGTCCGTTACTCACCATTTGCCGCTATGCGATTGTATCGCCTCCTCGTGGACGCCAGCGCAACTAATACGGAACGGGTTGCGCAGAATAAAATTTTTTGAGTTGCTCTGTCGGTTAACGTTAGTCTCGTCATAACTGACTTATTACATATCTCATAATAAATATTTGAAATCAGGAACATCTTTCACAATCACCTTGTGTTGTGATATATATTTTCAGCAGATTTAATTATGCTTTCTTTTCCAAAGACCACCTTACTCTAAATTCCCTTTTATATTCTGTTGATACGTGTAATCGAAGAAATAATCCACTATCGCTTTGATAATCGATTTCCAATTCATAAAAGCATTAATGATTACTTTCACTGATGAAAATCCATTATCCAGGGATGCAATGGAAACAAAAATAAAACCATTATTTTTGCAGAAAATAATCGATTTTTTTGTTTATAAATTGCGTATTCTTGTCTTTAAAACAGTTTTTCTCTACGTTACTTCTATTATTTTTAAATTAAAACATTATTACAGTTGAACCTGCCACTCTTAACGGCAGCCATTTTTTCAGAAACGATGAACAAAAAAGTACATACAAAATAACTTCCAAACAATGGTCACTCCTAACAGTAGCTATAGTTTTCCGTTTCTGTCAGTGGCCCTTTTCAGAGGTTTCGTTGTATCTTCACTATTCTGACATTTTAAAAAATTTAATGTCTTACGAATTTCACATAGGAAAAATTTTGATTCTCTTCTATTTAATTTTATTATTATTTTAGCTGTAATAATTTTATATAATCTTGTATGATTGCTTATCGTATACATGAATTGCACGTATTATGCAATCCATGTCTATCAATAATGTATCTGAATAATTGTATAATAATAGATAAAATAATATTTTGAAGTTCCGTCAGATGTTAAACTTTTTAAAACAGTTAAAAATGACACAGTCGTTCCGGAAAAAATTCTCCTAGACGATCACCATTTATTATTCTTGTTTTAGAACGAACTTCTTAGATGACCAGACCTTCCTATTTAGGCTACTTGGGGATTAGATTGAGGGAACACAAGTACAACATCAGCAAAAGATCTAACGCCACAATTCTATCTCAGATGGCACAGGTTGAAGGCTCAGTAGTCAAATGGGGCGAAGCAGGCATTATTAAACCTGTCCATTCACCGACTTCAGCGTTTAGCGCCAAAAAATTGAAATATTTAAGAGCAGATTGCATTATACCTGCATTAATGCCAGGGATGCTGAAGGGTTGCCTTCAGCCTGGAAATATTTAATTAAAAGATTTGAGAGCTTTTAATTTATGCCTTGATTTTGTTATCATTGCATATCTTGCATTTATTAGAATTTCATGTAATTTATTATTATGTAATGGCTTAATATTTATTTTTTTAACCTCTTAACAGTGAAGGACGGATGTCGTCCAAGCGATCGAGTGCAGTGGTGAAGGACGACTATAGTCGTTAAAAAATTCTTATAAAATACCTGGACCAATTCGTAAAGTCGTAGAATTTTCACGAGTAGTTGGGTTCTCCAACTTTGTTTTGGAATATCCTTTAGTTCTCGAGAAATTACAATAAAAAAGAAAAAATTAAAATAAATATGAAATTTTAGACGGCCATCTATCGACATAAATCGAATTTAAATCTCTCGCCGTCATCTGATTGGTTAAAAAAATTAATATTCCTAATTGGCTCGCGTCAGAAAAAAGTAGGTGTGACTTCTGTAAATGACGCTATCGGGAGAGCACCGATGCAACCGGAAAAAGTAAACAGCCTACGTCATTATTCTAACAGTCCTTGTCTGACCTACTTTTCGTAGAATCAACATTGGAGTAAGCTGTAGTAAAACGTAGTAGTTTATAGTAAAACGGTCTTCTCTAATATTCATAGTACTTTGTAAAGCTTGGATTTCAATTTAATAAGTATTATTTAATTCAGAAACATTATAAATACATCATTAAGTAGGAGAATAACGAAAAACTTTATTTTTTAGTATAATACAATTTACAAAATCGAAAGTTCGTATTATCGTAATATTATAAAAAACTACATCGAAACATACAAAGTCACCTAATTTACTTAAATTCAGTTCATTATACAACTGTCGATACTCTTGCCTTCCTCAGTTTCCTCAAACAACATTCGAAAACTTCAATTAATCCTATAAATATTTAAGCGCCATTACTATTCGAATTAACTGTAATTACAAATATAAATGAAAAATATTTTCGACATAAACCCTAGGCAATAATTATCAAAACAAAATTCTTCAAATACAGTCAAACCTGTTTTTATGCGCTCTTTTTATGTGCGATTTTTATTTGTGCGATTTTTTTAATGCGAATTTTTAATTTGTGCGGGTTTTTTTTGTGCGATTTTTTATTTGTGCGGTATAGTTGGCGACTAGTCTCGTGCGATTCGTCATGTCTCACGTTGACTTATTATAGCTAAATAAACTTATTATAGCATAAATGCACTTATTATAGTAATATTATTGCATGAATATGCGAAAAATAAAATAATTTACTTTTAAAGTCAACAAAACACCACCTGGACAAAAATATGTAAAACAGACGATAGACCAGACGATGCAGTCAAGTGCTGACATCTGTTGTCAATAAATTCTATTTCGTACGGTTTTGAGTTTTCTATGTGAGACTTCTTTTATGCGGTCCCTATTGACCGCATAAAAAAAACATTTTTTTTAATTGTGTTGCGAAAACTATTTTTTATAGCCACTCGTGAAGTTTCGTGCGATTTTTTTTAATGCGTTTTTTTTTAATGCGGTCCCTATCCCACATAAAAACAGGTTTGACTGTATAAATTTTTCTGTATAAATGTCAGCGATCCAATGTGTGACCTACGTTCTCTAACGTAGTAAAACAAAGTAAGTTGCAGTACAACAATACACATAAACACAAATAAATTAGTAGCTCAATAATACATACTTTCATTTATATCCATATGTTATATCCAAAAGTCAGTTTTCCCAAATTGTCGAAAAATAAATTATTTTCAACTTTTCTTTTTGTAAAGTAGCATATTCTGAAAAACAAGTTCTATATTCAGCGTAAAATTTCCACCTTTTATCCGTTAAAAACAACGCAAAATGTATGGATCCACGTAATAAAAAATTATCGCAGTGAACTTCAAAAAAACCAGAAACACAGATACACCAGACTGCACTGTACAAAATTTTGCCACAAACTGATTCATATTTTAATGCACCTGTGAATAATTTCATCACATGACGAAAAGTTTTTGAATAAAAGCTAAAAGTTTTTAAAAATTCTTTCATAAAATCCGATGAATTTAATTAATACACAATAACTAGATCTGTTTAATAAAGATTAATAATTTTCCATTATAATTATGCAAATTAGATATAAAAAGATCATCGCGCAAATTCTCCCGCGAACCATGGATGACTCTTACGTCATCTGGATTGAAGTTTTCTGCAAAATAGTGAAAATTTTTATATAATTATTTTACTAATCTAGTCAAATTTAAATAATATAAAATGTCTAGATCTGTTTAATAAAGATTAGTAATGTACTATCATTAATATGCAAATTAGATATGACAAAGATCACTGTTGGAAAATTCCCGCCAAGATAAAAATAGCTTTCGGTCACGTGATCACCAAGAAATACGCCTTAAATTTAATGTTTGTGTACAAATTAATACATTTTAACTAATGTCATCGTTTAAAATTTAATGTTTCTGTAAAATTTAGTAAATTGTAACAAATTTCATCAAAGACAGACAGAATAATTTTCAGCTTATAAAAACTCTACAATAAATGATTATTTCTTCGAAAGACGTCGATATGCACGAATAAATAATAAATATACAATAATGCTTTTATCCATTTTAAATGGATATTGTAAAAATTAAGCTATTTAATTTGTTTGGCTTTTATAATTTAGTTTCCGAATATTTTACTGTGAAATTCCATTTAGTAAACAGAAACAAAGACAAGCTATTAATTATAAACAGGACAATAGAATAATTTTTACGTAAATTGAGTGAAAATACAGAAAAAAACAAATTAATCAAGAATAGAAAGAGGAATATCTGGGCTAGATCCTTTAGAAAAAGAATACCTCCAATGGAAAACTGTCATTAAAGCCCGGATGGCTTGGAGGAAAGGATGTGATGCCGGGAAATACATCAAACTTACTAAATGCTGGCTTAGAGAAAACGATTTGGTTACTACTAGAGCGGACAAGAGCAAAACATTAGTCATCATGAAAAGGCAAACGTATAATGACGCTTTGGATGATTATATTAAGAAAACCGAATGCGAGCGTGTTGACGAAAAGATTATCGATAGAGTCGACAGAAGAGTTAAGAAACTTGAAAAAGCTAAAATCACTAATTTATTACCTTTTCTCAAAAATTGTCGGAATCCTAGGCCAGGTATGCCGAGATTATTTGCGTTTGCCAAAACCCATAAAGAGGGCAAGGAAGTAAGACCCATAGTTGAAAGATGCAGAGGACCAACCTTTTTTCTTGAAAAGAGATTACATAAGTTTCTCACCTCTCAGCTCGAGAATAACGTATATGTGGCAAAGGATCCCAGGGATGTGGTTAATGAGATACAAGATCTAATTTTAATGGATAATGAGGTTGGAACCGTAATGGACTACGAGAGCTTATACCCCTCTATAAAAATTGAGTCATGCAAGGTAGCGCTTTTGGATTTCATGCACAGCAAAAGCCCAGATTTGGCAAATTACAGTAATGATTTGATAGAGCTAGCTAACCTTGTCTGCTATGAATCTTTTTTCGCTTTTAATGGCCGTCAATACAAACAAAAAAGGGGAGTCCCAATGGGAAGTCCTATGTCAGGATTGTTGTGTGAACTTGTATTGAGAAGGTTAGAAAAGAGTGTTATTTGTGGCTTCATGAATGACATTATGTATTTTAAAAGATACGTGGACGATGTCCTTGTAATATGGAAAAATGACCGGAAAATCGAGGAATTTATTAATAGAATCAACAACAACGATGACGGCCTCATGCTAAAGATTGAACAGACGTGTTCCTCACGGATACATTTTTTAGACATTGACATCGAATTCAAGGAAGGACATTTGATCACTAAAGTGTACGTAAAACCAACGCATAGCCCTTTGTACATTCCATCGCGTTCGAATGATCCTTACCAATACAAAATGGCTGCTTTCCGTGCCCTTGTTCGCAGGGCTTTTCTCTACTGCAGTAGTGTGGTTGATAGACAAAAAGAAATCTACAGGATATCGCATATCGCTAGAACTCTAGGGTACAGGGCGGATATGATAACCACACTAATCAAAAACTACAAGAATAACAAAACAAAAGCTCAAGGAGGGGATTTCCGCAAATTCACAAAGTTCACGTATGACAGAAAGAAAGAAGCTATCATGAAGGAAATCTCAGCCCGCAAAAATACCAAGTTAATTTTCAAGAGGGCTCCCAACTTGTACAAATTATTAAGGAACGACAAAGACCGTATTGATAAAGAAAGAATGGCTGGAGTGTACAAAATTCCTTATGAAAACCAAGAACTAGGCATTAATAAAAACTACATTGGAGTTACTAATAGAAGCTTAGGGATTAGATTGAGGGAGCACAAATACAACATCAGCAAAAGATCTAACGCCACAATTCTATCTCAGATGGCGCAGATTGAAGGCTCGGTAGTCAAGTGGGGTGAAGCAGACATCATTAAACCTGTACACTCACCGACTTTAGCGTTTTGCGCCGAAAAAATTGAAATATTTAAGAGCAGATTACATAATGCCTGCATTAATGCCAGGGATGCTGAAGGGTTGCCTTCGGCATGGAAATATTTAATTAAGAGGTTTGATAGCTCTTAATTTAATGCCTTGATTTTGTTATCACTGCATATCTTGTATTTGTCAGAATTTCGTATAATTTATTGATAAATGCACTTCTTGCATTTATTAGAGTTTCGTGTAGTTTATTAATATTTATTTATTTAACCTATACATATTTTTTATATATTTTTGTTATTTATATTTAATTTTTACTTTCTTATATGTATATTTTATCCGTTATTTTATTTATTTGTATTTAAATTTTTTGTTCCATTTTGTGTTTGCATTCGAATATGTTTAACCTGATGATGGCCAACAGATTTGGCTGAAAACGTTTGTTAGTTATTAAATTTTCTCAGCAACTTAAGGTGTTTGGTTGTTTGTGACTAAAATTTTCTTTTATTTACAATGATTACATCACTTCTGCAGAATGTAGAACACAAGACGACCATCACCCTCATTTCAGTCTTGGGGAAAGGCCGCCAGGCGTCGTAGTTGTAAACGTAACAACCTTTACCTCATCTATTGTTGTGGATGAAATTCGTTAACTGTCAATTACATTTTCTTAAATTTGATTCGCAGGTTGAAAAAAATCGTCATGACTTAAATGGCTAAAATTTTAAAAAATTATATAAAATTGAAAATAAATTCAAAACTTTTGAAAAAATCGTAACGGATGGAAAATCAAAAAGAATTTAATATACATTTGAAAAAAAGATTTTTGCAAAAAATTACCGCGAAAAAAATTCACATATAAAAAAATTATGTGTCAATAAAGAACGATTTTTCCTTTACCAGACGTAACTGTTTAAATTTTTTTCCTAAACTGAAAGGAGAAAAACTCGTGGGAAAATTCTTAAAAAATTTCCCACGCTTCTTCTCCACAACTAAGTGGTAGCGCCACGTCTGACTGTTCCACTGTTAGAAGGTTAATACGTTTGGTATTAGAAAAGTGCATTAAGTGAAGTCATTATCTGTGATATTTATATAATGCCATTACTTATAACAAGATATTACTAATACTATTTATAGCAACTACCATTGAGTTTAATACAATATTGATTGATTAATGATTTTGTTCTATAATTTATTAATAAATTTTTCTTTAAAGCATTACACCTGAAATATTCTAGTTTATTAAACAATTTTACTCAGTAGATTGAAGTGATGGAGTAAGAGAGCAAAATATATGGGCGATCCACCAATAAAGAATGTGCCTACTGGAAAGACTTCTAATGGGGGACTAGTTCTTATTTAGGTGTTAAACAGTAAAGACAACCTGGCTAAACCCTAGAACGAATAAAACTATATCCATAGTTTTTTTCCTTCGAATTATATTAAGCAATCGCTAAAGGATATTAATATTTTTCCATAGTTTCATGCAACATTCTCGTATGTTGAACAAAACTTGACCTTAAACAAAAAGAACACTTTTTGTTTTGAAGGCCATGTTATTTTTAATTGCAACTAATGCTAAATTGAAAGAGCTCTTATTTTACGTTAAATTGTAGTTTGAAGCTTCTTATGTAATGTACGAGACCTATTTTTATAGCTTATGTACGCTCCTATTTTATAGCCTGCAGGCGCTGTTGATGCCACAATCTGTGGCCTCGTCGTCTTAGTTTTATTTCAGAGCACTTTACTAATGGTTTCGTTTTATATCTATATTCTATGTTTTTGTATTTTCAATCCCCCTGTAAATAAAGTAATTCTAATTTATTTAAATACAGTGAAAACCCTTTAAATTAGAATCTCAGTAAGACAGGCTTGCTTATTACGAATTTTTTTCTAGTCGTGTATCACATAATATACAAGTAAATTCGTCTGCATAAGCCAAAAACTGCTTAACACGAAAACAAAAACTAATTTACGTCCACAAATAATAAATATGCTTAAGACAATAGCAACAATAAATAACGTGCAAAAACCAAGTGCCTAATAACGCCACCCGTGTACTCTATTTTTAGTCTTACCATTATGGCATTAGCTTAGATATAAAATAGTCATCGTAGAGTGCAATTTAACAGTATTAGTTATTATATTACTGTAATTCAGAATGGGGAAAACGTCAGGAATAATGATGAACTTAGTTTAAAGTCTAAAATCGATCTCATATATAACGAAGAATGACAACAACCTGCAGAGTTCTTTAACACATAGTGTTAACTTAAATAACTGCTGAAAATTTAGTTGTGACAAAACTCAAATTTATCAAACTCTGTAGTTTTGTTTGTTGTAATTGTATACGGCAAAGCAACATGTGGCTAATCTGTTGAGGGAGATGCTTTCCAGGAGGACTTTCTAAAGAAAACTGACTCCTACGTAGGTGTTACAAAAGGAAGACAACACGGAGAACTCCATGTGAGCAGCCTGTTGGCCAGGTGGGACCCACGACTAATTACAAGTATTCAGTGATTTTAAAGAAATTGGTGTGTAGTGCCATCTGTTGTGAGATTGTGTTTTTAAAATGTTTATATTTTTAATTAGTGTAAAATAACAAAAAGCTTAACTTTGAGGATATCCTAAAAGTTAAGCTTTTCATCATTTTACGAATGAGTTTTTTTAAAAAGTGTAAACGCCAATAACCAGAGGTAGAGAACCTGCGGGCTTTTGGAGCTTGTTGTGCGGCCTACTGTGGCCTTCTTAAACAAGTTCTCATATTCTTATACATATGACATTGATTAACGTATGTGAACTAATTTTAGCAATTTCGCTAGGAGATAATTCTTGGTAAAAGCCGTTATCAGGCTGCGATAACTCTGCCTATTGATAAATTTGAAACGGTTAATTCTGTATAAAAGCTAAGTTGGTATTAAATTATTTGCATTATGTAGTAAATTTGTTTGATTTGTTTAGAATGTGGCCTTCTTAAATGGATTTTATCTCTTATGTGGCCTCCAAATGAGAAAAGGTTCCCCATCTCTGGAATAAACTCTTCAATTAGTTTTTTACCACTCGAGATATGACAAATGACGCCCTTCTATCGCTCCACCCTCACGACTTTTCACAACCAAAATTTATCAGCGTAAATGCTCTTTAAAACAAAAGCTGCTGTGCCAAATTTCGTTTCTTAATCTTTACTCCATCCTGCAATATTAAACGAAATAGATGCGAACACACCTATACATATATAGCCAAGAAAGTTTTTTGCCTTTTTTTACTTTTTGGGGTTCAGGTGGTACCTATAGAAATCAGTTTTCTAAATTAAGAAATAGTAAAAACATATTAAAATTGAAGTACATATCTATGGAAATGATGAACACTATTATGTAAAATTAAGTGAATAGCAATAAACGTTTTCTATTTTTCTCTTGTTAACTGTGTGAAAATTGCATTTTAGTTTTCGTCACAAATCATTCGTAATACAAATGACTTCTCTTACACCTATTGTTTGTCCAGGTAGTGGCATAGATAGTAAATACTGGTAGTTGATTATGGGTTAGCACCATTATAAAGAGTTGGCCTTATAAAGTTTTTGGGAAATATTTGTGTCTAACTTCTACATAAAGACCAGTTTCCCGTAAAAAATCTTCTTCGGGAATACATCTTTGAGAAATTGTCACTCTTGCATCACCTCCTTTCAACAAAAAATAAAAAAATAGAGCATAAGCAACATAAAATCTCAAATTCTCACCACAATTATTATCAAAGCTCGGAAATCACATACTAAAAATTCATTTTGTAGAATTGGTAGCGAATATCTGGTTGCAATATTGCTCCTGATCTAGGATTTTTTTCAACTTTAAGAGAATCGAGAAGATTGAGTGTAATGTTTTTCCCATCTGAAAATCAAAGATCATTAATTAATTATTATGTACATTTCTTTATAATTAAAGAGCACATGTTCACACGAATGATCAAACCTTGAAAGGGATTTTCTTATCGATGATCAGGATGCCGCCTATCGATAGGCTCAAAGAGACATTTCCGAACCTTTTCATGAAATTTAAAATCTAAAACAATGAAAAAAATCATAAACGTAATAATTCATAATTATATAGAGACAAGATTATATACTTTTATTTTTCGTTCCACTTCAATTGAGCAGCTGACAAATTGTCTGATGTCTTGAAAGGAATTCTGCATCTAAATAGAAGAAATAAACAAATAAATAAGAAAGTCCAAAAATTACTTAGTAATTTCAGTAAGGAAAGTAAAATTACCACGAATGCCAGAGAACACAACAAGCAGCCACATATTATACAAACGAATGTACTCATAACCACCAATCCTAACAGTGAATTCTTCAGGAATTCCTGCAGCTCTTGATACAAATATGCATACAACAAAAAGCTTGTTGCCCAAAGAATGCCAAAATATATAACGCCAAATAAGAAATTGAATTTGGTGTTCAATTGATTCATAAATGTCCAAAGTTTATCGTGACAATACATTAATTTATTTAGTTTTACTGGTAAATGCAAATCGCTTCTTTTCAGTTGAACGAGTTCGTCAGAGAGCAGAACGTGTTCTATATGAGCGATAACCAACAATAGTGCTCCTAACAATAATCCAAAACCGATTCCTACCGCCAGAAAAGTGGACTCCAAGCATAATTGGACACTGCACAGAATGGCTTCTCCCAAAAATTTCTGCTTTCTTTGCATACTTGAAAAGGCAAAATTAAGGACAGGAAGTTGAAGTGACAAGTTACTCGTTATTATCATCAATGAGAGTAACAGAGAAACATTTCCTAAGGCGTTATTTCTGTTAACCATCATTTTCTCCAAATAATCACCCCTTAATTCGTTTATAAGGTAGAATTTTGTATTTTTCGTGAATGTAAAAGCGAGAGAATAAATTATATATAAAAGTGCATAGAAGATCTTAAACAATGTAGGATCACTTTTGTATGCGTCATACCACCCCGTGCAAATTGAGTATTTATCTAAAGCCGGAATAGCTTGGCATGTCATTACTATTGCAAATTCCCATAAAGACAATTCAATTAGTCGAATATATCGATTTTTGAATTTTACGCTTTCAAATATTCCATTTGTTTTTTCGCAGTTGCATGTATTAAATGGATCCAAGCCAAAGACAAGGGCGATTTTTGTACAGGGGCTAAGAAAACAATTCATGCAAATCCCCTTTCGTCTAAACGAGCTCATGCCTGTTTTATATAAAGTGCAATTCATTTAATGCAGTTGTTATGCATAAAGAAAATATTTAAGTAAGTAAGTATGCACTTTACTGCTCCATA
The DNA here is from genome assembly GCF_030686945.1 of Centruroides vittatus. Lineage (NCBI taxonomy): Eukaryota > Metazoa > Arthropoda > Arachnida > Scorpiones > Buthidae > Centruroides > Centruroides vittatus. The sequence goes on from NW_027121344.1 coordinate 15,736, forward strand.
ATATATAATATTCTAATAATTCATAGTTCCATTAAGATACTTCAAAGTTGTAAACACATCCATTATGAATTTTCAGACAAAATCTAAATAATCTTAATTGCTTAAGTCAGGGGTGAGGAACCTATGGCACGCATGCTTAAAGTGGCACGTAAGAGAAATTATCTGGCACGTAATGTAACATATGATTTCTGTCCTTTTCAATCATCCTTTCTGTTTATCACCTGACCATCCTTTTTTCAATCAGATTTTTTACATTTATTCGAATTAAAGCGTATTCATTTAATTCCTTTAAATATCATTATTCGAAGTCTATGACTTTGGCACGCATTAACATCTTTATAGCTAATTATGCTAACAATATGGCATGCAGACTCAAAAAGGTTCGCCATCACTGGCCTAAGTAAATAAATAAGTAAGTAATAAATCAAATGTGTAGTATGAAGTTAAAAGCAGAGACACGTAGCACGATTATTCTTTGAAACAAATGATGCTTGTTCATACATCCTTTTATAAAGGTATAATTTGTTGTTAAATGAACGCTTTTGTAAATTTATTATATAAAAATCTACTTTTTAAAAACTCTTTCTGCCCTGTGAGCACTAAGAGGGCTTTTTTTAGCAAGACCTTTATGAGTTCTGCCAGGCCTACAATAGGGTGGCCGGGTGGTGAGGGAGGAGGCCCAACACATCCGGACTGACCACTCCCGAAAAATTCTGGGGGTTTTTTCGAACCGTTCGGATGCGATCCTGGGTCATCAAAGCGGTAGGCTGTCACTTTAACCACTCGGCTATACGGCCGTTCTATAAATGTCTACTAGGACATGTCGTATTATTAGAACTTATTGTATTGCCTGGTATTTCACCTGGTAAAATGCTAGCTGAAATAGCAGATAAACAATAAAGATTGTTCTTTCTGAATAGATTTTCATCAGTTTGCAGAAACAGAACACCAGTACAACAAGTCCCAATAATACGATATGTCCTAGTAGGCATTTATATAATAAAGTGTATTAAACAAAGACACAACGCCATACGAATTAATACGTTTGTGAATTAATTATGTTTAATAAAATCCTGATCTGTCTTAAATACGATGGGCACCACTTCAACTTCTGGCCTCTTTCGTTATCCGCCTGATCAAACTCACAATAGGTATAAAAACAGGGCATACCAATGCCCCTATAACGGTAAGGGTTTAAATTCTTTCTTGCTTCGACTTCCGATTTACCATCAATTAGGTAAAATTAATAAAATAAATGATGCTTTTAAGACTGCGTGCATCAAATATTTCTTCGAATATTGTACAAAGTGGATATTTCAAAATCCAATCAATGAATGCCAAACATTGCAGAGTCATTTTAATATGTTTACATGGTTTACAAAGCATCGTACATTCATTTATGTTTAATCTAAATATTAAAGATATAATCGGTAAAGGACACTTTTTGTGTTGAAAAACCGACTTCCATCGTTCTGAAATAATTTAAAATTATTTGAACTCATTAATCTCTGTCCTACTTGCAAAATTCGATATTTGTTTTTAAATGTGATAAAAATCCATTATAATTTTTAAAATTTTTCCTTGAAATTTTTATCTTACACAGAAGGTTAGTCAATGTGGAAATTGAGAAAAATCTCAAATATTGTGTCCGAGTAAAGTAACTCGTCCGTAACAGTATTTTTCGTTCGTGACGTATTACGGTTTTATGGGACGAAATCACCCCTTGATAACAATGTCCACTTATTGCTTTTGCAGAATTGTCGTTTATCCGTGACAGATATTTAAAAGGTTTAGACAGATATTTCGTCTCTTTCTCATGTCTACAGCGCTGTTCATAGATAAGCATCGAAAAATTCATGTTTGGAGTGCCTCACCCAAAAATTGTATTTCGTAAATTTATAGTAAAATACTCTGTTATGACACTTTTCGTGTAGCAACGTTAATACATACAGTACATTACTTGAGTCGTTATTTTATTAAAACAGTTTTTAAACTGAACGATGAATAAGATTTTATAACTTATAACAATAAGGATTAGTGGTGAGGAAATCTCGAAATACGTGAAGTTTTCGATATTCATCTATACGCAGAAGTACAACGTTTCTTTAAACTTAAACATCACCTTATCTCACTAAGATTTATTTATTAACAGTAACGAACGTTTTCAGCCTGTTCTATAGACCATTTTCAGGTTTTAAAAACTTATGGAAAGTTGCTAACTGTTCTTTTTTGTATAGAACAGTTAGGAAAACATTTAAAATACAATATTCTTTGAAATATTGAGCTATTTGAGTTGTCCAAAGAATGAATTACACTAACACAGTAAAATCTCGCATAACGAGTGTTTCGCATAACAAGCAAAATAAATTGTGAAAAAATAACTCGCTTAACGAACGAATTTTCTCTTAACGAGTGGCAAGAAGAGTGGAAGTCCCGGATTTCGTATTATAAATTAATTAATTTGACTACAGGTAGGCAGTTATGCTGCCATCTCGTATTAAATTTAATGGCCGATTCCAAATTAAATTCCAGAAATATCTAATTAACAATTAATTATTCATAATTATTAAATTTAATACGAGATGGAAACATAACTACCCGCCTCTAGCCAAATTAATTGATTTTTAATCTGTAATTATAGCTTTGCATAGCCTAAGAATTTGGCATATCGTTTGGTGTGTTTATCGGACAAGTTATCTGATTTTTTTTTTGGCTTCTGAAAATCGAATTCGCATTTCAGGTTGGTTCATTCCTCGCTAGAAGAAAAGCTGAAGATGATTTTTTGCTCCTTAATAATATATATTGTATAATTTTCTTTGAATAAACATTATTCATAAAATATTTGTGTACATTTTTCGGCGTGGAACGTATTATCGTATTTTACATTAATTTATATGGGAAAAATTGTTTCGATTAACGAGTGTTTCGCATTACGATTAAGACTCTGGAACGAATTATGCTCGTTAAGTGAATGAGGTTCCACTGTATATACAATTTAAAATAACGAAATATATAAAAAGGAAAAACTCCACTCACAATATCAATTTTTGACTATATGGACATTTTTTCTAACTCCTTCCAACCTGTGGGCACTAAGAGGGCCTCTTTTAGGAAGCCCATTATAGGTTTCGGCCAGACCAATGGGGCGGCCGGGTGGCGAAAAACAGGGCTCGACATCTTTAGACACTAGACAAACCATCACCCGAAAAACTCACGAAAAATTTTTCGAACCGTGGGGATTCGAACCTGAGAGACCCAGGTTCGAATCCCCACGGTTCGAACGGTATACACGTGCACTACCTACTCGATCCGTCAAAGTTTTTTGCGTCCTTCTGTGAAAATTAAAATTAATATAAAAACGAATATTATGACATTAATTAATGATAATAACGAAAAGATTGTTAATAATCTATATATATAATCGAGACGAGTTGATAATAATAATGATAATGATAATAATAATAATCATCATCATCATCAGCGCAGAGCCCAAACGGTTAGAAGTTGAAAGTTGAAATTTGGTACAGTTAGGGTACGCCACGAGAACGCACACTAAAAAGGGATTTTTCGAAATTCCTCCCCACGGGGAGAGGGACAGGATTAAGTCTTAACACTTCCATCAACAATGGAAGTGTTAAGTAATAATGGAAGTGTTAAGTAACAACGGAAGTGTGAAGTAACAATGGAAGTGTTAAGTAACAATGGAAGACTTACATAACAATGAAATTGTTAAGAGAAAGCGACGTGCAAGACGCAGATGCAGTTTTTTTCGTTTTCGCGGGAAATCGAACATATTTTTAGACCCATCTAACAATTCTCTAAGTAGTCTAGAAACAGGGGGACCCAATTCTTGCGTTTTGTGAAAACGGGTAAGGTTAACTATAACGTAATAATCTTAATCTTCGCTACCGTTACTTTTGCCCAAGCAACGCTGGCCTACCTGCTAGTTAAAAAATAAAGTTCTTAAAATAAATTGTTCATTTGAATTCATTAAATTTTTATATTTTGAACTTTGTTCACATAAACTCTTTATAAATAATAGTACATATTAATTAACTAATTAATAATTATATATTTTGAACGTAAGGTTTTTAGGGTTTCATAAAGTAAAATATCATGGTCACGTGATTAAAAGCTTTTACGGTGAGGTGTTTTACGGCCCTTTTACAGCTAGTGGAGTCGCGGCCGAAGGGGAGGGGATCAAAGAAAATATTACGGTTTCTTACACAGGAATGGGTGGGGGTTTAGAATGGCCCTAATCGCCCTTACGTAATTTTCGAATCGACTTACCGGAAGGTGGATTCAGTCCAAACTTTGTTCGGAAATACCGTTGAACAACAATAACGGACTTGTTCGAGTGGTACTCGAAAACACAGAAATCTTTTTGATATCTATTATTCGCCATTTGCCGCTATGCGATTGGATCGCCTCCTGGTGGACGCCAGCGCTAGTAATACGGAACGAGTGGCACAGATATAAACTTTATGAGTTCCTCTGTCGGTTAACGCTAGTCTCGTCATAACTAACTTATGACATCTATCATAATAAATAGTTGAAATCAGGAACGTCTTTTACAATCACCCTTTACTGTGAAATATATTTTCAGCAGATTTAATTATGCTTTCTTTTCAGACCACCACCTTACTCTAAATTCCCTTTTATATTCTGTTGATGATGTTTAATTGAAGAAATAATTCACTATCGCTTTGATAATCGATTTCTAATTCATAAAAAAATATTAACGATTACTTTCACTGATGAAAATCGATTATCCAGGGATGCAATAGAAACAAAACTAAATTCATTATTTTTGCAGAAAATCATCTATTTTTTTGTTTATAAATTTCGTATTTTTGTCTTTTAAACAGTTTTTCTCTACGTTACTTCTATTATTTTTAAATTAAAATATTATTACAGTTAAACTTGCCACTCTCAGCGGCAGCCATTTTTTCAGAAACGATAAACAAAGTACATACAAAATAACCTCCGAACAATGGTCACTCCCAACAATAGCTATAGTTTTCCGTTTCTGTCAGTTGCCCTTTTCAGGGTTTCGTTTTATCTTCACTATTCTGACATTTAAAAAAAATTCAATGTCTTACGAATTTCACGTAGGAAAAATAATAAAATTCAATAGGAGAGAATCAAAATTTGCTATTATTTTAGCTGTAATAATTTTATATTCTGAACGAATAATTTTATATAATCTTGTATGATTGCATATCGTATACATGAATTGCACGTATTATGCAATCCATGTCTATCGATAATGTATCTGAATGATTGTATTATTATACAATCATCTGAATGATTATATTAAACAATCATTCAGATACAATAATAAATAAAATATACAGTAACCTCATTAAAATATCAATAATACTATTGCAAAGTATTTCATTTTTATTTTGATGATTAGTTTTAATGTGCTGAAATTAATTGGTAATTCGTGTTATCGATTCGATCGATCTGCTTCAGAAGGGTCACGTAACATTCTACATATACATTTGTTTGTCTATGGTGATACCTTCGTTGTTGTCTGTGGAAAATTCATTCTTGCTACTAAAACAGCTTTAGTATATTGCATATTGTCCAATTTTAACTTTCAAATATCAATGGCTTACTCGTATATACCAATAAATTGCTTGAAATGCTTCTTGAAACCGTGGTTGGATTGTGCATCGACTTTTGGACTTGAATTATTTGCATGTTGCAAATGCCAAGAAAATACTGATACAAACTTTATGTACAATTGGATGAAAACTACGTATATTCGTTTTATTGAATTTAAGTTATGGGGACATTTCATATTGCAGATGATGAATTTGATTCCATATATAAGCAATGTAGCAATTTGCAAAAATTGGTTTGAAATTTTGAAAAGTGGTAAAAATGTATTCAAACTCGCCGATTCCTTTCTTGCGTTTACTCTTGCTTCTACTTTCACTTTCTTCAGACGTCACAAGTTTGATCCGACAATAAACTTAAGAAGTGCCTTGTTATTTAAACAACATGAAATTCAACAAATGCAAACCTTTGCGAATTTCTTGTTCGTGATACTTTTTGCCCTAATTTCAATGCTAAGCGTGTTGTTTCAGTTAATAAATATTTTGTATCTCTTTCCTAATTTGGAAAAACAACAACAGTTCAACGGTGAAGCTCTATTTTGCAGTGTAGAAGCTGGATTTCAGGCGATTTTATTTTTTGGAATAGGTTTGAATGTTGTTTTTATTGCAGAACTCTTCTTTATGATTTTAAAGAAAGGATTTCTGAATATATCCAAAGATTTATATTTAATAAAATTTAATAATTGTAACCTAGAAGATAAACTGAGGAGTATAATAAATCGGCAAGCTGCATTATGGGAAGTCGTTGAACAAATAAACACTAAAGTAAATTATTCATTTTTAATGTACTATGTTATTATTACATTTGGAACCAGTTTTTTCTACTACATGTATCTCTTCATACGCATCAATGATGTACTGAAACTTGTTGTGGTTATGGCTATTGTAATAATCACCATTTTATGTATTTTATATGGGCTTATATTGTGTTCGTTTACTTTTACGGTAGGTCTGATAAATTTAATATCTATAAATTTTAATTAGCAATACTTCAATAGTTTTTTCTTTCACTAGATGCATAATTCATTCCAAGATATAAGAAGATTTGCAGCAGTAAGTTTGTCAATTGAACGGAAATTATATGTAAGTAGCATTCCATTTCAATTTCTTGTTTCATGTTGTAAGTCAGTGCTTTTCAGCCAGGTTGCCATAGCAAACTAGAGTACCCCGAAGGCACTTCAGGAGTGCAAAAAAATTGTGCTGAGTAGTGCCATAACACATTTCTAAAAGTATAAAAAGCACAATAACTTTGCATTGATAAAATAGGAAAAAGTTACCAAGACAGCACTATTAGAAAAAAGGTGAAAAACACTTGTTATAACTAATTAATGCATATTTTCAAGTTTCTAGATTTCATGAAAAGATTCGGTAAAATTTCGTTACGTCTTTCTATTGGAGGATTCTTTTATGTTACGAAAAGATTTCCTATAAGGGTAATCATTCATTCTAACTTACCTGAGATTATTTATTTTAACATTTTTAAATATTTTCCTCTAATTTCAGATTGCAAACACGTTGCATACTGTATTTTCTGGTCTTTTGAAATCCAGAGAAGTTTCTTACAAACGAAAATACTGTAAAGAAATTTTAAGTATGAATATCACTAGATCGTATTAAATCCATTGAGGAATTGGAAAGTTTCATAATTTGTGATAGAGAATCGCACAGTTTCAGCTCTTTTATGTCTGTTTTCAGAGATATGACTCTGAAGACATGAAACGTTCATGTTTATTCATGTATGTTTTGTAGAATAAGTCAAATAACACAGTTTTATCCTGCTAAATCAATTAAGAAACAATGTAAATACATATATCCCACAATTACAAGTATATCCATTTCTTCAATTACCACAAATTGTTTCTTGAACAGTTTCTGTAGCAATGCATGTTCATTAATGTTGTAATTAGAGATAGTTGTATAGCTATTCTCAGTTCTCCATGATTTACAAAATAAAGAATTAAGTAAAACATGATAAAATTTATTGTCGTTTCACTTCTAATTTTATTAATCCTTCATTAAGAAACATGAATCTGTTTAATGCTGATGTCTCTCTGTGTTATTTCATTATATTCATTATTATTTAGTAATATCATTAGAAAATTTTATTTTATGGTGAAAATTCTTTAGGGTATTCAATTAGAAAAGAAGAACACGCTGACAAATATTTGTAATGATCAAACATTGTGCTTTAATGAGAATAAACATTCTGTTAAATAAATAAGTTACTATATATATGGATTGTTGCATTTCAATTTTATTTAACTCTTTCCATAATATACACTGAAAGGGGAAGGACATTCATGGAGTAATGATGATAACACCTAAACATAGTTCAGTTCTGAAACTCAATACGCCTTTGTGACAGGATGTAAAGAGAGATGCCTTACCTTTCATTCTGCCACACAGTTTCAATGTTTATGTGTTACCATTAAAATTCATAAATACTCATAAGTACTCGAATAATTACATGAAACTACAAGTGTAATATAAGTCATGTTGTAATTCATATTCATTCAATTCTGGCAATTTCTGGCATACATGCGTTATGCGAATTATAAGAATTAATGGTGAGGTTGCGGCCAAAGTTTTCATCTGTAAAACATAAACATCAAATGTCGAGCACTGTTATCTTGTAAGTGGCACCACAATGTTCATGTTTTACAGATGAAAACTTCAGCCGCAACCTCGCTAATATTTTAATTTTAAATATTATATGCAAATACATTAGGTTGAATAATATGATTTTCTCTATTGTAATTACCAGACTTTCAAAATTTATTTGTGCACAATTATGATAAAATTTGTAAGCCTAGGCTATGACGACTACACAAGAATGGGCACTAGACTAGACTACAATGGGCAGCCAGTCCGGCTGACCATTGCAGTTTGAATGAATTCATGATTGATATGAAAAGTCCTCTAATGCATTAGGTAGTTAATTAGCCTCAGTCGAGCCTGTTAAAGGCAGCTGATTATGGAAATGTGTATCAGGTTATCTTTACGTGATTCTGGATCCACCATATGTTGATTGTGTATCAAAAAATGACCCCAAATGCATTAGCAATAAAAATTTGTTTATTTTTTAATTTGTTAAAACATTGTACACAAATAATACCCATAAAAAATTATTAATTAAAAATTGAATATTTTATAATTTATGTAAATTAACACTTAAAGTCATTGGTAATAGAAACAAAGTAATTATTTAAATTTTATACAAAATACACCTAATTATTATATATTAGAAAATATTTAAGTAGTAATTAAAACTTCTCTAAAGTTGAGTGATATCTCAATCAACGATAGATGATGTAGCCATTTTGTTTAATCCGCAAGTTCCGTCTCCTCGATATACTCGATAATATCCCTGAAATGGAAAAATAAATGAATTGGTATTCTTGATATATCACCTATAGAATGTGCCTTGTTTCATCAATAGTGAGAGTGTAAAGTGAGTGAGTGTGAGCACACTTTAATCTGTAAGTGGGGAGAATCAACCCCAAGAGGGCTAAGACCAACACACTCACAGAATCCATTCTGTTCCCTTCCAGATGAGCTCTGCTTAGTGCACATGTGTAGAATAGTTAAACTGAATTGAAACAGAATAAAATTCTCTTAATATCTGATGAAGTAAATATAAAATTACTCACTTGTTCACCCCAGTCTGCTCCCCAACTGTTCTTAATTATCCAAAATGGTAATGTAGTTTTAAACAATGGATAAGCTGTAAAAAATAATAATTGTATAATGTAGTTAATGCTAGAAAATCATGATACAAACCAATTAATGTAACATCATACAATCAATATAAATTATAAAATTATATAAGGGCAATTTTAAAGTATTCATTGTTATCCATATTTGGATGGCTGAGACAATTTAGGCAATAGCCTACCACTCTGGGATACCCAAGATCGAATCCAAACAATCTCCAGGAACTTTTTATGATAATCTGTCCTGGATGTGTTGGGCCCCATCTCTCACCACTCAAGTGCCTCATTGTGTAACTGACTGAACTTACAAGTATGGTAAAAAAAAAAAAGAAAGAAAAAGACTTTCTTAGTGCCCAAAGGGCAATAATAGTTTAAAAAACCCATCAGGATGAGTTCTAATAATCTCCAGAATCTCCTCTCAACAACACTGTGGCATTGATAACCTTTCTAACGTTCTTCAAACAACTTGCACAATTTTGCAGAATTTTGAGAAAAAACAAATTCACTTACATAATATATCTTGACATTTTACAGATATTTGATTCAGTTCTTCCTAAATTATTTCTTACCACACAGTGATTATTTTGACTTAGATCCAATCTCTGCTGTTGGTTAAATAATTATTTCCTGTCTAGATTATGTAAGATTTAGATGACTTTTTCTTCTGTTTGTAGCATACCACAGGGTCAATACTAAGTATGCTCTTTTTCTCAGCATACAAAGATAAACTATTAATTAACGTATCCTCTGAAATAATTGCCTATGCAGATGACAATAAAATTTTATTTAACAATCCTTCCTTCTTACAAACTGATATTAATTCCATATTCTCTACATTTGCCAGCCATAATTTAAAAATCAATATTTACGAAATTGTTATTACATGCTTCTCTCTAATTCGCAACCCATATTGTCCTTCAATTTATATCGATTTCATTAAAATAAATTATGTTAAGTCTCGTCGTGATCTCGGCATCATGTCTGACAAAAAATTAATTTTCCATAATCATATTTCTCACGTCATTAAGTCTCTCACTATTAGACAAGGCACTCTGGCATATTTCTGTAAAAATATTTCTTCTAATTCAGTCTTAAGAACTATTATTTTTTATGAATTTTCAGTCAATTGTGAATTACTGTCTACCTATCTGGGCAATTGCTGCTCCATATTTATTTCACAAAGTTCAATCTGAATTAAGTAAGGTTTATTCTTTGATATATAAATTCTGTAATCTCCCATATACTGATAGCCCTGATGTTGCTAGAGTTCGCCTTGGTCTACCCAATCTCACAGGTCGTTTAAAATATTTTGATTGCATGCCTACCAGAAGAACTCGCAATACTTCCTGTTTTTTCACCCCTTTTTTAATTGCCTTTCACTATCCCATAGATCTAGTTTTTATCGCATAGCCTCACATATGTCTCCAGTCGAACAGTATTTGTATCACAATTTTAATTTTTATAAAACCAAATGAAAATCTGTTCTTTATAATATATAATGTAATTGTTATTGTTTTCTCCTCATGTTATTTTTACATTGTTGTTATTATTTATTTATTAATGTTTAATATTTTATTGGGGTTTATTATTTTGGGTGGAAATCAATCGTCTTTTAGACGTTTCGAAATGTAGATATAAATAAATAAACTACTCTAAACTAGTTCTCATAGGGTACGTTCGTGAAGTCAAACGAGTTAAACGAGAATGACGTCATCGTTATTCTTGTTTCATTAGACTTTTCGAACGATTTGTTATAACTAAATGGCTGTTTCTAAAATCGAAGATATGAATGTTGCTAGTGCAGCCTTATCCAAAATATTTTTCTTAGGTTGCTTCGGATGGACAGTTATTTCAATCATTTTACCTTTTAATTCACAATTTAAACACTCGAGTAGATCTAGAAACATCGATATCGTCGGGCGCCATTTTCTTAACGAAGTAAACTAACTCTTTCCTTCGTGAGCTTCGTTAGAGTTTCGTTCGATACGTCATCACCGTGGAGCATGCGCACTGAGAGAGACTACTACTTTTCGAACGATTCGTTACTAACGCGTTTAACTCGTTCGACTTAACGAACATACCCATAAAATCCTAGAGTAATTTACATTATTCTTGATGAAAGTTGATGAATACACCAATAGACTTGCTATTTATACAAGAAATTGCTGATGCAAATACTATAATGTGACAATGTGCATATCCTATATACACAAGCTGCAGCTTTTGTGTTTTACTCTGAGTCTTATTTCTTTGATTTTTTAAAGTGATATAATTAAAATTTTTTACTAAATTAATAATTGTATAGGAAGTCACTTATCTATTGCATTAAATTGCTTCAGTTTAATTACAGTTTGGATAAAAACTGCAATACAATGAATAGTCTATATTAATTTGTTAATTTAAATGTTTTGCATTTCAACACATCATTAATGTGATCTCAACACTTAAAATGTGCAGAAATTAAAGAAAAACAGCAGATTTAATTAAAAACTTCCATCTAAATTTGTAGGAAAAGTGTTTTATATTTAACAAATTTTTAATTTGAAAATCTAAATATTCAAACTACTACTTTATAAAACCAAAAAAATTTTACCATAATTTTTGCTTTCTTACATTATACTTAGGAAATGTATTTAGAATATTTTCTACTTACTATGAACACCATAACCTACAATCAAAACTCCATGATCTAAGTTATCCGGACTGCATAAAAACTTCCAAGGATGTGAAATTCCTCCATAATAAAACTGAAAATTAAATTCGTTAAATTTTACTTTGTCAAATTAAAAAATAAATAACAGTTACGATATAAAATTACCTGCATTGCATTCGCATTAATTCCAATTGATATTGGACCGTGCTTTACTAACCAAATTGCCATTTCTGGAATTAAAAATATTTTTAAATTATTTCATGAAAATAGAATAAAATAACATGTTGATTTATGAGCGAATAAACAAATCAACGTTCGGTAACTATGCATTATTTAAAATTAGTCTCGGGTCTATTTGTTAATTCTGAGGAAATTCTCGACAGGGCCAATATTGACTATTTTGAACCCTTGGAGATCAGTCTGGTCAAAATAGTAGTTTAGAAGCAATATTGTAAAATTATTAAATTAATTAAAAATTCAATGGTTATTGGAAAGCTAGAAGTAAATATAATGTAGGAAAAGCATATAATAAGTCCAAACCAATTTCATTGAAACACTAGCCATATCTTTCAATACCGGTATATTAAAAAATATTGGATATCATATATGACATATATATATTGATAGGAAATACTTTTAATTACAATGACCTGTTGATCATAATTAAAGGTACTATTCAACATTTACTAGAGGATTTTTGGCAGTCTGAGTACAATCAAATTTGGAGTGGTGACATTTTGGAGCTATAAGGAAATCGAAGCAATACATGTAGTCTCCACTCTTAAAGTGTAAAACTTGTATGCAATGAATAGTGTGTTCTACAGCCAACTGAAACTGATTCCATGTGATATTTCTTACATGAAGTGTCATACAGCCAAATTTGCAACATGTCCTCAATAAACTGCACATTTTACGTACCCTTACATCCAAAAATCATGTGAATTAAGATCTGGAGAACAAGATACACAACTAATCAAGGCATTGTCACCGTTTTGGTGTGGATATAAAAAAACTATCGAACATTTCTCTGTATTACTGGTTGTCACAGCCCAATTGAACTAACTTATTCGAAGAAGAATACACCAGGAACAAATGTAGCTATGAATCCACACTAGACTATAACTTTAGATGAGTGCAGTGGAATCAATAAGAAAACATGAGAATTCTCCACTGCTGATCTTACATGGATAACAATGTAACTTTATCATTACATACACATTATGCTATAAGATACATCCAACTGCCATGATACTGCATAAACACCATTTACATTAATACAATTTAAGACTATAGAATAAGGAGTCTTTGATATCCTTTCTCACACCTCAGGAACATAAGTCTTACGTAGGAGTCGGGCAATTTTATCAAATGTTATTGTATTTTTTATTTGTGCCATCACCAGTAGGAAGTCCTGTGAGGCAGATGAGCAGCCTCTAATAAAAGGTTGACTCTGCCATAAGACTGTTATTTTCCCAAGATGTGAGAAAGGGCATCGAAAGACTTGTTATTGTATAGTCTTAAACTGTATTAATTTTACAATTATAGTCCTGGCAATTTTATCAAACTATTCACATTATATGACTGTTCAGAAATAGCTGTGATAACATCTTCAACTTGTAAAAAAAAAGAGGTTTATGCTTTAGACTCACAGACATCCAGTTTCTTCAAATTGATTATTCTCCTGACAACTTGTACAGTCAATAGTCCTTGGCATAAATTCTTACGACTGCATAATTTTTGAATGCATCCACAATAGTGCTGTTGTTTTCATAAAACTGCTTTACAAGAAATGCCTACTCTAGAAAAGTGATAATCATTATAAGTAATAAGAATGACATTTGACAGTTATGATCATTTTTAAACTCAGAAATTGACTGCAATATAAGTCGTTATGCTAAAGGAGACTGCTTTTTCATTGCTCGTAGTGCTAAAAGTGCCACAGTGGTAAATTTAGTACTAAATTTGTTTTTATGAATATCTTTCACCACACTACTTATTTATATGCCACCACACGGTAAGTAAAATTACTATTAACGCCAAACAATAAAAGTATTGTTTCCAGTGTGTCAGTATATGGGTTTAAACCTTATGAACTTGTGAATGACATTATTGGCATCTCTTAATCTAGTGTGGATGTTTGTTATTTTCAAATTTTAATAGCAATTTGTTTGAGAATGTTCTAAAACTACCAGTGTAACATAACAAATAAGAACAGCCCACATGGATTATCTTATTAAAAGAAAAATAGAACAGGAACAAATGTAGCTGTGAATCCACACCAAACTAACTTTAGATAAGTGCGGTGGAATCAAACCTCTTCCAAGTTTTATTGCTAGTAAGCAATCTTGTCCTGTAGCACAGTCATTTACTGCTTGAACTACAGCCATAGTGGAAAAAAACACAGTGAGAAATATGAATACAATCTGACGTTGTCTCTTGCTCTCTCTCTTTCTTTCATTATGTTCATATGTTTTCAGTGCTTTCTTCGCTTTATTTTTGAAATTTGGCTGTAGGTTATTAGTTGATTATCTTGGATTAGCAGTAAAACTTCTTAATTAAACTTATCAGACATTAGTCCAGAGTGCTTAGATCTGCCATGTATCAATCATAATACTGTAAATAAATTAAATTAAGAAAATCATACAAATTTTTGTTTTATTACTTAAACTTTCCAACCTTTAATATTTTGATTGCATATATACTTTCAAGTATTTTAACAGTACTTCCATTCCAATATATTTACCATTGCATTCTCTCTATCAATACAAGAAATACTACATGTTTATACTCTCCATATTGTAGACGTTATCATTAAATATTTTTCTTACTGTTACCAGAAAGCTACCAGCAAAATTGAAGATAAATTTAGTGAATTCTATATAAAGTTTAAGGCTGTTTGCAAGAAAGTGCTTAATTGTTTTATTTACTATTATGTTTTATTCTTTTATTTTTGTTTTATTGCATTTTTTATTCATTTTACTGGATCTTCGCAACCATTGTCTAATTGACATCACCAGTAAAAAAAGACTAATTATATATCAGATAGATCGAAGCAATAATGTAACTGAAAATTCTCGTTAAATTCAATTGTACTCTAAAATTACTAGAATTTCAGTGTAATCATTATGTTTATATATGTATTATGAATAGGGATCAACTTTAAAGATAGCAAACTGATATGGGAGCCACAATGAGGGTCTAGAAGAACTGTACTTTGGCTAATGAGGGCATATAATGATGTAAATGTATAATGTACAATGATTTAAAATATTGCCACTTCAAATTTTATGTTTGATCTTTATGTGGCATATAATCTGAAGAAACTCTGAATAAAAATATAAAGTACTCATCAATTTTTGAATAATTTATACAGGGTGCACAATAAAGTCCTAATATACTGACGTGTGAGTAACACACAATGTACGACAAATGCTAAGAAATGCAACGTCAAGAATAGGAAAATAAAAGTGCATATATTATAAATAAACATATAAGATGAATGAGAACACATTAACAAACATGTAAGAAAAACACATTTTACTCTCTGTGCTTTGGCATGAATAGAAAGCAAGAAATTCTATTCGTGTATGCAGGGTGTCCTTTCGTACTAAATCAGTCATGCCCTAGAACTTTTTAATTGACGTTTTTCCAACTTTTACTGCTAGTAAGTAGTCTTCTAGCACAGTTATTTACTATAACTATCCACAAGTTTCCAGAGAAGGTTCATGTAATTGCCTGTACTGTAGCACCACTGCTGAACTGCCATTAAAGTGCTGGAGAACTATGGAACTGCAGAACTAGAAAATATAATTGATTTTGAAATGACTAATAGAAATTCATTTAAATGCCCACTTTATTATTAGTAATAGGTAAGGGGTTTATATTTTCAATCATAAGGAAAGTATTTTCAATCATTTGAATCAACCACCATTTAATTCATAAATTAATCCAAAATATTCACAGCCTATCGTAGAATCAAATCTAATGGAAAATTTTCAGACTTTTCTGCTACAAACTTGTATTTTCTAATTTATTTCCAGATGGACAGTCATTTTCACTAATTAGTACTATAAAATCATGGAATAATGACATAAGAGAATTGTGTCGTACAAATTTTCATCACGTGGAAATGGTTAAATAACTGGAAATGGTTGAATACAATGACAATCTTGACACATTGTGTTTTTGAGTTCATCGTATACAGCTTCAAACCATTTATAAAGAAGTCTCTGGCTATTATTATGCAGTGGTTGACTGACATATCTACTTGAACTGTTTACAGCATGTTGTCAATATAAAACTAAAAATTACAGGCCTATGCTAACAACTAGCAGTAACTTAATGGCTGTGAAGTCATATTCCCTTTAGTGGCATAAGTCAAAAACACATTCTGGAAACTTGCGGATACAACCCATTGATAACTGTAGCTTTCTACATTCATCAGTAAGGTGGGTGTATAAGGACATTACTACGCACCCTGTATAATTTTAGTGATATGGTTGATAAAACTAATAAATATATATTTTGTATAATGTTCACACATGATAATTTAAAAGTAAAACCTATTTTAAACTTCTGTATAGTAGTTGATACACAAAGGTTTGCTTATACGATAACTGCGCTAACAACTGACTGTAGCAACGCTGCAAAAGATGGAAGAGAAGACTTTACATATAAAAAAGAATTGATTCGGATTATATAGAAAAATTCCAACTCAAATAAAAGATATTATTGGTGCAACTCGGTCTCAATTTTATAGTTGAAACGCGTTCTATAAAATCAGGTCTATGAATATTACAAAGTCATCATTTATAATCATTTTACTTACTTGTTTCATTCTGAGAAATGGAAACAGAACCATTAATGTATGCTCGAGCTTCGGACTTCTTAAAATGGCACTTTTCGTCATCTGCTTCATATGGATATTCCTTTTCAGTCTCCAGTCCTCCTAATATAAATAAATTGTAACATGAAACAATTACTTCAACTATGAATCGCAACAGCTTCATTCAGCAGACTCAACAGTTGAGTACTTTTCTGCCAAATGTCCTCTACTGATTAATGACTTATTTTCTAATATACTGAATGACACAAAATATCCTTAAAGTATGTTTGATTATGAAAATAAAAAATTAACAGTAATTATAAAAATAACTGTACATTACGAAAATGAACTCGTAGCATTTAATTATGATTTAAATATATAAAATATCAACAAGAAACTTAAAAGAAACATTCTGACTTCACTAAAATCAATAATATTTGATATTTTAAGTCATATAAATTCAAAATTTATAAAACCTGTCCCAATTGGTTGCATGTTTTTAGTATCATTCCTCCCAGAACAAAGTACGGTATACCCCCCTATAACACGGGTTCATATAAGACGAATTCATATAAGACAGATTCATATAACATGGCAGAAAAATTGCGATTGTGTTCGTATAACACGCTAAAAGAGGCTCGTAAAACACGGTAAAACAATGAGACAGATTGTCGTGGTCGACTCGTGTCTCGACAAGATTGGTCGAATCTGGACCAACAGTGGACATTGCACAAACTGTAAAGTTGAAATGAGCAGCGGACCTACTAAAAAACATTTATTATTCAACGACCATAAAAATTATATTTTTATTAATGATGTCTCCAAAGTTCAGCGAATTTTTTGCAGAAAGAATAACTTATCAGGAAACGCATCTGCCGTTCGATGAGCCGTTCTGAGACGAAAACAAGTTTAAGCAATGGCGTCGTCGAACGGTGCACACTCGGTAAATATCCCTACAATTTTTTGTTTATAGCATAGTTTATAAGAATTATTCCCAAAAAATTATACGTGTTTTGAAAATGTTTGAGTCAAATTAGTCTAGAATCGATTAATTTTATGGAAGAAAACCTTTCAAACAGCCGTACCCCCTAAACTGCACAAGTACCAAGCTGTGAACGGCTCATGTATTTGTAAAATCTAAGTGACTCGTACATCACGAAACGTATCTACTGTGTTATAGGGGGGTCTACTGTATATTAAAATGAATCTTGCAAGCTTGTTACGTAAATCTTCGAGAGTGAGTGACATTGAATTCTCAGATCTGTTACATGCATTCTAAAAATACAAAAGTACAGTCAACCCCATTCATATCTTTTTCATAAAAATTCCAAACTATCATAAGTGAGAAATGTACAAAAGAAACTATTTTTCAATTGACTTTAGAGTGAATATAATCCTCACAAAAATACAACACAACACAAATTAACACTACAACAAATTTGTATGTGTAATTCTTAGCAGAGAAGTTTCAATTTACTATACAGTGGTACCTCATACTTCGAATGATTCTAACTTTGAATGTTTCAAAGTTGTAACACTAAATTCAATAAGAATTTGCTTTGGAGTTCAAACAATACTTGAAAGTTCAAAACATAAGCCATAGTAGAAGAAAACACTGTGAAAAACATAAATACAATCTGATATGCACCTAAACTGTCTCTCTCTCATGTTATGCTCATATGTTTTCATTGCTCTTTTCACTTTATTTTTGAAGTTTGTGTCATTTGTTGATTTTTAACAATTCCTTCTTACAGTTTTTCTTCGACGTCTTTTGGAACTCCGTATGTTTTGTATCCTTTAGTTCAAAATTTTCCAAATGGAACTTTTTAAACTGCATTTGAAAGTTCAGGAGCATCTTCCCTATACCCATTATAAATTCTTTTATTGTTTATATAGCATTATATCCTTTCAAAAACTCAATATACCTAATATGCTTCTTTTAATTGTGTTATTTTTACCTTAAAAATTGAGTATATTTGCTGTTTCATGTTTATCGAAATGGATATTATTTAGAGTCTGGAAACAGATTAATTCACTTTCCGTTATTTCTAATTGAAAAAACTGATTCAGACTTCAAGGAATTCAGAGTTTCGACTTCAAGTTCTTGGAACAAATTAAACTTGAAGTTAATAATTAAGTAATCGATTATTGTAGTAGTAATATAAGATTTGATATAATTTAGTATATAGTATAGTAATAAATATAATTTAATACTGTCACAACAATGTAGTAAGAATAAGTAAAATTTACCTAGACGAATTATTTCTTTATAGGCATTGCTTGGAAGACCACCTTCACAACCTTGATCCACTTTATCACAGTCCACTAACTCTGAAATATTAATATTAATAAAATTGTCACAATTTTTTAGAGTTTCTTAACAGAGTAACATCTATTACAATGTAGATATAAATTAGTGTTCTGTTCTTTAATTCTTATTTTTGTTTAAAATAACTAAAATAGATAATTGGAATTTGGTTTGAAATGTTAAAAAAGTATTCCTTATTTTAATCCATTATGCCTTCCTCCCTCCCTGGGAGCATTAACAATAAAGATTACCATACTGTGGTAACCTTTATTATTAGTGGTAACTAATATGTGGTATTATTGCAGATTTCAATAATACCACTTATGTGGATAAGCCTTGGTATGATCCTCAAGAAAATCAAAGTTAAAGAAACTCCAAGTGACTTTTGAGTAATTGCAAGACTTTTCATCAAAGATCATGTGGTTTGGTGGAAGTGTGACTTATTTGTATTTACAGGATTGCCAAGTCAAGTCTCAATGAGTTCGAATCAATGCAATTTTTACATAAAAGGATTGTATAGCTTTATACATTTTTCTATTAGTTTTCTATTAGAAATGTGCATTAACTTCAAAAAAGATAAGTTCACTCATTGAGACATGAACTAGTGATCTCGCAAACACGAGTAAGGAACACAGACACCAAATTGTGTGGTCTTTGATGAAAGTTCTGGAAAATTTACTCTTAAGTGGCTAGGGATATTTTAACTTCAATTTCCTTGAAAACATTTGAAAAGCACACTCTCTCTCTTTGCTCAATAAAGTTCATATCAAAGCTTAACACAAACAGTACTATTGAAATCCCCGAGGAAAACTTCAAACTCTCCTCGTAAGAATGGCCTTTTAATCATATTCTCTTCTCAAACTGCACTTACAAAAATAACTAAATTCACCAACCTTTAATATGCAGACAATTTTACTAACGTAATCTAACATTTTCGGTCTAACTGCATATTAAAGGTTGGTGAATGTAGTTAATCATATTTGTTGACAGTTCGGCTAGGCCCACAATGGGGATGACCGGATGGTTTCACTTCCCACAACTGACCCTGGGTTCCCCAAATATAGGCCAATGACTAACTATCTCTGCCATCCGCCCATACTTTAACCCCTTTCTTCATGAGAGTACCAATCAGTCGGTACCCCCCATTGTTAAGCAAAACCTCAAGGGCAGTACCGATTTCATAGGCACCCTAGTAAAAATCGATTTTTTTAAAATTTATCAACAACAGATGTCAGCACTTGACAGCAGCATCTTGTCTATCGTCTGTTTCATGTATTTTTGTCCGGGTGGTGTTTTGTTAACTTAAAAAATTGTAATTAATGCTTTTTATTCTTAATTTATTTTTTCTTGATAATTTTTTATTTCATTTTTAGCATATTCATGCAATTATATCACTATAGTAAGTTCATTCATGCTATAATAAGTCGACGTGTTATATATATTCAAGTTCCGACCTTCAGTTCTGACATTTTATATATTTTTTATTTTAATCTAAAATATCAGCAAATGTTACATGTATTACTACTGGTAATCATATGTTTATTACAAAAATATATAATCTGGTTCGATATGAAGTGAATAAAGTATATTAGTTCATTATAATAGCGGAATAAAGTTTTGATTTCAAACCAATGTTTGATATAATCTGCGATAATTTTACAGTGAATGAATGTACATGCATAAGTGTTATATAGAGTTGTACAAAACAATATTCTACGTCTTTCTGGGTTAAAACCGAATTTACATTCATTACTTTTAAAGTGGATGTTCAATCCAACAATGAGACACATGGATCTGAAAACTCATCTAATCCTTGCTAATCAATGATTTCTATGTGTAGTTTTTATTGTTAATTATTCATATTTTGAAATAATTCCATTCTTAAATCTTGTTATAGTTGTATATTTATGGGAAAATGAAACATATTAACAATTACCTTGTTCGGAAAGAGAGATCAACTTCTTCTTCTTAAGAGCCCACTGACCTTCTATGTTTCCAGTAGTGGAAAAGGCCCAACACGAACCACATTGTTGCTACAATTTTTCTTTGTCATCAAAAACGTCTATAAATATTTAAATTATTTATAATTAAAAAACATTTACCTGATTTTTCACTTCAGTAACGACATTGTAATGTCTCCAGTCAAAAGATTTCGGGATGTCAAAAGAGGGGATCTCCGCAGGAGGAGGAACGGAATCGGCACGGGCTAAATCTGGACGAAATCCTAAGTACTTACGAAATTCGTTCTCTGAAATGACAGAAATTCATTATTTTAATGTTAAAATATAATAAAATTTTGTATTTACTTACTCAAAATTTAAACTACATAAATAATAAATAATGCACCAAACAGTCATATTTATAACTCCATAAGTTTTAAAGCATCTTTCATGTGTTTGCTATATTATTTTATTAATTAGTTTTATGTATTACACAATAATTTCAGTAAGCTTTTTAACATTTAATGCAGCTAAACTCTTCAGAGACGCATATAGAAATTCTAGTATTTCTTAAGACATTCAGGTCTTTAGGTCATGTGTCTGCCATTCTTTTACTGTATGTTTACATTTGTGTACTCACGTACAGTACGCACTGATGTGCATGTGTGTACAGTAGTCATGTTGTATGTAGTATCAGTTCCTGGGTTTTTTACTTGAATGTCTATATATAAGCTTTTATTTTCAAGTGTAAATGTGTGTATTTAATGGCATATACAGTGGGTGATCAGTTAATGAACAGTTAAGTTAGTGAACAAATTGGATAACGAACACTTTCGCGAAAGATTTTAATGTTCGAACAACAAACACATCACAGAACAAACACAAGAACAAGTGACGTAAAATAATGAATACCGACTGGTCTTCCCTTATCTTCAGGCAACAATTCAAAACTTTTTGGAGCACAGGAGACGTCAACATCAATGCTCAACCCAGTATATACTGACCAGATAGTATTCCTCCAAACTTTGAAATTCTCCCTTGTAATTCCAGCCTTTTATTTTTCTGACAGAAACAATTCTTTCATAGTATTCGCGAGACTGTCAAGCAGGTACTCGTTAAGTGTTGCGTCGGTTTTTATATTCTAAAAGCAAGAGTATAATAGCAAAGATAGAGAGTGGCAGAAGATATCTGATGTTGCTGGGCAGTATGGCTTGAACAGGTCTACAGTAGACTGCAGTTCAATCTTATCTAAGAAAGATACTGTATTATCAAGATGACTCAAGCAGCTTAAGGAGTAAAAAAACTCATATTGGAGAAATAAAGAACATTGAAGGGCTCATAATAGAACCTGAAACTGATCTGACAACAGAAGAATGCCAAGAACTCTTGAATGAAAAACACCAAGAAATTCGGCGAGATATGTTTTCTTCTGAAAAAGAGGATTAATATTGACATCTGCTATTAAAAATCTTTTGAAGAAGTGGGAGGATGTCAGAACAATGGTCTTAGAATCGCATCTAAACCAGGTTGAGGTTAATAGACTTAGGGATCTCTACAATTACAATGCTATTAATTACTTCTGAAAAATCCTATAAAAGAGAGAAATGCAATTGACATTAGACAGATTCTTTAACCCCCACAAATGGAAAGAACATGACTAATAAAAATTTAAGACTGCATATATATGTATTTTTATTATTACATATAAATAAATGTAGTAAGAAAGTATAATTTTTTTTATTTTTTAGGGGCTCCAGAATGAATTAATCAAATTCTCATAAAAACCTATGGTAAATCAATAATCAGTTAATAAACAATTTGGATAGCGAACAAAGTCTTGAAATGGATTTTGTTCATTAACCAATTACCTACTGAACATATCTCAACTAACTGTTTATGTCCATGTTTATTAATTAACATATACATGCATCTTATGTTGTAAATTACATAATGCAGATATGGGTGGATAGGTGTGCAGGTAAGTCACGAGATGTTCTTTAATTGATAATGTGAATGGCATATACTTCAGGGAAAATCAAGAGGTCCAGATTTTTATCGTTACATAGTATTTTGTAAATAGTGGGAGATCTTTTGTACACAGTCCCTCATTGATAACTTTCATTCTTCTAAACAGCAGGATATAAGAGATTCCTCTAAGGACCTTTACACCATAATTGAATACTTCCAACCACTGCATAACATCTTTAGAGATAGTAAAAGCTACTGATAAGAGAAATGTTTATAAAAGATCTCCCACCATTTATAAAATACTCTTGAGTGTCCCAACAGTATACTCTATTATTCCCTACTTATTATTATTACTAAATATATATTGGTGCTACTTCGAGATCTGTCAGAATACACTTGAAGGAACATAAATGTAATATACTAAAATCTCTAACTAATATGGTGCTGTCAGCTTAAGCACTGGATGATTTAGTTAATATTCAATGTAAACAGGCCAAGAACATAAAGAGAGTCAAGAACAAACATCTCATTTGACATACAAAAGCCTTGGAAATATATAAATAAGCATGTAAAGGCCAATCCATTAGCTGTAAAGACAACTCACTATTGACCATTTGGAGGACTTTGCTTGAGATAGACACTCTGTAATTTACTTTTCTCTTTGCCCTTGTAAGTGGCATATATTCTGTAACTTATTATGTTTATTATTTATTAACTTTCTTTCATTGTATTTCATTTTTGTGTCAATTTGAAATGTTCAGCATTCCCAAAACTCACTCTACTTCTTGTGTTCTTAACCATTAAATTTACAGCATTTGACAGAATTTTTGTAAATCATAAGATGGTCTTTTAAATATCAATTATAAAACAGTTTTTTCCTGCTTAATAAGGTTGAGTGTCTTAGTTGCTTTCTAAGCAGTTATTTTTCCGTTGCACAATTACGGGGATTGATCGAGATATACATGACAAATATTAGGACAGACATGTGCAACAGCATTATGGACCATTACAGGGTATGAATGGCAGTCAAAATCAATGCTTACAAACTATTCTGTAATCCAGCAAATGGCCAAAACAGTAAAAGGTATGATACTCTGCTCTGCTCAAATTAAATCCAGACAGGTGAACAACAATAAACTTTTGTGAGAAGTCTGTTCCGGATACGTTGGACCCCATTCCTCAGTACCCAACTGCCCCACTGTGAGCCTAGCCGAATTCATAATGGGTCAGATCACATAAGTGCACATGGGACAAAAACAGTCAAAAGTGAAAAACTAGTAGTTTTATAAGTCATGAGCATCTGTATACAGGAATTAATTACAAGTAATTCTTACCATTCAAATCAGCAAACTTTGTAACTCCATAAGTGGCAGTTCCTCGTTCGTTTGAATTGAGTTCTTTAATCTTTTTTAAATTTGCTCTGAAGATTCTAAAGCGTTTTTCTTTCTCTGTAAAAATCCATTAAATATAAATATATTTTTTACAGATATTAAAAAATATATGTAAATAATAACTTAAAAACATTTAGATAAAAGTAATACAGATTCAAATTTGCAGCTTCCACAAATCTAGAAAGGTATGTTACTATTTGTCATATAAACATTCTAAACAAAGCTATTTTCTAACTATATAACTGATTTTACAATTACTTGCAGGATGTCTGAAAAGTTACTGCACCGTGAGAAATTTATAAAGACATTAAAGTTATACATACGGCATTGCATACAAGACCCATAAGCAGTAGTCCCACATTATCACTTTGTAGTAGATGAAATTTCCATAATATGTCAAACAATTGCCAGATTAAATCGGGCTACTTTACCATTATCATTTTTAATTAAATCATTTGGCATATTACTAAAAATATCAGGCTTTAGGATGTATATAGATAACATTACTGCTCACTCAGACATTCTGGATTTTGGAAGATTTCTTTGAAGATTGCATAATCTCCCATAAAATCTGTCCTAAATACCCCTTGAATTTTGGGCCTCTGGGGAGACATTTCTGGCATTTGCCGTAAGAGAAACTGCAGTATTGTACGTAACACTTCATTTTTATTAAAACTTTACTTTTAAACCTTTAATTAAAACCTTTTCCACTGTATAGTAACTTTTCAGACACTCTGTATAAGTATACAATGTTATTCAATCTTGACAGTTATGTCAGCATTAATATTATGACTCGTTTAGATGACATGATAAGTAGTATATCTTCTTAGGTGTTTAATCTATAATTATTCCTACATATGATGTAATGAAGTGTAAAGTCATTAACTGAATGGTCTTACCATATGAGTTTGCATAATGTGTTCTCAATAAGTTTGTATCGTTACAAATACTTCAAAAATAAACACACTGGCTTAATTTAGAAGTCAGTTTCACAAACTACCTCTCCTTCCCATCATCAGGGATTTGTATCTGTGTATCACAGCCCATTTAGAAAAAACACGTTATGACTCCATGTTTTGTTAAGTTCAGTCCTTTATTTACACAGAAAGAACATAAAATTAAGTGATTAAAGTTGGTAGGTAGGTAGTATATCTTGTCAATTCAGAGGGAGAGATTCCCTTCTTCCTCTCTTAAGAATTCAGTGGCCCTGGAATCAGCTAATCTGTTATTGAGTCAGTAGCGCTACTTCACATCCACCTTTGCCAGGACACACAATTAATTACATTATTTATGTATAGCAGCCACTGACCCTTCCAGTAAAACTAACTTGGCTAAGTGAAACACCAAATCCCTTTAAAGCTGAAAAACCCTTATATCTGAAAAAATCCTTCTTAGTATCCACATAGAGGAAAGACCAAAAACAAAACAATATAACCTAACTTTCAATTACTTAAACCACTTATTTTATATTGTGTTGTTTACATTTTTCCTCTACTTTTGTGTAAATATAGGATGGCCAAACCTTGTTATAGCAGGAACCATATACTATGTATCAGAAATACTCAGGAGCTTCATCCTATATTAGAATAGTATTCTATATGTATATTGTATAAAGAACAATAATAATAGATATTACATCTGTAAATAAATAGCAATAATTTCAGTGTTATTAAACTAAATTTTCATAATAAAACTAGTTTCGTAATTTGCTTCTTACAAAATTCTATTCTGCAAGAAACAATTCTTGCTACATACAACAATATAGAATAGTTGCATACTCAACTGATAATAGCAAGTGCAAGGATATATTTTTACAAGGACCGATTAAATTTGTATATAACATTTATTGCTTAATCTATGTATGGCAACTTGAACACTAACTATATAGTGTATTTACTCGGACACATGGCAAATTTCATCACTAATTTTTATTCACGTATCAACTGAATAAATATTAGTGATGAAATTTGCCATGTGTCCGAGTAAATACACTATATACTTAGTGTTCAAGTTGCAGAATAAGTACCGGCACAGTTTCATAAATACTACAATTAATCTATGTATAATAAAATTCCTTTAGTCTTCGGAAAATTTATTTTTCATTTAACTGTATATGACGAATCTTTTATCTCGTCAACAAGCCAGAAACAGTTGAAACATTGCCCATTTTTAAGGCTTCCAGTCAGATGCTGTTTGTGACCACTTTGCCATCTTATTACTACTTTTTTCCAATTACAAATCTTTGCTAAAACTGACGGCAGATACTTGCTGCTTGATTTAATCGAAACGGTACTTCTTAATGATTATAATATTTTGGATATTTCTTAGTTCTTTTCACTGGAAGATGCCAAGTTATTATTCACACCTGAAAGTTTAGCTAGTACTCAATATCTTGAACAACAGTAAGCATGTGATGTTTACTGTAGAATATCAAGGGATATTAGGATAAGCAGCCATTGTCTTTAATCAGGTCTCAGACAGATATACCAACTAAAGGCAATGAGTCACTTTCGTTAGGTTTGTCTCCTTAAGGTCACGGATAATAATAAACCAATCATCTGGCCAACATGATGGATAGAAACTCATTGTTGGCACAAACACTTGTCTTTCCTATCAGTTAAATCAAAATATTCCACTGCAATAGTCAACAAACTGGAAAAAGTAATCATCAACAAGCAAGTCAGTAGGTCTATGTATTTGAAGACCAATTCACTTACCAACAATGCCTGACATTATGTGAAGCTCCACTTACTGAAAAATTCATATTTATAAAATTTTTATCAAAATAAATTTAGTAAAAACACTGTAAGAGTGGAAAATTATTTAAATATTAAAGTAGATACCATATTTTTGTGAGTATAAGAATATGTTCTTAAATGCAAGCATGCTCTTATATCCAAGTATATGAGCGTGCTCTATACTTGGATATAAGATAGGGAAAAATTGGCAGTATATTCCACAAACTACCTAAAAATCTCACTATTTTTTAAAACTTTTTTAGTATTGAAAGTATTTTTCTTATTTTTGTCAATGAATAGTTATTATATCAATACATGTATGTACATTTAATTTACATTAAGGCAGGAATGAGTGCCCTGATAAGTGAAAACAAGCTAGCACAAATAAGAGTATGTATATGGGAGGTACTCTCTTATAAGCAATGCCTGTCACATTTTAAAACCACATAAACAATTCATTTTCACATATTACAAATAAATTACAAGTTACAAATAAATATTAAATTATTATTTATTCAGTTTAAACATATTAAAAAAGATATAATTATAAAAATGAAAAATTACCATAGTCATTGCTGTAATTTTTTCTGTATTTTTTCACAAATTTATTAAATAAACGTCTGTGCATGGAGTCAAGATTGCGTCTTTCAACACTCTGGAATGATAATACAAACATTTTAATATTAATTATTTTGCAATAGACAAAAAAACTGCGTAATTGTAATGTGTAATTAATACCTGTGCAGTTTGCGAGCAAGTAAAGCTTGTTACACTTGTTTCGTTAAGCCACGGTCTTTCATAAACAAGAACCGTGCAGACTTTCAAAGACTGAAATAATGGAAAAATGAACAAAATTAGTTTAAAAATTACAAATAATATAGATTTTTTAACAGCATATTTCGTTAAGAAAGTCCTTCAAACGTAAATCGGATCGAAAATTGCTTTTTTCAGAGTAAAAGCAGTTTTTAAGTCTGATTTACATTTCAGATTTTCAGAAAACTAACACATTTGAACATCTTCAATACTTAGAGAACTCAAGATACAACTAAATTAATCAACACATTAAAAGGGAATGATGTTTAAATAACACTAATGTTTTTGACCTGGTTAACAGCTGGGTTGAAAACGTTAGAGTAATTTAAACTTCACCCACTATCGAAGGTGCATTGATTAATTCAGCCGAGCAATCGCTAGTTCTTCCTTATCCTCAATATAAGTATGAACTAGTAATTGCTCAGCCGAATCTTTGCTCGTCTTCGATTCTGACCAACGGCAGAATTAAAGACCGAGTGACTGTATCTCTGCCTATCGATAAGCAATAGGATGCTGGTAAACTAGAATTTTCTAAAAACTTTTAGTTCAAAAGAAAGCAACGACACTGAAATTTAATTTTTTAATTCATCAGTTAACGATAATTACCTTGGAAGCCAACGGACGGCATTTTTGTGCCTGTTCAAAAGAATACTTCGTCTTCCTGCATTCTGTTTCCACAATGCTAATATTAAGCTTATAATTATATCCGGCAACGACCTAAACAAGATAAAAATTAATAAATAAGTTCTTAACAATATATGTAACTACTAATAAAAGTTTATGAAATATGATGTTATTCAATTCCATCAATTTTCTTCTTCACAAAACTAAAATATATGAAATTAAATAACATTCCATACAAAAATGTTTACACGCTTATATGTTTACAGTCAACAAAATAAAACCTTTTTTTATATCCTAGTACAAACAGATTTGGACGAAACTAACATTTTTGAACATTATCGTGGTCTTCGTCAGACTATTGACCAGTATAAATTCGAAACTGGAATTCGAACAACGTGTTTAAAATTATTTTAAGTTCCAAAATATTTAAAACATGGAAAATAATTTTCGGCGTATGTGCTACTAAAATGATAAAAATGTCTTTACATCACCACGAATAAATAATAAGACGTAATTACTGGTGTAAAAATGTTAGCTACCTGCTAGTGTTGTTCCCGTTTTTATTCATAGCACCACCTCCATGCATGCGAAATATTAGTGTCATCCTTTGCATTAATACAGTTGCCGGCCAGGCCGGCTTTGTATATTTCTAACGCTTCCAGGTTGCAAAGGTGTTCGACCTGACATTTTCACCAATTTGGCCTTATTTCAAGATCTGTAGCATAGGCGGCTAGGACAGTGGTATGCCTTTGGTTGGCGATATCATACCTGTGTTCCTGTATCCTTTTGCTTAGTGTTATCTGTTTGTACTGGGATATAAAAAAGGTTTTATTTTGTTGATTTATCCTTTCCAGCAATTGTGCGAGAAGTTGTTTTGATGTTTACAATGTCAAACAGTTAATCAGCTTCTACTAATGAATGTAGTCCTAAGAATGTTTCACAAATGCATCAGTGCATAAAATAAATTAGAATATACTGATATGTGTAAACTGATGTACTGATATATACCAACATGTACAGACTGAATGAACTGATATACACTGACATGTATAAAGTGATACCATAATCACACTATGGTAGGTTATGAGAGTGATGATAAATAATAATAATAATTGCTACATCAGTTTGTATGGTGACAATAAGCAAATTTGGGTTTTGTATTCTGCTTTTGAGGAAATTAGTAATTTTAGGAATGGTATTATACAGATTTAAAGATAATTATACATTATTAGCAACAGATATTTAGAGCAAATGGCACTTAATTTTATCCGATAGATATTTAATTTGATAAATTTTGGATTAGATATATCAAATAAAAGTCATCTGACTAACAAATAATAATCAGATGTTTTTTTTATCGGAAAACAATATAAAATGATTGGAATTTGATGGCTTTGATAGATCTAGTTTATTCAATACATTACCTTTATGTAACGAATGGTTTAAAACTAAAAACAACATGAAAATATACACCCACAATTGCAGTAAATAATGTAAATAATCGGTGTCTATTTGCTAAGCATCCATTTTCAGTAGATGTTTATATTTGTAAAAAACAACATGGTTTAAAGTATTTTATTACATTATTACATTTGTTCAAAGATAATACTGAATTAAGTATAAGTAATCCTCAGTTCACATACATTCAGTTGTTTTTGATTTAATGTGGTATGCATTACATACAGTTTTCACATTCTATACCATTTTTTTCAGCTCTAGATGCTCATTACTATCTTCTTTACACCCAGTAATGAGCTTTTCTAACAGAGGAATACACAGCACTTTTTCTCAGAAAACAAAATACAAACAATTCAGATCAAGTACCAGTCTAATTTATTGATTAAAATTGTGATTCTTAAACTATTTTTATCTCTCTTCTTCAGAGTGAATAGTAAGCATGTATAAAAAAATAAATAAAAGTGCCAACTCCACTATAAATGGTGGATCTTTCAAAAAATACAGTCTCTGTATAGATCTTAAAAAACTAGAGTGGCCATTCTATTATTTACTTTAGTATAATGACTATTAAAATAAATGTACTGTTACGAAAATACTCATATTATTGCCTAACCATTCCTCCTGATCCCTGTTTCTGTACACCCTTATTTAATAGTAATGCTTTTCATTTAAAGCACTACTTTCAACGGACGTATCTACTGCATTAACCAACGCACCAAAAGTTAGATTATTTTTTCCTTTTCTATAATAAAACAATAGAACAATGCATTCAGAGCAACAATATCTCAGGATTTTGTCATATTTTATTTTAACTGCTACAAAATATATATCAAAACTGTACCAGATAACAGGGTTTATTTATATAATTAAAAATTGGCTGTTTTAATACATCACAGCCAGTTATCTTGTACAGATAACAAAAATATGATGTGCCTAAAACATGAATTGATACTGAAGTATAATTCTAAATCCTAAATTATTTATTTGTAATGTGATTGCCACATCTCGCAGATAAGTTTAATTGTAAACTGATAAAATAAAAAATTAAGCTTAATACCTAAATAAAAAAACTAAACTATTAAGCCAATTGTAAATGTTTCCAAACTTTCAGCTGTCATCAGAAAGATTACAACAATAACAAGCAATCCTTTATTGTGACATCCTCACAATGCCAGGCTGCAATTTTTAATATATGCAGACTAGAAGACGGTCGGCTAATTGATGCTCTACTGTATTTTTAAGTTAGCGGACTTATGTTGTACATATACATGAATTCGACCAAAAAACCCACCAAAAATCCAGCAATGAATACTTACTTAATGAGTAAACTAACTAACATTTTTGGCCATTTTTAACAGTCATTTAGAATAAAACATTCTAAAAAAATAACACAAATTAGAACATATATTTTGAAAATGAAGAACCTTACATATGACTGGACAATTGCCATGCAATTGCATTGTTATTTTGGTATTCTTATAGTGAATTATTTGTCTCTTGCTGTTTTGTCTCCAAAATTTTTTCATTTAACTTTATTTATATAAAATAAGGTTTACAAAGAATATAGATTTAATAAAATAGGATTTATTAAGGAAAAACTAAAATTATTAGGTTAATATGTCACAACCTGATATAATTAATTGAAAGGTTTTTAACAATTTTATATATTAAAGGGAAAAGCCTCCAGATAAAAGGTTAACTCCATGTGATTATATTAATGTCCTACGATATAACCTGGAGCCATTGAAAGCTTGGTATGGGACCAGGAAAAAGCCACCCCCTCTTGCCTTTTTTCTTTCTTTGAACAAATGAAATATGCACAAAATGTTTATTAATAAATAGAAGTATTAAAAAGATTTTATTTTTTATTGGTAAATAAAATGATACATAAAATATATACCTCTGAAAATAACATTAATTTATGGGGGTGGTAACCACTGCACTCTTTCTCAACAGCCCTAGATATGAGAAAGAATGAATGTGTAGATGTTAGAAATTTGTAACAAAAATGTTCTCTTAATGTATATTTCAAAATAATTTAAACCCTATAAGCTATGATGTTGCTGTATTTTTTTTCATTTATGACTTTTTCCACCATACAGGCACAAAGAAGACCTTTTTTCCATACCACGAACTCAGCTAAGCTCACAATGGGAAGAGCTGAATGACGAAGAATGAAGCTCAACATATCTGGGATAAGCAACCCATGAAAATTTCTTGGGATTACTTTAACTAGTCAGATTCGATCACAGATTTTCAGAGTGATGTGCAATATCTTGACCACCTCGGCCATCTGTCCTCATTGGTATATCAAAGAAAGAGCTTATATTTTAGTGTCTCAATTAGATTATAGTTAACAAATCTTGGGCATTGGTATTATTAATGGAGCATGATAAATGATGTATAATAACCTGAATAAACTTATTTCTATAAGTACCATTTCTTAACAACTAAGGGATTCTTCCAGTCAACTTCTATGATATTATATAAAATAGGGTGACCAGAAGTCTCCAATTTCCAGGGATTGTCTCCAGTTTTGACCATTTTTAATATTTTACTGTAGAATCAGTCTTTGAACAGAGCAATTTTATTAACACTCCAATATAATACCATCAATAAATTGATATATTTTTACAAATAATCAAAGTTCAATCAGTTTTAGACCCCACTTTTACTGATTCTGAAATATGTACCAGTTAGATTGCATTAATTAAGATTGTTCCTGGCTTATTATTCTTTACAAATTTATTCATATTGCTCCTTCATAGGTTGCCCTGATGTTCAGTAAGTAGACCCTACATAGTAAAACTATCGCCCGCTCTGGACAGCCTGACTATAATGACACCTGTCATATCCCTCGGCAATCTGTTGATTTGCAAAGACTTCCCTACGGTTTAGCATAGTTCCACGATCGTACATAGTTATTCACACTTTTATGTCTATACTCTTGGAATTAAGGTAATTTGTGAGAAAGTGATTTGTTTTTACGCAGAACTGTTTTCCTTTTTACGATTACCTTTATACAATACAAAAGATGATCATAAAGGAACTAACTTATTTCCTTTATAAATATATTACAGTAGATAAAGTTTTATAAGGTTTCTTTACATAAAACTTCACTTATTGTAATGTGTTTTAGTGTAGTAATTATTCTGGTAAATATGAACCTTGAAGTGATCTTTTCACAGTATCAGCTTTAACACACCACGATAACGCACAATCATTATTAGTCTTAATTGGTGCTTTAAACATTAATCAGTTTAATCCTCATTTGCCTGTAATGAAAGGTTTAAATTGCCAGATTTATTATTTCCATTTTATACGGTAGCTGTTGTTATGTTCAATACTGCAAAATACAACAAATATTTGATGTATTACTAGTAATTATTTACAGCATATAATTTCAAAATTTATTAATATTTTACATGTTTTAGCATGTCGTGGTCAATAACACCAGAATTTCCATAAATGGTAGTCTCATTTCGTGTTATTCTTCAGTTGTTATCATCAGCATAGGTGAATCCGTAAGTGGATATATATTTGTATTGTTTAATGTATGGAATTGAACATATTGTCTCAATTTTAATCCATTTCAGGTGGTCCAGATCCACATGAAAAGGGCTAAAATAGTCTGATTAATAAGTTATGAGCTTTATGATGATCACATGGAGTTTATGCATATGTTTATGTTAAAATAAAAGATGAGATTAGTTAATTGAACTTACCTGTCTTTCAGCGTGTAATACTTCGATTAATTTATGATGGTAGATAGAATTGGTACCTAAATTAATTCGTTTGGCACCAAATAAAGCAAGCCTTTGCACGTAGTCACTAGTAGGGACTTCGAGCCATTCCCCAGCAGCAAGAACGGTGGAAAATAAAGCTAAAAACAACAAATAAACCTTCATGGCGGTTGCTTGGATATTAAATGACATCGAACTTCTTTATATACACAAATAGCATGTGATAAGTCTGATCACGTGGACAAGAGGAATCAAAGTTTACAAACTACTCAATTACACTGATGACGCAATCGATTAAAAATAACAATGCCTATCGCCACCTGATTAAAAAATATATTACATTAAATAAATTATTCAATTCAAAATAAAATAAATATTAGTATAAAAAATATTTTTACCGAAGTTATAAAATTAAATATTATTCACTAATAATTACGGTTTTTTAATATTATCGAAGTAATGTCGTAATATTATCGCCGCTAGGGGATTAAAAATATTTCTTTTGAACGCTTCAACATCTAAACATTATACATTATATAATATAATAATGTATATATAAATTATATTATATTACTAATTATTTATCTGGGGTAGTTATATTATAACTAGACAACAGATTTGTATGTATAATAAAGTTTAAAATACGCTTTAAAATGCATAAAAATTATGCATAATAAGTATCATTTTAAGTTAAGCATAACTTGTACAAAAACTCTGATTAAGCATATAATAAAAGGCTTACTTAGCACTCGAAAAAAACATTTTTGGATATTAATTAATCAGACATATAAAATTTCACAATGAGTCGAAGTGAATAAAAGTGTTTATTAAAAAGTAATTATTCTAAAACTTTAATAAATGTGGTTATAAATAGAAAACAACAACTTTATAAAGAAAAAACATCTGTCTTAAAGCAAATGTGAGAATTTGAAGATTATTAATTATTTGAATTAATTATGAGTAATTCCACTTAATGTACAAAGGGTCAGATAGGTCACAATTGACTCACACCTCACTCGATGAGTAAATTAACATCTCGAATTTACACTAAACAATTGTTACTCATCCAAATTGTTGCTCATTCTTAAAACAACCCAATTTGTGATTGTTAAAAAGAAATTGTAGCAACGAGTTGAGTAAGTTTCCCTGCTGTTATTACATTTTATTTCAAAAATAACTTTTATATTATTAATCATAATAAATAAATTGCGTTTAGTGCCATCTGGTATGAGATTTTGTTATTAAAATTTTTTATATTTTTAATTGTTATAAAATGGAAAAAGGCTTAATTTGTAGGTAGGGATGAGTATTATTTTAAAAAATAATAATAAATAACTGTAAATGCTAACAACATGTAAAGTCTTTATTAAGTCCGCGAGATATGACACGTGATCACCCTTTACCTCTCCATCCCTTGACCTTTAACTCTCAAAATTTAATAGCATTGATATCCCTTATATACAAGTTACCATGCCAAATCTAATTTCTTAGTTATTACACCATCCTGAAATATTAGGAGTTTCGAGCTTTTTTTATAGTTTTGCTTACAAAACATGCCTTGAGCATTAAGGTGTTTCATCGATTACACCTAGAGTCTAATGAATTAAACATATTTCCATTATTTGTACAATAAAATTAATTATAGTTACGCAAGATTTCCACTGGAGAGCTAAGTTCTGCAGAGCTAGAAAGTGATTTCACATCCATATAATGTCTTATTTAAACAGCTAAATGGAATACTTAGCGAAGTGAAATAACTGCCAACAATATGATCTTAGAATATTTTATAATATTCTAAGATTATATTGTTTTAAGATAAGTTAGAAATTGGTTCCTACGTCATGCTGTTGTATATAATATTGGCTCCTTCGTCACTAATATTATATACAACAGAGTGCTCTTCCAGCATACAATTTCATCTTTTTGGATTCGGTTAAATTAGACCCCAATAGGAGTGTGCGCTATAAACACATCCCTGTACGATGTCTGAATATAAAAAAAACCTCAAAACAATGGCCATTTTGTATGCACTGTATCGTCATTGGCCGTTGTTCAGAAGTTTGACTGTATAACATATTTAAATTACTGTATTTTTTTAAAGCCTTTCACATTTTCAACATCATTTCTAATTAATTAATGTTTGCATTTTTATCTTGTATTTGAAACGAACATCTGTCTGTTATTTTTTTTCTGATTAAAGCAGACATAATTATCTAATTTTCATACTTCTATCTCAAGTAACAAATGTCTTTTCTCTAATTCAAGCTATAAAATAAAATAACTCTAGCTATAAAACAAGCTATAGAATATAATAATAAGCTATATAAAATTATAATAAGCTATATAAAATAAAATAACTCTAGCTATAAAATAAGCTATAAATAAAACTAATTTAATATACTAAATCGAAGATTATCATCTTTTCTTAATGAAATATTAGTAAGAAAGTTTAATGATATACATTAAGAATGCATATGTATTACATGGACATAGTCTATCGATTAAAAATTATTTTGCCTGAAATCAC
This sequence comes from Centruroides vittatus, assembly GCF_030686945.1. Classification (NCBI taxonomy): domain Eukaryota; kingdom Metazoa; phylum Arthropoda; class Arachnida; order Scorpiones; family Buthidae; genus Centruroides; species Centruroides vittatus. The sequence goes on from NW_027121344.1 coordinate 52,064, forward strand.
TTTTAGTAATATCAAATTTACGGCTCACTTAATACAGTAAACATCATTTTCTAATGTATCTAATGTAATGTAATCTTCTAAAAGAGCTAGTACAAATTAAATGCATATAATGCAAGATCTTCAGCAATAGCGCAATGAAAAATTGACTTTAATTTTAGTATAGAAACATGTATTCGAATATACAAGAAGTTTGCTTTGGTTGTTTCTTAAAACCTGCTTTAAATATTTCTGCACTGTTCGGTATGGAACCATTTTTGTCTTGTGATTGCCACAGCAGAAGATCCTTACTTTCTAGTCCCACGAAAAGATTATTGAAACGCCTTTATTTTCAAGTAATAGAATTCATAATGTGGATCGAATTCTGTCTTGTAGTTTGGAGAGCAATTCCTATTGTAAATAATTATGCTCCTTGTATGCAAACTGTACATAAAATGAAAGGTGATGTTATACCTTATCAGCTGTCTCGCATCATTTACGCCTTTATCATAATAACAATATTGAAATGGAATAAAAATTACAAAGTAAATTTGAAAATAAAATTGAATAACGTGGCATACACACGGAAAGATATATCGAGCATTATTAGCTTTGCTAATAATATTTCTTTGCTTGCTTGTTTAATTGTTTTAATCGTTAATATCTGGTATAATATATTGATCGTGAAAATTTTGTATTCCCTATGGCAACAAGACAATGTGTATAAAAATGAAGCATTTTTCTGTAGTGTGCATTTGGATGTAAGTCAAATGTACTCCATTGGTGGATTGATTTTTATAATGATATTACAATTATTATTCTTATCGTTTATTGATAAAGAATATGAACAACTCTTCGATAATTTATTGCTAATAAGAGGAAACGGCCCATCTCTGGTGTCTTCTCTGAACTCTTTCATGGTACAACATGAGCAAATTTGGAAAATTGTGGAAGAATTTCAAGTTAAATTCGTCTATCCGTTTCTATGTAACTATGTGTTCATCGTATTTTCTACTAGTTATTACTATTACATGTATTTCTTTAGCGAAGCAGCTGACTCAATAACTAATGTAAACTTGGGGTGGAGTATTATCTCCACTATTGCTTGCGTCATCTATGGTTTAAAATTAAGTTTTCTCTCCTTTAAGGTAAATAATTAAATGCACTCTTAAATAAAGATTTGGTTTCTTTTCTATAATATAATTTTTTTTTTTTTTTTTTTTCAGATGCAAAATGGATTTCAGGATATTCGGCTGTTTGCAGTGTCAGACACTTCTGTAGAAGTAAAGATCAAAGTGTGTACAAACAATTAGTAATATCATCATGACGTAGGGTAGCCTAAGAGATATCTACTAAGCTTGATGGTATACAACAAAGAGACACACAAATCTTAAACAAATATCATTCAAATTTGTGCCAATCAATAGCCACAATTGGAAAAAGTTGGTCATTGGTTCACACCTAAACAACGGGCTGACCGTATGGTGTTTGCGGCTTTTATTCGCGTGTCTAAACCGAAATTGGGTATAATTTTCCATAAAAATTTTATTTAGAAGGCTCTTCCCTTGACAGATTGCCCATGGGTTGCGTTGCCTTATTGTAGCGATACAATCTAAATCAATATTTGAAGCCATTTATTTTAGAACGTCTTCAATATATGAGATTGTGAGGAGTTAACTTACCGGTCTGGAGGATCCGGAATCGAATCTAGAAGTTTTCTGGGTTGTCCATCCGTCTGTCACTAACCAGACGCCCCATCGTGGGCTTGGTTGAACCCACGATTCGTATAGTCCTTTTAGTGCACATGGTGTATAAAGAGCAATATACATGTATATAAAAACATTGAACTTGGTATATAACTTTTGGGTCGTCCCGCATATATAACTGATTGTCATTTATAATCTATAATATATTTATTTTGATCCTTCAGATTCTGAATTTCATGAAACGATTCGGCAAAGTTCCATTAGTACTTTCGATGGGAGAATTCTTCTACATAACTAAATTATTCCCTATTAAGGTAAATTTTTTACTGGAACATACATTTCAAGATATAAATTTTTAATTATAATTAATATTTTTATTTTCAGATGTTTAGTTCTCTGCATTCCGTATTTTCTGGACTGTTAAAATTGCGAACAATTACTCATGGGAAAGGAGACTGTAAAAGAACTTTTACTGATAACTCCACTATGAAATTTTACAATGATTAGTGTTTAAAATGAAGTTTTTGCATGAATATTTTTAATATTCGTGTATTATATGATTATGTAGAAAATTACAATAAGAATTAGAAGTGTTTCATCAGTTTATTTCCATTTACGTTTGACTCTTTATCATAGGCCTCCTGAGTTACACATTTTAATAAGTGAAGATCCCATGATCTGCTTATAATTTCTATTTAATCAATATGTGTTATATATTTCAGCCGTTTAAGAGTAGATTTCTGTGTATTAATAGCTGTTAAATAAAAGCAATCCAGAAAATTTTGCTAAAATATTTTAATTTTATGAAATATTTTCAAAAATTGCATATATTATATTTTGATACATTGTATATATATATATATAATATATATATATATATATATATAATGTTACCGGCAAAACCCGATTTTACGCCAAACTAGTTTGGCGTAAGCGTGTCAGGCCAAACTAGTTTAAAATTATTATTCAAGTATATTAATGGTTAAATATATTAATGGTTAATTTAAGTTCATCATAAAACACGAATAAGTTCATTTTTAATTTTAGTTTGATTTTTAAAAGTTATTTTTATTATTTCGTTTGAATTTTTGAAAACATTTTGGAAAGTTAATTACCTTTAATGTGATTAATTTATATTAGATTTTTCTAGAATCGTCCTCATTTAACGGACAGAATCAACGTATAACATTGTTATAAAAATTTTGAAACATCTGGTAAAGAATTATTATTAATTTTATGTGTTTGTTTTTATTGCGAACACGTTATAAAAGATACAATAAAAATATAGTTTAACTTACTTGAAAAATTCATCTTTTAACACGAAATTCGCACTTATTCTCAACAATGAAAAACGAGCTTACGGAACAATAATCGCAGCGCGTGCTAAGCATTAAGAATGTGAAGTAATTTTACTTTTGGCTTTTCGTTACGTGTCCAGTTCATCGATAAAGTTTCAACCCGATCAGCGTAGAGTAAATTTGTCTAATCGAAATTTTATGTTGAAAAACTCTGGCTGTGTCACAGCAATTTTTACATCACTACATTAATTGCACTAACACAATGACCAAAGTTCCGTCTTTTTTCAAATTCGAAAGGAAAATTGGCAAACTCTTTTCTGTTTGGAATCTTTACGTAATCCTTTGCCAACGCGTGCCAAATAGCTTGACAAGTTTCATTAATGATGGTGCAAACAGTCGATCTACCCATTCGAAATGCAAAAGCTTGGGAGAATTTTTAATCTCCACCAGCTGAATACGTAAACACTAGAAAAAACCATTGAAGAAAGCATTTATATATTCAGAATGATGTTCTTTGTTCAACGATATAATCTACGAATAAAATGAATTGGGCACGGACCAAGAATCATCTGAAGATAACGTCAGTTTTACAACGAGGTTTGACGTCATGTTTCAATCATCATGGGCATTAAGTGAAGAAGCGGAAGTATTGAATAAATGTGAGGTTACAAAGAGATTATGAAGAATAATTTGTTTAACAATTGTTAAGGAATGTTTTGATGTTAAACCCCTTGTGTTAAATAAAATTTTTTATATATTAACAAAATTAAAATTAATTATCTATTTGCATTCTGTCACGTGTGTTGGATGGCGTAGTTTATTATATTCGAAACAATTCAAAATAGAAATTAATTTCAAAAGTTTTATTTCTATAAAGATTTAATTTGTTTCTTCAAAAATACTTTTGATAATGATCTTTTTGTGTTTGATTGAATAATGTTGGAATTTTTCGATTGCTTAATCATCAGTGGAGAAATGTTGTCAGAAACACAAGCAACAATCATCAAAATCAGTTTCTAAAACTAACTTTGCATCTCTATTCTTTGAAGCTTACAAGAAAGCTTTGAATTCGGAAACAATTCAACATGGGTTTGAAACATGTCGCACCCCAGCAATAAAAGTGACACAACTCAATAATGCAGTATTTAAAAAAAACCTACTTAAAGTATACTATAAAACTTATAGTATAAGCTGCTTTTAAATTTCAGGTAAGCATTTATGGGGGTAAGATCTATTATATTGTATAGTATAGTAATTGTGGATCTGTAGCTCTGCTCTCGTCGAATGTGAAATGTCATCAGTTAAATATAGGCGATTAATCTGAAAAAATTACGTGACTGAATTACATAAAATTGCCAACACATGTGTAGTATACAATGGTATAAAATTGCATATAGTATCCTAAAACTCTAGTTATTCATTATTAGTCACTTGCGGTCATTCAGTAGCCCTCAGCTGGTCAACAACTAGAGCCATATGTCATCCACTGGTAATTTTTAAATTTTAAAAACATTATGTCATTAATAAGTATTACAGAAAATTAAAAATTCACCCTTTGGATGAGTAGTGCGAGTTCTTGGTAACCGGAAATGATCATCACTTCTGTTAAGTATCAGTTTGTTGAGTGATTATATTCAAATCCCTTTATCAAGGTGCTTAACTGGTCATTTACTAGTGCAAATATCCTATACATTTCAAAATATTTGTGCTAAATTTAAATAAAAACAAAAAGTGAGTATTTTTTAGTATTGAGCTCACAAGATATAATAAATTATTCTGTAAGGAAATAATAATAATAATAATAAATACGAAAAAAAATATATTAATATCTGCGAAAAATATACTTTCATATAGTTTTAATAAAACTTTTTAATAATATTTAATAACTTTTTCATAAAATAAATACGAGTATAGACGAATCAAAAGAATTAAATGGATCAATGAAAATATCTGATAATTAATAGTAATAAAAACAAAAACATATTTGTAAAAGAAAATTATTAATCACCAATCGGAGATTATCAGATTCTCACAGTGGAATTCGTTTTCTACATATTGTTCAAGAAACAAATCTACCAATTGCCAGAGTGAAATCGATGTTCAAGAAACAAATCCAATTGCCAGAGTGAATATCTGATAATATTCACTCTGATAATCCAATACCAATTGCCAGAGTGAATATCTGATAATTAATAGTAATAAAAACAAAAACATATTTGTAAAAGAAAATTATTAATCACCAATCGCAGATTATCAGATTCTCACAGTGGAATTCGTTTTCTACATATTGTTCAAAAAACAAATCTACCAATCGCCAGAGTGAAATCGCACAGTTCTTTTATTTTTGTAACCATTTTGTATTTGCTATTTTATTACTATATAATTTTGTAATCATCTCATTATATTCTGTAACCATTTAGCCTTATCCTGTAATCACTGTTCACCTATGTGAACATTGCTTATTGAATTTGTACTGTCTCCTGTAATCAACTATACTTTTGCCATCACGTGTTATATCACATTTCTGTTCCACTTCCGGCAATGCTTTGCGGTACCGGGCATGTACTATTTTGTACCTAATAAAAAATGTTGATTGATTGATTGAGTTCTGAAGACACTTTCTCATTCATTTTTATGCAATTTTGAACAAGTAAGCGAAGTCTTTGGTGCAACTATAATTCAATTAAATTCTAAATTAAAAATTTAACGTCTTAATGAATTTTTCATCATTAATTAAGAATAAAACATTTAGTTTTAATACTTATTAAATAAATTGATCTAAACTAGCGTATTGTAACTGTATACATCACAGAATTTACATTAATTTTTTCACAGAACAAAACATTTGTACTTACGTATCATCTCAATTAACTGCTTTCTTTTTTATTGATTTCATAACTTCCATTAAGTAAAAATTCATAAGAAACATTTATTATGGTATAATTAATTTTTTTATAGCACTTGAAATGTAAATTAATTTTAAATTAAATATTTTTTTTCAATTAAAACACGTACAGTACTATATATCTATATAATATTTAAATTGCAATACAGCAGACAAAAAGTGATCTCTTTAAATGTATCTTATATATATTTAAAGCTTGTATGTTTAAATTATGTTTTATGCTCTATAAATGAATTATAATTTATAATTTTTATAGTAATTTTCATTTACCATTTAAAACTATAACACTATTAGAGAATCATTTTAAATGATTCTTAAAAAAGCCGATTTAATAATTAATTCAGAAACTTTCATTCAAAACATTTAATTTATTAAATACACTTTTTTTAACATTAAAACGTCACATATTTATTATTCAGTTAAAGATTCACGAAGCAACTGTACAAAATAAATCGAACAAATGTGAATAAAATTCACGAATTTCTAATTTCTTTCAATGTCATTATTTTGGTTTGTAAAGCCAAATAATCTTGCGTAGTTCATCCAATTCGGGAATTCGTTCCCATTTTTGGTTGATCGTAATCAGCTGGAAAATATATGTACATATGCTTGATTAAAATTTATATTTAGATAGTTTCAAAAAGTCATTTTGTTCATAATACCCGTTGAATAATAATACAATTAAGACATTTTTAATTAAAGTGTGTCTATACTTATTTCATTTGTATTATGTCTTCAACTGAAAAATTGTTGATCTTACACATTTATAATTATCGTCTTAATCTAATTTACACTTTAAAAGTGGTATTTGAAAAAATGACTCTTTTAATAGAGAATTGATATTAAATATAAAGTAGCTATTATACAGGAAACGTCGATATAACAGAAGAGACCATTCCTGTCGTAGCGGCTGCTGTAATAATAACTAATGGAGCAAGTTGTAAAAAATCAAAAAAGTCATTCACGTTTCCTTTTCTTTAAGCAATTAACGATAAATATTTCAATAATAAATCACATAGAAATCGCTGAAAATATACAGCACTGACGAGTTACAACGATACGATTTAAAAGTTAATTGTTTATTATCAGTTTACAATTTAAGTTTGTATTATAAAAATAAAAATATTAACCTTGGTTACTTATTTTAAGAAATCCCAAATAAATAAAAAGAAATAAAAATATTTAAAACGATGGAGTCAGAATTTTCTAATCTTACTTAATTGTACTTTGAGTGAGTACACGAAAATTCGAATTTCCTTTCTTTTCTGACTTACGGAGGCATAAAACTTTCTGAACTGTAAAACATTTACTAAAATGAAATAGAATTAGAATAAAAGGTTAAAAAGCAAACCAATTTTTCTTAGAAAGAAATCTTTTTATTACATCGTATTTTTCCCTAAATGCATTTCGCCAGTCACTCAAAGTACAATTAACCTTCGGGGTGCCTGGTGAAGAAATTTCCGTCGAGCGCCTGGTGGGGTCCAACCGACCCCAAAATAAAACACTACGTTATATGGCTTGTAAAGATAATTTCAATATAATGGTTATATATATATATATAACAGGTTCATTAAGACATATTTAGAATAAAACAGTCATTGATTTACGTGAAATATTTATTGACCGACTACATAATAAAAAACATTAACTTTTTTAGTTGTAACAAAAATATTAACTTTGTTTCTCTAGAAATCATGATGTAATCTCATTATAATTTAAGTATTTTGGCTTCATTTTAATAGCACATAATATAATTATCTGTTAAAGCATAAAAATTAGTCTTCTCCAGTTAAAATTTCAAATCGAGAATTCAGGCATTTTTCCCATAGTAATTTCGCATGTTCCATGCAAATAAATCTCGATCATTTTATCCAGACGCTCAGTAGCTGCTTAAACGTTTATCTACTGACACCGTAAACATCTTCCATTTATTAGGTTTTATTAGGTTATTAAGTTTTTATGCTTAGTTTTTTTATTTATTTAATTGATTTGTTTATATAAATTTATTTTCTCTCCTATATCGAAAAAATGTTCAAATATTTTCCAATTTTGCATCATATACGATGTTTATACGAAAAAAATTTAATGGAGCAACGTAAGAGTACTTCAGAGCCAAATCATTTACGTAACCAACTTTCTTCTACTTATAAAAGATGGATCGTGACTTGGTTAAAAAATAATTTATTTATTAACAGCTTGCATGTGATAATATTATTTAATTCCCAATGAGAAATTCCTACTGCTAAACTCATCTTTGTAGCAGAAATCATTTCGCTTCAATTAACCTTGCAGCATCAGGGAATTTGAACGGCATTCATGACTGTAGAACATAAAATAGTGAGATATTTAATATAAATTGACGAAAATGTAACAATAATATATAACTATATATTATTAATTTTTAAACAAACAATATAAAACCAGAAGAGAAGTTTAAACTATTCTGGAGCACCATCTAAATCTTTCTCCACTTCATTCGACTTAGTGCCAATTTCAGAAGCAAACAAATGGTGACACGGTCTACGTAATGTAGACCGCATGCTAAGCAGCATTACGTTGAAAACATTACGTAATGCTACGCAAGGTTTTCAACGCATTCGTGTTGCTGCTCACATAGCTCGAGACTAGGCATTCCGGACAAGTGCGTGCGTGCGTGTATACATATATACAAAAGATTAAATTAACTGTTAAATGTGAAAAAAGTTAGTGGTACTGTGCCAAGAATGTTACATGCAGTGTGGTATAATAAAGCTGAGAACTTTATTGACGGCCATACGAAGATTTGTTTAGTTATTTTGAATAACAATTTACGACTTTCAGTGCAAAAATTTCATACTAGTAATAGCTCTATCAAGATAATAATCCCAAGTAGAAATCGATTGCGCAAATGTAATTGTTATCCAATTTACCCCAAGCCGCAGATATTGGCACGTTACAGCTTCATGAGAACCAGACAAATTTGAATTAGGGGTCCCCATTTTTCTTCGAGGGAATTTTTTGAGCAAAATATTTTTTTTATAAAAGATTGGTTTAGGGTCGCCGTTGGTGAAGTCCCCAAGCAATTTCTTTTTTTCCCGTAGGATAAAGGGTCACTGGCCACAGATTCTGTAACAAGCATCCTTGGCTCAATGTAAAAATCGTATTATTAACATTCATATGCTCTTACTTAAAGTAACAAACTTTTTTGCCTAAGCAAAATCTGTTCTTAACCTTCCAATAAAAAAACACGTAATTGAGAGTCAATATTCTTAGATTTTTCTGTAATACTAAGCTTTATAATTGCATATTTTTTTTTATGTGCTGAAGAATATGATGCTACATATAAATGAACTCTTTAGTTTGATTGAAAGAAGTTGCTATTTATTACATAAGTTTATAGACATTTTGAAGACTTGAAATACCTTTTCAAGTTCTGTAATTTTAACGAGTTTCCACAAATCAATATTATTTTTGACGTAAACAGTACAAAACAACTGAATCATATTTTTTTTATTTTTGTCATTTACTTGGGTTGTCTACCTTTTGGAATTCTATTAGAGTGTTTTTCATCTACTTAGATTCTACAAGAGAATTTTTGTGGTATAATCTGAGTGAAGAAGCTCCTTATAAGTTAGAAACTATCTTGTTTCCTATAGTAGAAGAGTAGAAGCTATCTAAAAAAGAAAAAAAAACAAATTACCAAATTAACCTACCAAAAAAAACCAGCAAGTAATATTGTTCAAGATGAAAACAAAAGTCGAGAAATGCGAAAAATTAGGGATTTTTCTGTATGTACGGATGTTAGCGTGTGTGCATGGAAAGGACATAATTTTGCTCTCGCAATTTAAAACTTAATAAATCCTGTGTCTTTCTTCAAAAATTTCTGAAATTGTGCAGAGAGGTTTCTATATTAGGTACAAAATATTTTAGCAATTTTCAGGAAAATTGGACAATTGGTTCGAGAGATATTAAAAAAAATGTCGGCCATATTTCGAGAAGCTCCCGTTATGAAATTTTTTTAATCCTAAACATTTTTAGTTTACCAAATAAAATTCATATCTACCCTAAAAATTAAGTCTTTTAACTTTTCGTTATAATTAATAGTATAAAAGTTATTTTAATAAAATCTCAACAGATGGCGTCACACACAATTTTAATTTTGCCGCCGGAAAATTCATGCAACTCGTTTCTGGATTATTTTAAAAAAACGTATGTATTAAATATATGTTTTTTTCTATTAATTATAAAAATTATTATATTAAAGTTGTAATTTTACACATAAAACTAAGACATTTTCTTATTTAGAAAATGTATTTTTAAATTTATTTATCTCATGAGAGATTTTTCTTAAGCGCATATTGAGATGCGATGATATACTAATACTTAAACAAGACACTATTTATTGAGAGTTCTCTTGGTTAGATATTTCCTTAGAAAGCCATTAATTATATGTTGCTTATAATTAGTGCCTTTTCATAAAGTACAGTCAAACCTGTTTTTATGCGGTGAATAGGGACCGCATAAAAAAGTCTCACGTAGAAAATAACTCGAAACCGTACGAAATAACTAGGAATTACTTTTTTTAACTCTTTCAGCCTTTTTCTGCAACACCTAATGGGGAAAAAATCCTCTAAGAATTTTAATTTTTATATTAATTAATTATTTTTACTTAAATACGAATCTAACATTAAAAAGTTAAAAATAATCGTTAAATAATGATTTTATTTGATAAATATAGCTGAATGAAGTGTTATTTCATTTAACAAGGCGTGAAATTTCACACCTGCAGTCTAAAGCTGGAGGGGAGCTAACTTACCGCATCTGTTCAAATATAACATAATATTTATGGTTTTTATGCTATTAAAATAAGAGGGGACCGAAATAAACGTATGAGAAAAAAATTTTACTGAATAAAAAATAAAAAAACCTGCTTATGTCATAGAAAACAACCAATAGAGTTTTTAAAAATTTTACAGGAGTCAATTATGTTCCAATTTGAAATTTTTATATACCGCACAAAAAAAATCACACAAAACAAATCGCACAAATAAAAATCGCACAGAAAAAGACCGCACAAAAACAGGTTTGACTGTACCTATTTATCAGGAAATCCTTTCATTAATCTTACTATTCGTGTGTTCACCAGTGACAGAATGAGTAAAACTACTGAATATTGATAGTCGGTTGTGGGTTCGAGTCTCGCCAATGAGCTGGCCACATAGAGTTTTCTAGGTTAGTTTACATGTGAAGGTCAAAGAATTCATTCATTAAGAAAATAGCTTATATACAAGCATTACTTGAGTAGCTTTTGCATAATGAAGCTGGTCCAAAAACTTTATATTGATGTGAGGAATTTTAGGTTTCTCTGATCAACGAAGAAGCTTACAGAAGTGCGTCACAAATTTGTTGCCTTCATCACAATTAAAGTATGTTTATATTGATGAAAGGAAACGCATTCATCATCACTCTGGAAGACGGCTTAGCATGATTTTATGATCTCTACCCTCATCAATACTTCTCTTTGGGTACTAGAAGATTTTCGAGCTTCATCGTTACACCTAGCTCTTGGTGTATCTTTCAAACGCTATCAGTCTCTTCAGTACCACGTTTATAATCCCTGAATTCATGTGCTCTTGGCCACATGCCTAGCCCATTGCTACATCAATGATTTTGATCTTTATAAGGTCTGTGATCTTTGCTTTTGATCTTACCACGTTGCCTCGCCTGTCCCTGAGAATGATTAGCAAAATAACACGATTTACTTTCTTTTTAAATTTTTAGAAAGGAAGATAAAAAGTTGTATAGAAGAAGTAATAAATATGAAGAAAAATAACGAAAAAATATTTTAAAAATTAAAAATATAAGAATAGTTTTTTGTGTATATTTGTAGTTAAGTTACCATTTATTACTGACTAAGAGGAATGAATGGATAAGACATTGTATGTTATTGTAAGTATCATTTTAGAATATTCTAGTGCAGCCATTTATCTGTACGTTTTACTTATTTATCATAAGATTTTAAGGAAAAGTATACTTTTTTCTTATACTAAAAGTATAAACGAATACTATTAATCCAGAGGCTTTATGAAGTAAAAATACCTTCATTAGTCATATCTATTTACACACCTTTCGCGTAACCTTTTATACGCCTTTTATATAACCTCTCATAAGCCTTTTACGTAACTTCTCATACACCTTTTTATACAACCTTCCAAATTAATTAATATTTATTATAATTTATCATGATTAGTCTCGCCCATTTAATTTTCATGAAATTCCTTGATTGGCATATCTATTTACACTCTTCCGTCTTCCCACTTGTAAAAACCTATTCATCAGAGAAGCCTTTCATCAATTCTATCTGTTTACTCGTTTTCCACTTAAAAACACACATCAAGACAGCATGATTAATCATATCCATTTACATTCCTCTGAATGATCTTTGATAAAATACTTATTTCACAACATAATTTTAAGAAGACTTCATATAAGTATACCTACTATATAATAAAGGCATGAAGTTAATATGGGGCCTGTAGTGCCTGAGTTTGTTTGCAATTAGGCATTCGACTTATTAATAATACATAATAATAATATTTTATACGTTTGTTAGTGTTTGCAGGATCGCACAATAATATAATCCTGTTATAGACATACATTTGTGCATAAGCTAAACATACAGCTCATGTATCATTATTTGATAGAAAATTGTGGTCCTAAGATATAAGTTATATCTTACGACCACAATAAGTCTAAATTCAACTCTGGATTCAGTTTCTTTCCATTTTCAGTAGTATACCAGTGCAGTAGTAATCCAGTAAAGTATGTAAATATGTATCTATAATCAAACAAATACCACAGTAAAGGCCCTAGAAACGAAACCATACTGACGAATTTAATATTGTCTGCTTAAACAAAGAAGAGTAACTTTAGATTTTCGATTTCCGCATCGTTGGTAGATATAGAGCCGAAATTCGGGCCTAGATTGAGTAATTTTAAATAGATACGGTTTTGTATATGTAAATATTACCATAAATAAATTTTCTGTATAAATGTTTTTTGTAAATGCTTAAGTCTAAATTTGAACGAATCCTTATTCAGTAATTTCCTTCGTTCCTGTTGTAGTGCTTCTTGCTCTATTAAAAAAATAAATAAAGTAACGTCGTTTTACGTATTGTTGTTTTCATTATTCATTTTCTTTACATGTGTTAATTAGGCTGCAATTTTTTTTTAAAATCGCAGCCCAATTGACACATGTTAACAGGAAAAGTATAACGTACAAAGACAAGTACAGTAGAGCGTCGAAAATCGGAATCAATTGGGGACTGAGGTTGTTCCGATTAGTCATTTGTTCCGATTACCGACTTTGTACGAAAAAATATATTAACCAGTCCGATGTTCAAACTTTTCTCCGTTGTGTGTCGCTTCGTGTTGAATTTTTCTCCGTTGCGTGTCGCTTCGTGTTGAATTTTCGTCGATTTTAAGCCTAACGAAAATTTTTATAATAATAATCGAGGCTATCGTATCGTTAAAAATTATTTCTTCATTTTGTACAAACAAAATAAATATATTGAAGAATATAAAAAACATGAAAATTATACTTTAGAAGTAAATCTAGTATCAAAAATGTTCGATTCAGCACGACACAGTCCGACTGAAAATCGTTCCGATTACCGGCCATTCCTATTACCGACGTTCCGATTAACGACGCTCTACTGTAACTACTAAAATTAAAAGCATTGTGATAAAAAATTAAACCCAGCATTGTGACGACGCCACAATAAATAATTGCTCGTTTGCTATTTATAATGTAGTTTGCCGTTGATTGTCAATTTGGCTATCTGTCAAAAACAAAAACTATTAGAACAGTTTGACGTATTGTATTTAGTAGAATATTGATTCATTACAGTGAAAAAAAAAAGGAGTCAGTGCACATCAACAAAGAGTACACTTACTCCTTCCTTGTGACGTGGTCGTCTTGGTCGTCACCAACTCCTTGTTCTTAGTCCTCTTCACCAACATTAATTCTTGGTCACGTTATTTCAATTAAATAATTTCCTTTGAAAGCAGCTAATAGATGATCGGCACAACTCTATTGTTAAAAAAGTATGATGTACAGAGGCAAGCCACTACTAATTTGAGGTGGAGAGCATATATTTTGAATTAAATTAATTTAAAATATGATAAAAAATTGCTTTTTAGAACTGTTTATATCAGAGACATTTCTCATTAACGTGGGTTATTACCCTTTCGGACTTTCCTAAAGGAAATCTTCTGACAGACTCCTGGGTTTTACTGATCAAACTCCTGCTAACCTTCGTGTAGATTCGTCAGGTGCAGAATACATGCCACCTGGCGATAAAAATAAAGTATAAATGTAATGACACTTTGTTTGTTTATTTAAAGTGCAATCTGATTTATTAAAGAAACAGTCACGTTATCATTGACCGCACGCACGTGTGCTATTTGATAACGTCGGTCGCGTGCGCGCGAATGACGCGTCCAACGCGTTACTTCGCGGCGAATTGTAAGAATGAGTCTGCTTGTTAATCGCGAATTTTCCAGCTTAAGGGTAAATTAATTGATATACAGCAGAAAAAATCGAATTTTCCAACAACTAAAATTAAGAAAAATGTAAATTTACAGCAATTAATTTTGATTTATTTTTTATTTTATAATACTCAACATGTAAACATTATTTTCAATTTTTGACCGATTATGCTAATTAGAAATGGTATTTTTTATAGGAATATATCGAAATATCAACTTAGTAGCTTGAAAGACAATAAAAATTATTAAAAAGTTTAAGTATATATGCTAAAACATTTCTAAAATGCGATTGAAAAATCTAAATAAAACATAAAAATCCCTAAAATGATTTCTGTTGTTTTATAAAAGAAAAATCTTAAGACTAGTTCTTACTATACATATTTCTCCAGCACAAGCTGCCATGACATCAAATTCACGTGGCAAAGAATATAGTCATAAAGGAAGGTTAAGAAGGAGGAGAAGAAGGAGGAGGAGGAGCGGGGAGGAGGAGGAGCGGGGAGGAGGAAAAGGAAGCGAAACAAAGAATGACGGAGAAGGAGAGCGAGGGGGAAGAAGAAGTCAGGGAGGAAGAAGGATAATATATAAATTTATTTTTTATTTTATTAATTTTTAATAGGGTTTCTCAATTCCCGGTCTTTGGCTTGTCCCGGGATCCCGGGATAAGATTAATTATTTCTAAGATATACAAAATATTTTGAAATTAAATGATATAATTATTTTTCATTTTTAAAATAATTTAATACGTTCTGCGACCTCCAAGATCATATTAATAATGCTGTGTAAGATATATATTACAAATAAATAAAACATAATATAAATATTATTGTAAATTTTTATAATAAGATTTTTAAAAATAAAGATAGTCAATACTCCGATTACTGAATCTGATTCTTATTTTAGTAATGAAAAGTCCCGCTACCGAGAATGCCCTTTCCGTCAATTGATGTGAGTGGAATCGTGTTTAATGCCTATTATGATGCAGATGTTTTGTATTTTTTCACCTGTAGCCATGAAGTTTTCTATCCAGTTCGTTTTCGAGATGGGTTGCAATCCTTCTTTTACTGATTCTGACGAGTAAAGAATTTTCAGAGTCATGCCACAAATAAGCTACGTATTGATTACTGACCATTTGTGACATGCCATAACAAGCAACAATTTTGCAACAAATATTTAAGTATTACACACATGAAAATCAGCTGCACCGCTTCTGGGGTTTTCTAGGGGTTTTACTACCTAAGGCATCCCTAGAAATATCTCCTTCCTGGCATTTTCTGGGGGGTACCTCAGGTAGTAGAAAGTTTTGTTTCCTTTCTGCATCCTCTCCAAAGACTTCTGAATCTCTATTGACAACAGACGATAGACTCAGCTGTAAAATAATTTCATTAACTCGTCTTTAAATCCCGAAATTTGAGGACGAAACAGGTTATTTTATATGAAAAAAAAAGATTTATAGAGAAAAGCATACAGTTTGTTAAATCATTTTAATAAATGTAAGATTTCTATACATTAACTCTATAGGTTGGTCGAAGAGTCAGTTAACCGTGTTGTATTATTTTTTGTTGTGTGTGTGTGTATTCTGGAAAAACTTTCTAATGTGAATTGTTAAACCGAGTTTACAATAATCAATTTTATTAGAGGAATTTTGCAAAATTTGGTAGAGAATTGTACCAATTTCGGTACAGCTAATTATTAAATAATCTTGTAACAGATGGCGCTACAAACAATTTTATTTATTTATTTTAATTAATGATACAAAAATTTAAAAAAATGTCTTAAAAGCTGGAAAAGTTATGCAACTCGTTTTTAGACATTTTAATTATTGAAATATTAATCTGAGTATTTAAAATTTATTATTTAATAAAGTAATTCAATACGTGACAGAATAATCAAGAGAAATCCTGTTTTAATTTTCGAAGAAAGGATTTAATTAAAATTTTAATTTTCATGTAAGAGTTATTCTTAACAAAAATAATATTACTTATTCAATTTTTAATAATAATTTTATATAATTACCTTCCATTAAATTTAAACTAACTTTATATTTTAAGAAAACATTTAATTGATTTTTCTCTTTCTTGTTCGTTAATGAATAATAGATAATAAGTTATATTATTTTTTTAATTATATACCTTTTTTTATTATATTACCGTTTATATATTACCGTTTATATTACCGTTTATATTTTATTATATTTTTTATTATATTACCGTTTTAATTAAATACCTTTTAAAGACAAGTAATTGCAATTATTACTCAACATATCAGTTATTTTAATAAAATATTAATTTTTCATCCTTTACATTTTCAATGTGAAAACGACAGATGTAGGTGATAAATTATCTATTAATCTCTTATATTCCTACGTCATACTTATTTTCTTCTCTATCCTACTTCATTCTTTACATTTTTGTTCCGTACGTCCTACGACATACATTATCATTCCATATCCCTACATTATTCTTTACGTTTTAATCCCTTGCATCCCTACGTCATTCCTTACGTTTCCATCGCTTGCATCCCTACGTCATTCCTTACATTTCCATCCCTTACTTCCCTACATCATTCTTTACATGCTCAATGTTTTTGAATTGATTAAATTAATAATGCAGATATTTTTAAAAATAGAACTTAATACTTTGATAACAAACTACGTAAGAGGATTTAAAAAATTATATTTTTATTGCAAATGTCTGCTTGTGTATTGATCCAGTGTCAGAGTACTATTAAAAAATATTTCGTTAATTAATGTTATTCGATGTCATCGATACGGAAGTACTTTCAACTCGAGTATACAGTAAATTTAAAAAAAAAAAATTGTTACAAACACAACAGTTAGTTAATTAGCCATTAAAATGTAACTTATTGCTATAAGAAACATTTAAATTGGAACGTGGTGCCGTTGAAATGCACGTTGAACCAATGAAAAGATGTTGGCGTTGGTTCGGCTAGGGCCACAATGGATTGTGGCCCTGGCCGAACCGACGGAAGATTAAGAGATAAATTTAATAAATATATACGTCTGCATATGGATTATACATGATTTGTTAACGAATAATAAATAAATAATGGCTTTTTTTTTCTTCTTCTTCAAACCCACGTAGTTTTATGGTCGTGGTTAATAACAGGATAAACCAACGTAAAAATAACATAAAAAACAGTTTATTACAATATTTAATTAAACAAACACAATGCGAGCAGACAGATTACATTAATTGATTTCATTGTGTTAAAAGTATATTGCATAGGTGTAAAACATTGAAAATCCATTAAACTCTCACCGAAATGCCGTCACTTGAAAAATACTTGATTTATATATATGTAAAGGAATCCTTCTACATTTTAAAAACTATAAAAGAAATTTATAAAATATTCTTATATTTGTTATCATTATTTGTGACCGTGGGAAGTCGCCGGTGACTTAAGCGGATGAAACAACTGAATAGTAGCGGCTGATCATGGGTTCGCGCCTCACCGCGTGGAGTTTTGGCCCATCATTCACAGAGTGGGTTACATCACTAAACGTGGGTCGTGGTTTCGCATCACATTAACCACGTAAAGTTTTTCGGGCTTTTTTCACGTGTTTTACACTAAATAACGGATAAAAAGTCAGCCCTTGACAGATCACTCACATGTTGAGATGCAACTTACCAAATCAAACTTGGATGCAACTTGACAACCCTTTGGTGACTTCACCCAGACTGAGGGTCCCAAAATTGTTTGTAGCGCCATCTGTTACGAGAATCTGTTATAAAAACTTTATATTTTTTAAATTATTATAAAATGGCAGAAGTCTTAAAGGAAGGTACTGAGGACATTATTTTCCAGCATTTAATAGATAAAAAATTACTCGCATTTAAAAATGGCTGGTCGAAACCTGTTCCCCGTGGGCCTAATTACGTGTTAATTTTAAGGGTAGAAATGAGTTTTATAAACAAGTGTGAATGTTAATAACGAATAAAATCAACAAATTAACAAATTATATTTCGATACGTAATTGTGAAGCTACAGAATAATCATAATACAAGTTTGATCAAGCAATAAAGATATACAGTGGAAAAACATATTTTAAACAATCCTTCACTTTCATATACTGTGGAACCTCGCTTAACGAGCATAATTCGTTCCAGACTCTTACTCGTAATGCGAACCACTCGTTAAGCAAAATATTTTTTTCATAGAAATTAAGTAAAATACGACAATGCGTTCTATGACGAAAAATATACTCAAATATTTTATGTATAATGTTCATTTAAAGAAAATTATACAATGAACATTGTTAAGATTCGTGAATCATCATTCTTTTTTCTAGCGCGGAATGAACCAACTTGAAATGCAAATTCGGTTTGCAGAACACACATACAAAAAGAAAAAATAAATTACAGATAAAATGTTTGATAAACACACCAAATGACCAAATGATATGCGAAATTCTTGTGCATTGTAAAGGCTATACAGTACTGAAATAATAAAAATTAATTAATCTGACTAGAGGTAGGCAGTTATGCTTCCATCTCGTATTAAATTTAATAATTATAAATAGTTAATTCTTAATTCAGACGTTTCTAAAATTTAATTTGGAACTGGTCATTAAATTTAATACGAGATGGCAGCCTAACTGCCTACTTCTAGTTAAATTAATTAATTTATATTTATTTATAGCCTTTACGTAGCCCAAGAATTTGGCATATCGTTTGGCGTGTTTACTATATAACGGGCTATTGTTATTGATGTTTATACGCAGTATGTGTTGGAAAAAGTTTGGAAAGATGTGTGATCACAAGCGACACTGAGATGCTAGCTGAACGAGTGCTAGATTGAACATGCTCACAATCTGGGACTTTTCCTCTCCTAGCCACTCGTTATGCGAAAATTCGCTTGTTAAGCGAGTCATTTTTCACAATTTATTTTTTCGTTATGCGAAACGTTCGTTATGCGAGGTGCTAGTTAAGAGAGGTTCCACTGTAACTTGTTTCTAATCGCTGTCTAAACTGAGGCAAGCGAGAAATGCCGTATCCGCAATGAAATTTTTCTGAACTGCAGTCTACCCGATCTCTAAACCGCTGTCGGCGTCTAAACGTTGTCTCTGCAATTGGCTGATAACGTCCAAGTAATCCACGAACAGTCAAGGGGACTACCGAAAGCTGGTATAGTCACCCGGACCGAATTGTTAAACGCAATAGTCAATGAAGCGGGAGTGGAATCGGATAGCTGCTAGTGATTTTGCTCTCGTTTTTTTGTGTGATTTATGAATTAATTTACGGAAAACATTGTCGGATTGTAAACAAAAAATTGTCAGAAGTATAAAGAAAGAGAATAATATCAAGTAGGATACAAAAATTTTGAAAACTTTTTAAATATAGCACAGTTATGGCTTTAACCAATTTTCCGGAATGTACGAATCCGGCCAACCGAAATTGTTAACGGCAATACATCCACCATCGTATTAGAAACATAAGTAATGATTTTGGTGTTACTTGGCCCATTATTTAACTGAAAAAAAAGTATTTTTTTAGCCTATTTCCGGTCGGCCATCGAATTCAAATTACGGACCTCTGGCTGAACAGATTTAAATAATACTCTACACTATCCGAGAGGACAACATCAGTATTGTATCTTGAAAATTTTATCAAAATCCGCCTGTTTGTTTTTAAATTATGAATGTTCTTAGATTAGCTTCCATTTTACACATTGACTTTACCATTGCTATGGCGACGGTCAATGTCCGTTTCTTTCTAGAAACTTTAGAATAATTTATTAGTACTACTTGGAAAACTTATATAAACTTATATAAAAACTTATATAATGAAAAAAAATGGAAGAATATAGTAATTTGTCCACGGATTACAAATCACAATCTGAGAAGGAAGATGTAGGATTACTAAATATTTTATCTGTAAAGAATGATATAGAAAAGTATATAAAAGAATATGCTAGTTCAAAACGAGGAGCAAAAATACATGTACAATTTATAACAGATAGTCTAGATAAAATAGTAAATATTTACAAAGAAAATAGAACAACAACAGATAATTGTATAAAAGAAATTAACAACAGATTAGAAAAACTAATTGATTACACTGCCATATAAACGCAAAATCCAACATATGCGGATAAAGTGAAGGAATGGATACCTCCACAAAAAGAAAATAAAGCAGTTATAATAATCAATCACAAAAACGAAAATATTGACTTAGAAGAAGTTAAGAAAAAAATTAAGACAGTCATCGATCCAGTAAAACTTGGAATTGGCATAAAGAATGTAAGAAAAATTAGAAATAATGGTATCTTAGTGGAAGTAGAAAATGCAAACCAGAGCGAACGACTAATTAAAAAAATTGCTAAAAATGAGGATCTTACAGCAAAAACACCAAAAAAAAATTATGCCAAAGATATGTATTTATCATGTACCAGACGATATAGAGAAAGAGAAATTAATAGAGAAATTGTTCATTCAAAACGAATATATTTCAATGGCCTATAATGAAGGAGGAAACTATAATAACGAAATAAACATAAAATATAGGTGGGGTAAATCCAAAAACACGAATCATTGGGTCTGTGAGGTATCCCCGAAACTACGCAAATTACTTTTGAATCAAAGAAAAATAAATATGGGTTGGGTAAGGTGCCAAATAATAGATTACTATAACATAATTCAATGTTACAAATGCTGTCGTTATGGGCATACGGCCCAAGAATGTCAATGTAATAGAAACTACTGTACACATTGTGCGGGCGATCATCGATACAATGAATGCACAAATAAGGATAAAACCCCAAATTGCGTAAATTGCATAAAATGTAAGAATGGCACACATACCCACAAGGCAATAAGTGACGAATGCCCGGAAAAGCAGAAAATAATCAGAAAAATGAAAATGAAAATTGATTATGGAAACTAGTTCTCTAAATAATAACAAAGATATGGATCATTTGGAAAGTAAAAGTTTAAAATGCTTACAGACTAACGTAGGGAGAGGAATAAATGCTGTATCTCAAATTGTAGGTAATAAACTACAAAACTTGAAACTCTCTGTAAAGCATTGAGCGAAACAGAGAACGTCTGAAAATAAAGTGGAGCACCGGAAGCCTGACATTTACTACCAGGTAGAAGGTCTGCTCTATTACTAAGTGTAAAAAAAGTCAATGAAGCGTGCAACGTAACTCAATCACACCCGGAAATAAGTTAATTTCAGGGGCTACATCTCGCAAAAAATCACAGAGTGGTACGGTTTCATTGATTTTTTTGCTCCAATAGGCATGCTCTACAGCTCGGTTAAGGTCCCAACAATGTCTTACACATCTGCAATTGTGCCAAAAGATGGTCGCTTATAAAGGGAAAGGAAATATATACACTTGCAAAGTGATCATTAAAACTACATTTTAAAACATATTAATCTACATTTAAGGTAAAGGTAAATGTACAGATAATCTATGTAACGAGAATGTATACATTAATTATATTTCTCAATTATAACAATAATCGAGACAATATGCTTGCCTGTAATAGATACACGTGATTGAAAAAAATATTAAACTGTAAATAACCGTATTTTCTTATAAGTAAATAAATATATAATAACTACAATCTAACATTTTAAGAAAAAATTTACCAATCCGTCTGAATTTGAATATACTGTAATTGATAGGACTTTCGGCGTCTCCAAATCGACAATTACGTCTACGGGACATCATTTTAATCTTCTCTTCTAATAAGACTACAGAGAATTGTTGACAACTGCACGGGAGAAAATTAATACGCATTAATTCATATGCCTCTATGTCCTTATTTTTTATTTGTTATATATTTTGTCTACTAGGACTTAGCCTATTAATAGGACGTATTGCACTGGTGTTTTGGTTTTAGCAATCGAGGAAAACCTTATTCAGAGAAAACAATCTTTATTGATCACCTTGTATTATACCTGTACACACTTTACACACTTTATTTGTATTTCGAATCTTCTAATCCTTCCTCAGCAGGTTCACAAAAACATGGTGCTAAAATAAATTTACAAAAAAAATTAATTATATAACTATTTTTTCCCGACAATAATATATAACTTACAATTTCCTTATTATCAATTACTTCGATATGTTAGTAAATACACAGGATTCCTATCACTATGATATAAAACCTGTATAAAGGTAAAAACATTTATTAAATATAATATTTTAAAATTTACAGTATACCGACAAATGACAAATAGATTACTACAATTTTTCCATTAAAACAATAGACCGAAAAATTCTTATCGAAATATCACAATGCAGAGCCTTGCAACAGCAAACAACGAACAGCTTTTCCACTTATTGTACGTGTTAAGCTCAAAGACCGAAATCGCTCATTGAGCGAAAAAAAACGACCAGAACGCGTTATGGCTAATTTAAAACGCGTCGTGATCAAATATCATGGAAGCCACGACGCGAATTTCGCTTCGTGGCCGTATGTAAAAACGACCACAAAGCGGAATTCGTGTCGTGGCTTTCATGATATTTGATCACGACGCATTGTGGTGTTTAAAAAAGCCATAACGCGTTCTGAACGTTAGCTGACGCAACCGCGATAGAGGATCATACGACGCACAGTGGTTTGTGACTTTAAAATATGGATTCTAGCCTCGAAAGATTTTTATTTACAATTTTTTATGCCGAACAATATTAGTTCTATAAGTTTTCCGAGAAATTTAATTTTCATACTTAAAAAATTTCAAAGAAAAATGTATGGAGAAAAATACACATTTGTTTCTTTTGTTTTGCTAAAAAGTGCTAAAGATCTAACTACATATACTTGTAGGTGCTTGATTATTATACACGATGAAATAAAAATCAGCTGCTAAAGTAAAAACCACTGTGCGACGGATTTATTACGGTTAAAAGCCACCACACGTTCTGGATGTTAATTAACTAATAACGAGGTGATGATAGGAAAATTTCTTTTTCATTATGATTTATTTATCTTCAATCATCTTATATAAGTAGGTAACAAAATTATTCATCACATACAGAAATGTAACTTTGTTACTTTTCAACATTTAATCATTCAGGAAAATCTTTTGCGGTGCTCGAGATGTCGACGTTTTCTAACAACTAAAAATAATTGCTTTGTCGGGAACTTTTATTAATAAATTAGTCTTTTTTTATAAGAATCGAGAATGTTGCAGAGTTATTTTCGCCGATTGTTTTCGAACGGATTATCGACGAACACCGAGATATCACTGTACAGTGTACACCCATGTACCTAGCATCAAGCTGCATTATTTCTTTAGCTTCTGTTGTCCTATCCTAAATCCCTCCAGTTATATGGATAAACAGAATGGTTTTAGGCTGAGCCGTTTTCCAGCAAAACTTGTGGCGCGATGAGTAATAAGACCACAGAACACAGAGTAGTTTTACCCTAGATTTACCCATAAGACGACCCGAAACATTACTCTGAGGGGCTGAAATTACTTTAGAAAAGGGTAATTACCCTAGAAACGGCAGCACTGGTCAAGAATGAACACAATACAAACTCCGCAAGTGTTTGCAATGCGCTCGTTGACAAGTTACAACGTATCGTTCGTATCGTGGTTGCATCAGTTAACGTTCAGAATGCATTATGGCTTTTCTTAACCATCACAACGCGTTGTGGTCGTTTTTTTACTAAATGAGCAATTTCAGTCTTTGAGCCTAACATACGCATTTATAAACTTTCTATTTCACTGCTCCTGTTATCGAGGATACTGTTCCATGATTGGCGGATTTCTCTGACCAAGTTATTGTTTATTCTGTTGTTTTGTCATTTTATGTAAATATGTTCGTATAACTGTTTTTTTATAATTGTTTCTTTCTTTTTTCTTTATTTTTATCGTATCTAACACAATTTCATAATTTTCTTTATTACAATGTTCAGCTACCGTCGGATTTGCATAAAGTAATTCAAAGTACTGTACATTCAAATATGAAAATAATCGCACAATATGTATTTACATTTTAGAAAATACAAGGAAAGCGGCGCTTCCACAGCTTCCAATGACGGCACGCCACTGAAAAATAGCCGTCGTTCTTATTGGCGACCACATGTACCGCTAAATGAGACATAACAAGGGAAAGTATTGGAAACAAGCGTTTTGAAAATCTCAAGTTTTTGGACCTTCTGAACCCAAAAAAGTCAAAAAACGTCCGTGGATATGTTTGTGTTGTCGTCTATTTCGCTCAATATGTGAGAATGAAGTAAAGATTAAGAAACGAAATTTGGCACGGTGCCTTGGAGGCATTAATGCAATTAAAATTTGGTGGTGAAAGGTCGAGAGGGTAGTGAGATAGAGGGAGGTCATATATCTTGAGAAAGGTAAGACTTAATGATTTTATTCGTTATTAACATTCACACTTGTTTATAAAACTCATTTTTACCCTCAAAATTAACATGTGGTTAGGCCCACGGGAAACAGGTGTCGACCAGCCATTTTTAAATGCGAGTAATTTTTTATCTATTAAATGCTGGAAAATAATGTCCTCAGTACCTTTCTTTAAGACCTACCATTTTATAATAATTTTAAAAATATAAAGTTTTTATAACAGATTCTCGTAACAGATGGCGCTACAAACAATTTTGGGACCCTCAGTCTGGGTGAAGTCACCAAAGGGTTGTCAAGTTGCATCCAAGTTTGATTTGGTAAGTTGCATCTCAACATGTGAGTGATCTGTCAAGGGCTGACTTTTTATCCGTTATTTAGTGTAAAACACGTGAAAAAAGCCCGAAAAACTTTACGTGGTTAATGTGATGCGAAACCACGACCCACGTTTAGTGATGTAACCCACTCTGTGAATGGTGGGCCAAAACTCCACGCGGTGAGGTGCGAACCCATGATCAGCCGCTAATATTCAGTTGTTTCATCCGCTTAAGTCACCGGCAACTTTCCACGGTCACAAATAATGATAACAAATATAAGAATATTTTATAAATTTCTTTTATAGTTTTTAAAATATAGAAGGATTCTTTTACATATATATAAATCAAATATTTTTCAAGTGACGGCATTTCGGTGGGTGTTTAATGGATTTTCAATGTTTTACACCTATACAATATACTTTTAACAAAATGAAATCAATTAATGTAATCTGTCTGCTCGCATTCTGTTTGCTTAATTAAATACTGTAATAAACTGTCTTTTATGTTATTTTTACGTTAAACAAGTAAAACAAATTTATCTGTAAATATGTTGCAACACTTCTCTTTATATAATTGATATTAGATAAATCCATTACTGCAGTGTCTACTCTTATTTTTTAACAATGTTTTTAATCATTTTAAAACAGTTTTATAAATAAAATCGTCGTTAAAAGGTAATAATTAAGCAAGGAAGTCTTATAAAAACTAAAAGGAAGTAATTTGTCACGTAGCATTTTTTTTGTTTTTATAGAAAGATCAATACGAGAGTTATAATTATAAATTATACAATTTTCTATATATCAACCTTAAGATGTATTACTTTCCTGGCTTTTTATATATAACAGAAGTAAAGTATGGCGATCGGTGAAGAAATGACCCCCCCCTAAGATTTTTACATTTTTGGACTTACGGCACTTTGGGGGTACAATTTTGTACACTCTGTTTAAAACTTAATAACTCCTGTGCTTTTTGTCGAAAATTTCTGAAATTTTGCAGGGAAATTTGTTTATTAAGTGGACTGATGCTATTAAATTTTGGAGAGTAAAGGTCGAGGGGGTGTATAAATAAAGGGAGTCGTGTGTATCTCCAGTTGGGTCACACTTAATGACGATTTTAGTCGTTATTAGCATTTACGATTTTTTTATAAAACCCATTTCAGCTCTGAAAATTAAACTTTTTACTATTTCATAATAGTTTAAAAAAAAAAGTTTTTAAACAAAATATCATAATAGATGGTGCCACCAAATGTTACCGGGAAAGTTAAGCAACTCGTTGCTGGATTTCTTATAATGCCAGTAACTGCGACTGGATTAGATTGGACGACTCAACATATGGGCGATATGCCTAACGGGAAAATTTTCTATAGAGATCTGACCTCTATTTAGGTGTTAGACACGTGAAAAAACCTCGAAAACTCAATGTGGTTGATGAGGTGCGAACCGACAATCCACGTTTATCGTTTCGTATCTCAATGATTAAAATTTGCAATCCGGCATTGTGACGATGTCACAATAAATAATTGCTCGTTGTTTATATATTATCTACGTAGACATTGTTTATAAATAGGACTCATTATACTGGTGTAGTTTCAAATTAGCAAACAGACGAAAAACTTAGTCAAAAATGAGCAATTATTTATTGTGACATCGTCAGAATGCCGGGCTACAATTTTTAATTTATTTCATATAAAATATATGCTCTCCTCCTCAAATTAGTAGTACCTGCACATCATACTATTCCTGTTAGGAATAGAGTCGCCACAGCTCCTTGTTCATCTAAGTAACTGCTTTCAGAGGAAAAGGTTTGAAATGAAATAACGTGACTTCTAGCTTCCATTGGAAGTTCCTTTAGAGTTAATCAGGGGCTCCTACTACTGAAATTTCCACTTCTGGTCTTGAATTTCATTTATCACGTAACATAGTTCTCCACATTAAGGAAGGACAACGGACGACAGTGGGAATTTATACGACTACAATTTTTTCAAATTGCAGCGCAGTTAGAAAATGCCATTATAATTACGTTTAGTTCTGTCCTTTGGATGCTTTGTATCGGTGTTGTGGTATTAATTACGCGAAGAAAACCCGGAAAAATCCACGTGGCCAACTAATTAGCCAAACGCAAACCTGCGACCAACTATTACTGGTTTCATCCACTGAGCCATTGGTGATCTACATGTAGAACGTTTTAAAGATATCTTACTGTAGGAATGATATAGAAAAAATTGTGTTATTATAAGAATTTCATTTTGAGTTATCGATTGTTATAATCCTCTATAACACACGACTCAAAATTCATGATAAATTAATGAATTCAATTTTAGAAATTCTGAAGCGTACGTTAAAGCCGGATGGATGAGACAAATAAGACCTCACTTATGTCCTAGGACAGGGGTCGGAAAGTGCGGCTCGCGAGCCACATGTGGCCCTTTGCATAAACGTTTCCTGCTTTTCGGACATAAACTCCAATCTCACCTCATCTCAAGCAGCCTTATAACTTATGAG
The DNA here is from genome assembly GCF_030686945.1 of Centruroides vittatus. Lineage (NCBI taxonomy): Eukaryota > Metazoa > Arthropoda > Arachnida > Scorpiones > Buthidae > Centruroides > Centruroides vittatus. The sequence goes on from NW_027121344.1 coordinate 79,630, forward strand.
ATAGAGCCGCCGAACAAACTTCAACTCGTGCGGCGTACTCTCTACCATTCTTTAGCCCGTACGCACATGACCACTCTCGTTGATCAATATGAATCGCATGCGAGTGGTAGCATTTTTTTCCCTCTCTCTCTCTCTTTCTTTTGTTAATATGGAGACTCTAGCCTGTTGGCTTTTTCTCCGAAGCGCACCACTTAGCTATTAGGCGAAGCGGTTAGATCGGTACACAAAACGTTCTAGTAGTAGCATTTAAAGCATATCTACAGTAGAGCATCGATTATCCGACCCCCGATTAACCGACTTATCGGTTAACCGACCGCGTTCAAGTCGGCAAATTCAAATGTCCGCTAGTGATGTGGCGCTACAATATTTGGTTGACTTGGCTACTTTAATATTACTTTTGTTAAATTTTTGCATGTTTTAGCTGACAGCACTGGCTCGACCATGAAAGGGAGGCTAGTATTTAAACCAGGCCTAATACACTATACTAATAATGTATTTTTTCATACTTTTCGGTTATCCGACTTTTCAGTTATCCGACCAACCCCCAGTCTCCAATTGAGTCGGATAATCGATGCTCTACTGTATATATATAACCTATTGAACGCGTATCCTTCCGTCCGTGTAACGTTATGCCGAAAACAACCACTAGAGACACCCCTGTCGTGTGTCGTATTTCGCACATTTAAATTAACAATATAAATTATTATTTACATTAACAGTATAAATTGTTATTATTCATTTAACCAATAGCCAATAACAATATAAATAATTCAGTATATTTGTAATAGGAATTATTGTCACGGAATGCCGGTAATGCGTACTAGGAGGCGTCCTTCAACACAGTTGGGGTGCATATACTTTTGGAATCAAACTGATCCAAGATCACTTCGATCGTTCGAAATCGTGTATACAAAGGAACTACTGCGATCCGATCAATCTCTATTTGCGTATACAAACGCCATCTAGGATCAACTGGATTGCGATCAAACTAATCCGAGCGGAGAATAGGATCGTTTGGATCGGATAAAAGAGATTAAAGATGGCGGCTTCCATGGTTCAAGTTAAGCTTACAGTAAATAACGAAGAAACACGTTTAATTGTTAACAAAGAAACTTATTTAAAAGTATTAAATGGCAAGTAAAAACATCATTATTAAAATATCCGATAAACTGAGATGAAAAAATAAGTATTTAGAGACAATTTTGACAAGTTGAACTTCAAGAATGTATGGCGTGCACTTTCATCTTTTCTGCAAGTTTTATTTTTCTTAAGTTTGTAAAATTTTTATTTAAATGTTATTTTGTGGAAAACAATTTTATTTATAGAGTAATACGAATTAAAAATTCGTATGAATGAGCACAAACAATTTTGTCAAATAAAGGATAATTCATAATAACGTATGTCGTTTAGTAATAACTACAGTTTTAATATCGAGAGATAAAATGGATAATTTTAATTTAATTAATTGATCCTTGTTAGTTAACATATACAGAGTTACAAAGATATTATACGTATAATATTTTTAAAACTCAGTATATGTTAACTAACGAGGAGAGACTATTAATAACTAACAAATGTTTGCCGCCATCTTCGATCCTACTTGTATACTTTCCGCCATGACAGAAACTATCTGTATCACGTGACAAGGACTGATCCGCTTTTACAGATCGATTCATACGAAACGAAAAGTATATGCACCCTTGCTCGGCGATCGGCCAAGCAGTTAAGCCTCGATGCGGCTCTCTGGTACTTTTGGTATCTTGTTTCCAGTGGCGTGCCGTGACATTTGATGATAGGGAAGCTGTGTTTCTGTAAGAAGCCGACTTCCAGGGGCAATCAGTTAATTGCGCGTCAGTGATAGTCTAGGGTCCATTCGTACGTGCGTGGTAGCGGAAGAGACGTATCTGACAAAAACCGACAAAAAAGAAACATAAAATAAACATATATTATGTACAAAATAATTTGCTTTAGGACAATCAGCCGTTCGGACATCCTGGGCGTCGATGTGGTTCTTTGATGGTCGATCGAAGGTGGCTCCGGGACAGTGGCGTTGACGAGTCTGTAAGGCAAGGGGAGGCTTTGTCCGTTGGAGTCGGGGACACGGTCTAAGTCCGAAGTGGCACGGGTTACAGGTTGGCACAATAGATGATAAATTGTTTTTTTTTTTTTTTTTTTTGCGCGTTGACACACGCGTTTTGGTTATTCGGAACGTTAACCGAATGCCAGGTGTCCTTGATTGTCGGAGATTATATCAATCTCCGTTCTTTCTTTCATCCATTTTGATTGGTCGTTCTCCCTCAATCACGCTTCCCTAGTGGTGGGTCCATGGTTACTAAACGTAACGAGACTTTTACCCGGAGCGCCAGAAAAGTCAAAATCGAAGACGAATTCGATCTTCCACCGATCATAGGACGATTTCCTTCCGCGATTTATGGTTTCTGCCTGGCAGTTTGATATAAACAATGGGTGTCCGACTACAAACGACTTTTACCTATGTTTTCTTAAACTAATAAATTTTTCTATAAATTAACCGTTTTTTTTTCGAGTCTTTCGTGACGGGTCAGACCTGTCCGGTACATGACATTTCCATAAAGGTTTTAAACAAATACTGGAAATGACAAAAATAAACAATTTATGTATTTTAGTTTTAAAATACCAATAATACATACATAATACGAATTGATATAATAGAAACAATGATAGAAAAACTTGTTTTTTTAATATTTTATAAACTAACTCTATTCGGCGATTTTTTCCGCAAAGTCGTTAATTACTTTATCATAGAAGTCGCTGGTCGTCGACTCCATTAATGTATTTAAAAGCTCTTTTTCTATGCAAAGCAACGCTAGCGATTACAATTTTTCCTCTGACCGAGTGTTCCTGGCCAATGTATGAATTTGCTTCGTGGTCGAAAAATTGCGCTCAGCAGATCCACCGGTAGATGGTACCGTAAATATTAATGATATTAAATCATATAATTATTTTAGTACGTCTTTGTTCGGATCGACATTAATTATAATATGTTTTATGCAGTGGCGTGCCGTCATTGGAAGCGGTGGAAGCGCCGCATCCACCTTCCAATGACCTTCCCTTGTATTTTCTAAAATATAAATTTTCATATTTTAACGTACTTTGAATTAATTAAAATTAATATTTTATTATAACTGCATTATGTATCTTATTAAAAAATGTTATACTATATGTGAAAAAACCGATAAGATTGCTATTGTATATTCGAATGTCAGTGGCGGAATGGAAGCGCTTCCGAGACAGCTTCCAAGGCGAGGATAACTGAATGGTGTAAAGCAGCCAAAGGGCATTGGCGCATGCGCTTTACAGAACACCAACCTCAGCCGGTTTAGCTGGTGGAAACTACACACGTGTAAGGGCTGTTTCACACTATGACCGACTGGGCCGACCGGTCCGACTCCTAGTCGTATTGCCATGGCAACAGCAGTCGGTCGACAGACTGGTTGTTCCAGTCGGACAGATTTAAAAAGTTAAATATTTGTAGTCGCGTCGGAGCAGTCGGTGAGCTACAGCCAATGAGAGCTTCGAAGCTATAACCAATCAGAGTTTAGATTTATCCGAAGTTAGAAAATGGCGGAAGGTAAAGTTTTCTCGGAAGCTTTAATAAACGAAGTCAGAAAATATCCATGGCTTTATGATATTCGGCGAGCCGATTATAAAGGCGGCATTGAAAAAAATAATTGGTTAGAGTAAAGCGAAAGGTATCCAGCTAAAAAATAGTCTTAAACTTCATATTAACGAATAGACGTAGACATATCTAAATGTAATTTGATACGCTGAATCGATTGGTAATAAAAAAAATTACTTACGATCAACCGTTTAAAAGTTACGAACGATTTTTTATTTCCGTCTATTTGCTTCGTTTAAGAACAACTTTATTAAGAAATACGCAGGCACTCATCGATATTAACAAAACGAATTACTTTAATTCACCATAATACATTTCATTTACAAGAGAAAGCAACATTAAAAATGCTAAAATGGTGTCGTTAGCCCGCGAACACACGACAACCTTTCAAAGACGGCCATGTTTTCTGTTTAAATTGAAAAACTTACCACGATTGGCTAGTGTTCTGATCTGTAAGACGCGTTCCGATTGGTCCTTACGAGTCGGCCACCGACATAATCGTACTCAGTGTGAATTCTTTTACTACTAGTCGGTCCGATTATAGGCTCGGTCGGGTCGGACCGGTCGGACCAGTCGGTGACAGTGTGAAACAGCCCTAACGCTTTCAACGATTTTATCACTTAGCCACTTGGTAGGGAGCTATCTGACTAAGTGAATTGTTTAAGATTTAAAAAATAAAAAGTATTCAATGTTATTTTTATGTACATTTTTGTACATTTGTACATTATGTACGTTTTATTGCAAAGTTATATTTAATTACAGTATAATTAAAAGAAAATTATAATTATATTGACAGATTTTCAGACAAAATCTTTAAAATTTTTATCACTCTTAGATGTTTTTCATAATATTGAAATTATTAACAATTTTTCCGAGCGTGTTTTAATTCTTTAAATTAAGTAAATTTTATGAAAAATTTTTTGATTTATCTAAATTACGTAGCGAATCGCAGTATTATATTCGTGTCCGGACTATATCGACAAGAAACTCTTAAACATAAAACATATTATAATTAATATCGATCCGAACAAAGACGTACTAAAATAATTATATGATTTAATATCATTAATATTTACGGTACCATCTACCGGTGGATCTGCTGAGCGCAATTTTTCGACCACGAAGCAAATTCATACATTGGCCAGGAACACTCGGTGGGAGGAAAAATTGTAATCGCTAGCGTTGCTTTCCATAGAAAAAGAGCTTTTAAATACATTAATGGAGTCGACGACCAGCGACTTTTACGATAAAGTGATTAACGACTTTTCGGAAAAAATCGCCGACACCCATTGTTTATATCATTAGTTTATAAAAAATTTTAAAAAGTTTTTCTATCATTGTTTGTATCGTATTAATTTGTATTATGTATGTATTATTTGTATTTAGAACTAAAATACATAAATTGTTTATTTTTGTCATTTCCAGTATTTGTTTAAAACTTTTATGGAAATGTCATATACTGGACAGGTCTGACCCGTCACGAAAGACTCGAAAAAAAACGGTTAATTTAAAGAAAAATTTATTAGTTTAAGAAAACATAGGTAAAAGTCGTTTGTAGTCGGACACCCATTGTTTATATCAAACTGTCAGGCAGAAACCATAAATCGCGGAAGGAATCTTTCTATGATCGGTGGAAGATCGAATTTATCTTCGATTTTGACTTTTCTCACTCTCCAGGTAAAAGTCTCGTTACGTTTAGTAACCATGGACCCACCACTAGGGAAGCGTGATTGAGGGAGAACGACCAATCAAAATGGATGAAAGAAAGAACGGAGATTGATATAATCTCCGACAATCGAGAACACCTGGCACTCGGTTAACGTTCCGAATAACCAAAACGCCGTGTGTCAACGCGCAAAGAAAAAAAAAAAAAAAAAATACAATTTATCATCTATTGTGCCAACCTGTAACCCGTGCCACTTCGGACTTAGACCGTGTCCCCGACTCCAACGGACAAAGCCTCCCCGTGCCTTACAGACTCGTCAACGCCACTGTCCCGGAGCCACCTTCGATCGACCATCAAAAAACCACATCGACGCTCAGGACGTCCGAACGGCCGATTGTCCTAAAGCAAACTATTTTGTACATAGTGTATGTTTATTTTATGTTAAAATAAACGGTTTTTGTCAGATACTTGTCGTCTTTGTCTCTACAGCCACCACCTATGTACGAATGGACCCTAGACCATTACTGACACGCAATTAATTGATTGCCCCTAGAAGTCGGCTTCTTACAGAAACACAGCTTCCCTATCATCAAATGTCACGACACGCCACTGGTTTTATGTTTAAGAGTTACTTGTCGATATAGTCCGGACACGAATATAAATATTGCGATTCACTATGTAATTTAGATAAATCAAAAAAATTCCTATATAATTTACTTACTTTAAAGAATTAAAACACGCTTGGAAAAATTGTTTTTCATAATATAAAAATTATTAACATCTAAAAGTGATAAAAATTCTTAAGATTTTGTCTGAAAATCTGTCAATATAATTACAGTATAATTAAAAGAAAATTATAATCAAATATAACTTTGCAAAAAAACGTACATAAGAATAACATTGAATACTCTTTACTTTTTAAATCTTAAACAATTCACTTAGTCAGTAGGTCCCTACCCAGTGGCTAAGGGATAGAATCGTTGGAAGTGTTACAAGTGTGTAGCTTCCACCAGCTAAACCGGGTGAGGTTGGTGCTCTGTGAAGCGCATGCGCCAATGCCCTCTGGCTGCTTTACACCATTCAGTTATTCTCGCCGTGGAAGCTTCTCGTAAGCGCTTCCATTCCGCTCTGATATTCGAATATACAATAGCAATCTTATCGTTTTTTTCACATGTAGTACAGAAATTTGTAATAAGATACATAATGCAGTTATAATAAAATATTAATTTTAATTAATTCAAAGTACGTTAAATTATGAAAATTTATATTTTAGAAACTATTGATACAAGGGAAAGTCATTGGAAGGTGGAAGCGGCGCTTCCACCGCTTCCAATGACGGCACGCCACTGCTTGTTTCCATGACAATTTGGCTCTTCTCGCTTGACAAACTGCCGACCCCTGTCCTAGGTGATCCCAGATCAAATCTTGTTAAACAATACCAAGAATATACGGGGTTCCTACTCAAGCATTTGTTTTAAATTTCGTGACTTTAATTTTCCTGACTTTCCCTGAACAACTTTGTACAAATTCTCTGACCCTCATGTCCCTTATAGTATAAGGGACATGAGTGATTCTTAACAGGAGGGCCGCGGCCCCCTGGAGGCCCGTAAGAAGTTTGCCAGGGGGCCGCCAAATTATGCAAAATTTCCTTCAGAATATAATAAAAAAATTTGATGTATAACCGAATATCGTGAAAAGTGAAATAAGAAAGATAAAGTTTTCCTATTTAGTTTTTTTTTATTCATTTTTTATTTCTTCTTACAAAACAACTTAGTTAGTACAGAAGAAGTAAATGCAAATATGCTACTTATACCGCAGTATTTACTTCTTTTATTCCAAAGTAATTCTAAGAAACTATTAATGCTTGAAAGTTTAAAAATAATTAGGAAAAATAGTAGGCTTTGAAAATTTAAATATTTTTGCAAAAGATATGCAAAATCTTTACCACAAGTTGTGGGTGTTTTAGTTTTAGTTTTAGCATCGACTTTGGATCGATTTATCGACATGTTTCTTATTTTATTTTTGTTAAAAATTAATGAGTTTTCATGTTTAATTGTGAAATTTGAATGTTATTTAAATAGATAATGAAATAATAAAATTATGATTTACATTTATTATATAAAAAATAAAGCAATAATAAAAAAATAAATTCATTATAGATAATTTAACAAATATAAATTATTATTAAAAAATGGGGGTCACAAAAAAATTATAAAATATTTTGTGGGCCGCGAGTATAAAAGGGTTAAGAACCATTGCCTTATAGTATGGCACATTGAGAAAATAATACAGCATTTGCACATATGCTATTGTTTCTCCAACTTTTTAATTACTCATTTTTTCTAATTAACAGTTGTATATTTTTATAATTGCCGAATTATTAAAACTAAAAGTCAAATGTTTTATTAAATTAAAGTAGTTTATCCTGTTATTAATCTTCGACCATAAAACTACGTGGGTTTGAAGAAAAAAAAAGCCATTATTTATTTATTATTCGTTAACAAATCATGTATAATCCATATGCAGACGTATATATTTATTAAATTTATCTCTTAATCTTCCGTCGGTTCGGCCAGGGCCACAATCCATTGTGGCCCTAGCCGAACCAACGCCAACATCTTTTCATTGGTTCAACGTGCATTTCAACGGCACCACGTTCCAATTTAAATGTTTCTTATAGCAATAAGTTACATTTTAATGGCTAATTAAAAAACTGTTGTGTTTGTAACAATTTTTTTTTTCTTTAAATTTACTGTATACTCGAGTTGAAACTACTTCCGTATCGATGACATAGAATAACATTAATTAACGAAATATTTTTTAACAGTACTCTGACACTGGATCAATACACAAGCAGACATTTGCAATAAAAATATAATTTTTTAAATCCTCTTTACGTAATTCGTTATCAAAGTATTAAATTCTATTTTTTAAAATATCTGCATTATTAATTTAATCAATCCAAAAACATTGAGCATGTAAGGAATGATGTAGAAAAGTAAGGGATGGAAACGTAAGGAATGGCGTAGGGATGAAAGGGATGGAACGTAAGGAATAATGTAGGGATATGAAATGATAATGTATGTCGTAGGATGTACGGAACAAAAATGTGAAGAATGAAGTAGGATAGAAGATAAAATAAGTATGACGTAGGAATATAAGAGATTAATAGATAATTTATCACCTAGATCTGTCGTCTTCACTTACATTGAAAATGTAAAGGATGAAAAATTAATATTTTATTAAAATAGCTGATATGTTGAGTAAGAATTGCAATTACTTGTCTTTAAAAGGTATTTAATTAAAACATAATATACCTAAAAAAAAATAATATAACTTGTTATCCGTTATTTATTAACCAACATCAAAGAGGAAAATCAATTAAATGTTTTCTTAGAATATAAAGTTAGTTTAAATTTAAAGGAAGGTAATTATAAAAAATTGTTATTAAAAATTGAATAAGTAATGTTATTTTTGTTAAGAGTAACTCTTACATAAAAATTAAAATTTTAATTAAATCCTTTTTTCGAAAAATAAAACAGGATTTCTCTTGATTATTCTGTTAAGTATTAAATTATCAGGTCAGTCCATAAGTTAATGCGTATTTTTATCTACAAAAAAAGCAGCAAAAAGTTTTAATTAAATATTATTTTAATGTATAATGTATTCACCATTATTTTGTACAATTTCTTGCCATCTTGATGGTAGCTTTTTAATCCCGTCTTCGTAAAATGATTTCGGTTTTGAATCAAAATATTCAGAAATAGCCTTTTTTACATTGTTATCATCCTCAAATGTTTTCCCTTTTAAAAAATTCTGCAAACTGCAAAAAGGATGATAATCACTGGGAGCAATATCTGGCGAATATAGTGGATGAGGTAAAATTTTCCAGTTGTAGCTTTCATGTTTCTGTACAGTTATTTTTGCAGCGTGTGGTCTGGCATTGTTACGCTGCAAGAGATCCTGCTTTCAGTTCACTTACGACGGTCGATTTTTTTTCAATTTTTCATTTAAACGATCTAATTGCTCACAATGTATTTGAGCTGTAATTGTTTGATTAGGTTCTAACAGCTCAAAGTGACATATGACATATCCACCAAACAGACAAAAGAATTTTTTTTGGATGCAACCCACCTTTTGCAGTCGGTTTTGGCTGCTTGTCGCGATCCATCCATTGTGTTTTTCTCGTCACATTATTATAGAGGATCCATTTTTCGTCTCCAGTAACCAGCCTACCAAGGAAAGGTTCTAAAGCAATACGGGATAAAAGAGACGTGCAAATGTTTACACATTGTTGTCGGTTAGCTATTGACAGTTCATGTGGTATCCATTTTCCTAGCTCTGAAACTTTTCCGATTTGTTGTAGGTGTCTATAAACAGTTCCGTGGGATGAATTTAAACGTTCCGCAATTTCATCAACTGTTAAAGATGGTTCTGCTTCAACTAATGCAGAGAGAGCATCATCATCAAAGTCAATGGGTTTTTCAGTACGAGTCTTATCCTCCACACTAAAATCATTGTTTCTAAATCTTTCAAACCACTTCTGCGCAGTCCTTGCACTAATTACAATTTGATTATGTACAGTATTTATTTTTTGGCTGCATTTGTAGCATTCTCACCAGTTAAAAATAAAAAGTATAAAACATGTCTTTTATATTCGTCGGTTACTTCCATTTTAACGAAAATAAACAACTCAAATGTTCACAATTCTGAACAGTATTATATGAATGAGATCCAATTTAACACTTCAGTGTGAAAAGTATCACATTAGACTGACATTTTTAACAGCAAAACACGATTTTTCTCAAGGTCATAAAAATGCGCATGGACTTACAAACTGACCTGATACTTTATTAAATAATAAATTTTTAATACTCAGATTAATATTTTAATAATTAAAATGTCTAAAAACGAGTTGCATAACTTTTCCAGCTTTTAAGACATTTTTTAAAATTTTTGTATCATTAATTAAAATAAATAAATAAAATTGTTTCTAGCTCCATCTGTTACAAGATTATTTAGTGATTAGCTGTACCGAAATTGGTACAATTCTCTACCGAATTTTGCAAAATTCTAAAATGCAAAATGCAAAAAATATAGCTTTGTAAAGAAACGTACATAAAAATAACATAAAATATTCTTTACTTTTTAAATCTTAAAACAATCCACTTATTTGTGAAATAGCTCTTTACGAGTGGCTAATGAATGGAATCAGAGACGGTCCAGGTTGGTGTGTGCATGCCAAATCCCGAGGGTGCCGATACCGGTCAATGTCAAATGCCTCTTTTGTTGCATCACTAGTATATATCAAAGGACGCGACAGGGTTGTTGTAAATTTTAAACGTTTCTCACCATATTTATATTTTTACAGCTATGTTAAACTTAACAGATTGTCCGTTGTTCGTTTTCTAACTAATTCGTTTTAGGACCAAGTGCTTACGGAAATTTCCAGAATTTACAACTTTTCGGTCACTCTCATTGAACTGGAAAAATTTGTCTTTATTACATCTAATATTACGAAGAGATCAGACCCCACTGTACTCGGCAAGAGATTGGTTCGGTTAAGCTTCTGTTTACGTAAAATTTTGACTCTTTCATCAGGGTTTTATTTATGTTTCTAATTCCCTAATCGCTTAATTATTTAATTACTTCTTAAGTAGAAATAAGTCGAAACCGGTTACTTTGTACTTGAATATCTGTAGTCTTGGAAAAGAAATGGAAAAAAATTTTTATGATAACCGACACATAAATCGTAAATTTAAGGAAAATAAATTCTAGAGCTGTTTTTGTACCATTGTACGTCTCATTCATTAAATTTGGTTGTAAATGATGCTGCCAAAGTAACAGTTAATTTTTTAACACTGTACTAGAATTGTACACGTTTTTTCTGCATCCCCTTACAGCTGGGACGTACTAAATCGTAATATCACCGGTTTAACATCGAAATCCGTAAGTAATATAAGATGGGAGAGCGGAATAAACGCAGAATAAATATATCAAATATTTTAATGGATTTTTTTAAAACTCCTGTCAACTATACAGAACTATCATAAAAACATGCCAGTAAACTCTTATCGGTTGGGATAAGTTATAAATCTACTCTAGGGTGGGCGACCTTTCTTATAACATGGGCCAGAATAAATTTTACGTTTTTCCGCGGGCCGTAGTAGTTAATTGACTCTTTCTTGTGACTCGTAATTTTTTTAGTCTGCAAATATGAAATAAATAAATAAAAAGTTAATTACTACATTTATTTCTCTTATCGTTATCGAAAATTACAAAGAATTGGAAAAATAACTATTAATTAGTTATTTTTCCAATTTAATAATCTATTAAAGATCTCGCGGGCCGGATAGAAACTTTTCACGAGCCGTAGCTGGCCCGCGAGCCGGGGGTTGCCCGCCGTTGATCTAGTCTACTCATGATTCACATAATCGGGCGAGGGCAGCCGAATATCTAGCAAGCAGGCGGCTAACAGCCAACAACCGGTCCGGGATATAAAATTAGAAGCTTTATGTGTGAAGCATCCACCAGCTAAACCGGGTGACGTTGGAGCTCTGTAAAGCGCATGTGCCAATGCCTATATAATCTGGCTGATTGGAAACTGACCCGGTTTCGACACTCCTTCCGCCACCGAATTATTCGAGTATACAATAGCAATCTTATCGTTTTTTTCACATGTAGTATAAAAATGTGTATAATGCGATTATAATAAAATATTAATTTTAATTAATGCAAAGTACGTTAAAATATGAAAATTTATATTTTATAAAATACAAGGGAAGGTCATTGGAAGGTGGAATCAACGCTTTCATCGCTTCCAATGACGGCACGCCACTGAAAATGATCTAACAAATTGTATGCTTTTCTCTATAAATCCCTTCTTTTTTTTCATATAAAATAACCTGTTTTGTCCTCAAATTTCGGGATGTAAAGACGAGTTAATGAAATTATTTTACAGCTGAGTCCATCATCTGTCGTCAATAGCGATTCAGAAGCCTTCGGAGAGAATGCAGAAAGGAAACAAAACTTTCTACTACCTGAGGTACCCCCCCCCAGATAATGCCAGGAAGGAGATATTTCTAGGGTTGCCTTAGGTAGTAAAACCCCCAGAAAAGCCCAGAAGAGGTGCAGCTGGTTTTCATGTGTCTAATACTTAAATATTTGTTGCAAAATTGTTGCTCGTTATGGCATGTCACAAATGGTCAGTAATCAATACGTAGGTTATTTGTGGCATGACTCTGAAAATTCTTTACTTGTCAGAATCTGTAATATCTGGAATAATTGTGCTTACGCTGTCTTGATTTTTAACCAAGCCCAGTAACTTCAATAACTGCGTAACGCCAAGTTGTGCAAATTGGGCAAGGATAACAAACGAATACGAAGTCTGCAAGTATGAAGTTTTTCTTGGTAAACGTGGTTATTAAAGACAAACAGACTGCCGAATCATTAGGCTATGAGGTTGTTGTTCCTATTAAAGCAGCCGAGGTAGATAAATCAAGGATACTAGACAGCAAAAGAAGGATTGCAACCCATCTCGAAAACGAACTGGATAAAAATCTTCAAGGCTACAGGTGAAAAAATACAAAACATCTGCATCATAATAGGCATTAAACACGATTCCACTCACATCAATTGACGGAAAGGGCATTCTCGGTAGCGGGACTTTTCATTACTAAAATAAGAATCAGATTCAGTAATCGGAGTATTGACTATCTTTATTTTTAAAAATCTTATTATAAAAATTTACAATAATGTTTATATTATGTTTTATTTATTTGTAATATATATCTTACACAGCATTATTAATATGATTTTGGAGGTCGCAGAACGTATTAAATTATTTAAAAATGAAAAATAATTATATCATTTAATTTCAAGATATTTTGTTCATCTTAAAAATAATTAATCCTATCCCGGGATCCCGGGACAAGCCAAAGACCGGGAAATGAGAAATCCTATTAAAAATTACTGAAATAAAAAATAAATTGATATATAATCTATCTTTCTCCCCGACTTCTTCTTCCCCCTCGCTCCCTTCTCCCTCATTCTTTATTTCGCTTCCTTCTCCTTCTCCCCGCTTTTCTTCCTCCTCCTCCCTCTTCTCCTTCCTTTATGACTATATTCTTTGCCACGTGAATTTGACGTCATGGCAGCTTGTGCTGGAGAAATATGTGTAGTAAGAACTAGTCTTAAGATTTTTCTTTTATAAAACAACAGAAATCATTTTAGGGATTTTTATGTTTTATTTAGATTTTTCAATCGCATTTTAGAAATGTTTTAAAATATATACTTAAACTTTTTAATAATTTTTATTGTCTTTCAAGCTACTAAATTGATATTTTGATATATTATTATGAAAAATACCATTTCTAATTAGCATAATCGGTCAAAAATTGAATATAATGTTTACACGTTGAGTATTATAAAATAAAAAATAAATCAAAATTAATTGCTGTAAAATTACATTTGTCTTAATTTTAATTGTTGGAAAATTCGATTTTTTTGTGCTGTATATCAATTAATTTACGCTTAAGCTGGCTAATTCGCGATTAACAAGCAGACTCATTCTTACAACGCGCCGCGAAGTAACGCGTTGAACGCGACATTCGCGCGCACGTGACCGACGTTATCAAATAGCACGGGTGCGTGCGGTCAATGATAACGTGACTGTTTCTTTAATAAATCAGATTGCACTTTAAATAAACAAACAAAGTGTCATTACATTTATACTTTATTTTTATCGCCAGGTGGCATGTATTCTGCACCTGGCAAATTTACACGAAGGTTAGCAGGAGTTTGATGAGTAAAACCCAGGAGTTTGTCAGAAAATTTCCTTTAGGGAAGTCCGAAAGGGTAATAACCCACGTTAGTGAGAAATGTCCCTGATATAAACAGTTCTAAAAAGCAATTTTTAATTAATTTAATTTAAAATATATGCTCTACACCTCAAATTAGTAGTGGCTTGCCCCTGTACATCATACTTTTCCTTTAACAATAGAGTTGTGCCGATCATCTATTAGCTGCTTTCAAAGGAAAATATTTATAATATTATAAAGCACTCAGCAAATCATTATAGATATACGTACTTAACACCTTACTCTTGCCGAGAAAAAATATATTTATTTGCAACAAACAAACAAACGTTTTCAGCCTGCTTCACAGGCCATCTTCAGGCTTGGAATACATTTGAAATTAAAATTCCATCCATGGAATACAAAAATTCAAATTCAAAATTAAATAAGGTACAATCAAAATAAAATATTGAATAACTAACATAAAGCAAAAAATAACAAAAAATATATAAAAATGTAACAAATGAATACGTAAGCATTAATAAATGCAAATTTCTAAGACATACAATAAAACCATTATATTGATTGGTTAGAGCCCTTATTAAACTTCTTAACCATAAACTTCCATGCAGAGGGAAGACTTTCTGCGTCCCTCGCATTAAGACAGCCTTCTTGTAATCTACTTCTAAAAATCTGCAACTTTTCCGCTGTCAAGGCTAATGATGGAGACGATAAAGGATTTATGATGGCCGCCTCATTCCATTTGACCGTAGCTCCTGGCGCTTGCGCCATTTGGGACAAAACTGTTGCATTAGACCCCTTTCTGATATTATAACTATGCTCCTTGATTCTAATTCCTAAACTTCTAGTGGTTACTCCGATGTAATCTTTTTTAACGCCCAATTGCATGTTTTCATACGGAATTTTATAAACTCCTGCTTTCTCTTCTGCCTTTATAACATCTTTATCATTCCTGAGGATTTTGTATAAATTAGGGGCCCTTTTTATAAGCATCTTCGAACTTTTTCTGTGTGCTATTTCTTTCATGACTGTATTCATACTTTCATTATATGTAAACTTTACAAATTTATTGGGAGCATTCTTAAAACATCCTTTCTTGATGTTGTGTTCATATTTCTTAATTATTCCTAGAATTGTACTTTTTTGGTAACCTAGGGTCCTGGCTACATTTATTATTCTATTTATTTCTTTCGTCCTGTCTTGTACTCTTTCGCAATACAAAAAGGCTCTTCTTATTAAAGCCCTGAAAGCTGCAATTTTATATTTATACGGATCCTTGGATTGGGAGGGAATATACAATGGGCTGTGGGATGGTTTAATAAAAACACTAGTGGACAAGTGGCCTTTTTTGAATGTGATATCGATGTCGAGAAAATGCAGATTCAAGGAACTTTTCTGCTCCAATCTTAAAGTAAGGCCATCATTGTTATCATTGATCTTATCTAAAAAATCCTTAATTCTGCTGTTACTTCTCCATAATATAAGTAGGTCATCAACGTATCTGCTGAAATACACGATATCATCCTTAAAACCATGAAAAATTCTTCTTTCCAGCCTCCTAACTACCAATTCGCATAGGATCCCTGAGAGTGGACTTCCCATAGGGACCCCTCTTCTCTGTCTGTAGACCTGTCCATTAAACACGAAACAAGACTCCCGGCAGACCAAACTAGTTAAACTCTCTACCTCTTCCGTATAACTAAGCAATTCCGAGTTATTGCTGTATAAGAAATCCAATAGTGCCTCCTCGCACGATTCTATCCTTACTGACGGATACATGCTCTCATAGTCGAAAACCGTTGCAACCTCATCCTCCATTAATGCTATACTTTGCAGATCCTTAACCACCTTCATAGGATCACGGGCAACAAGAGTATCCGTGTCTAGTTGCAAGGATAAGTATTCATGCAATTTCTTTTCTAACACAAACGTGGGACCCCTGCACTTCTCTACAACAGGTCTTATTTCTTTACCGGTTTTATGCACCTTCGCGAAAGCAAATAATCTAGGTGTTCCTGGCCTAGGGTTCCTGCATTTCTTGAGAAAAGGCAAAACTTTGGAAAGCTTAGAGACCTCCAGTTTCCTGACCCTTCTATCCAAGCTTCCAATAAGATTGCTGTTGATCTGTTTAATGGACAGGTCTACAGACAGAGAAGAGGGGTCCCTATGGGAAGTCCACTCTCAGGGATCCTATGCGAATTGGTAGTTAGGAGGCTGGAAAGAAGAATTTTTCATGGTTTTAAGGATGATATCGTGTATTTCAGCAGATACGTTGATGACCTACTTATATTATGGAGAAGTAACAGCAGAATTAAGGATTTTTTAGATAAGATCAATGATAACAATGATGGCCTTACTTTAAGATTGGAGCAGAAAAGTTCCTTGAATCTGCATTTTCTCGACATCGATATCACATTCAAAAAAGGCCACTTGTCCACTAGTGTTTTTATTAAACCATCCCACAGCCCATTGTATATTCCCTCCCAATCCAAGGATCCGTATAAATATAAAATTGCAGCTTTCAGGGCTTTAATAAGAAGAGCCTTTTTGTATTGCGAAAGAGTACAAGACAGGACGAAAGAAATAAATAGAATAATAAATGTAGCCAGGACCCTAGGTTACCAAAAAAGTACAATTCTAGGAATAATTAAGAAATATGAACACAACATCAAGAAAGGATGTTTTAAGAATGCTCCCAATAAATTTGTAAAGTTTACATATAATGAAAGTATGAATACAGTCATGAAAGAAATAGCACACAGAAAAAGTTCGAAGATGCTTATAAAAAGGGCCCCTAATTTATACAAAATCCTCAGGAATGATAAAGATGTTATAAAGGCAGAAGAGAAAGCAGGAGTTTATAAAATTCCGTATGAAAACATGCAATTGGGCGTTAAAAAAGATTACATCGGAGTAACCACTAGAAGTTTAGGAATTAGAATCAAGGAGCATAGTTATAATATCAGAAAGGGGTCTAATGCAACAGTTTTGTCCCAAATGGCGCAAGCGCCAGGAGCTACGGTCAAATGGAATGAGGCGGCCATCATAAATCCTTTATCGTCTCCATCATTAGCCTTGACAGCGGAAAAGTTGCAGATTTTTAGAAGTAGATTACAAGAAGGCTGTCTTAATGCGAGGGACGCAGAAAGTCTTCCCTCTGCATGGAAGTTTATGGTTAAGAAGTTTAATAAGGGCTCTAACCAATCAATATAATGGTTTTATTGTATGTCTTAGAAATTTGCATTTATTAATGCTTACGTATTCATTTGTTACATTTTTATATATTTTTTGTTATTTTTTGCTTTATGTTAGTTATTCAATATTTTATTTTGATTGTACCTTATTTAATTTTGAATTTGAATTTTTGTATTCCATGGATGGAATTTTAATTTCAAATGTATTCCAAGCCTGAAGATGGCCTGTGAAGCAGGCTGAAAACGTTTGTTTGTTTGTTGCAAATAAATATATTTTTTCTCGGCAAGAGTAAGGTGTTAAGTACGTATATCTGGAAAATATTTAATTGAAATAACGTGACCAAGAATTAATGTTGGTGAAGAGGACCAAGAACAAGGAGTTGGTGACGATCAAGACGACCACGTCACAAGGAAGGAGTTAGTGTACTCTTTGTTCATGTGCACTAACTCCTTCCTTTTTCACTGTAAAGAATCGATATTCTACTGAATACAATACGTCAAACTGTTCTAATAGTTTTTATGTTTTTGATAGATAGTCAAATTGACAATCAACAGCAAACTACATTATAAATAGCAAACGAGCAATTATTTATTGTGGCGTCGTCACCATGCTGGGTTTAATTTTTTATCACAATGCTTTTAATTTTAGTAGTTACTTGCCTCTATACGTTATACTTTTCCTGTTAACATGTGTCAATTGGGCTGCGATTTCAAAAAAATTACAGCCTGATTAACACATGTAAAGAAAATGAATAATGAAAACAACAATACGTAAATCGACGTTACTTTATTTATTTTTAAATAGAGCAAGAAGCACTACAACAGAAACGAAGGAAATTATAAAGGAAATTACTGAATAAGGATTCGTTCAAATTTAGACTTAAGCATTTAGAAAAAACATTTATACAGAAAATTTATTTCTGGTAACATTTACATATACAGAACTCAATCTCAACCCTAAAATTACTCAATCTAGGCCGGAATTTCGGCTCTATATGTACCAACGATGCGGAAATCGAAAGTCTAAAGTCACTCTTCAATGTTTAAGCAGACAATATTAAATTCATTAGTATGGTTTCGTTTCTAGGGCTTTTAGTGTGGTATTTGTTTGATTATAGATACATATTTACATACTTTACTGGATTACTACTGTACTGGTATACTACTGAAAATGGAAAGAAACTGAATCCAGAGTTGAATTTAGACTTATTGTGGTCGTAAGATATAACTTATATCTTAGGACCACAATTTTCCATCAAATAATGATACATGAGCTGTATGTTTAGCTTATGCACAAATCTATCTCTCTAACAGGATTATATTATTGTGCGATCCTGCAAACACTAACAAACGTATGAAATATCATTATTATGTATTATTAATAAGTCCAATGCCTAATTGCAAACAAACTCGGGCACTACTGGCCCCATATTAACTTCATGCCTTTATTAAATAGTAGGTATACTTATATGAAGTCTTCTTAAAATTTTGTCGTGAAATAAGTATTTTATCAAAGATCATTCAGAGGAATGTAAATGGATATGATTAATCATGCTGTCTTGATGTGTGTTTTTAAGTGGAAAAAGAGTAAACAGATAGAATTGATGAAAGGCTTCTCTGATGAATAGGTTTTTACAAGTGGGAAGAGAGAAGAGTGTAAATAGATATGCCAATCAAGGAATTTTATGAAAAAGTAAATAGGCAAGACTAATCATGAGAAATTATAATAAATAAGTAATATAAAAAGGTGTACGAGAAGTTACATAAAAGGCTTATGAGAGGTTACCCGAAAGGTGTGTAAATAGATATGACTAATGAAGGTATTTTTACTTCATAAAGCTTTTGGATTAATAGTATTCGTTTATACTTTTAGTATAAGGAAAAGGTATACTTTTCCTTAAAATCCTATGATAAATAAATGAAACGTACAGATTATTTTAGAATATTCTGGCTGCACCAGAATATTCTAAAATGATATTTACAATAATATACAATGTCTTATCCATTCATTCCTCTTAGTCAGTAATAAATGGTAACTTAACTACAAATATACACAAAAAACAATTTTTATATTTTTAATTTTTAAAATATTTTTTCGTTATTTTTCTTCATATTCTTTACTTCTTCTATACAACTTTTTATCTTCCTTTCTTAAAGATTAAAAGGAAAGTAAATCGTGTTATTTTGCTAATCATTCTCAGGGACAGGCGAGGCAACGTGGTAAGATCAAAAACAAAGATCACAGATCTTATAAAGATCAAAATTATTGATGTAGCAATGGACTAGGCATGTGGCCAAGAGCACATGAATTCAGGGTTTATAAACGTGGTACTGAAGAGACTGATAGCGTTTGAAAGATACACCAAGAGCTAGGTGTAAGGATGAGACTCGAAAAACATCTAGTACTTAATAGAGAAGTATTGATGAGGGTAGAGATCATAAAATCATGCTAAGCCGTCTTCCAGAGTGACGAATGAATGCATTTCCTTTCATCAATAAAAACATACTTTAATTGTGATGAAGGTAACAAGTTTGTGACACACTTCTGTAAGCTTCTTCGTTGATCAGAAAAACCTAAAATTCCTCACATCAATATAACGTTTTTGGACCAGCTTCATTATGCAAAAGCCGTCCAAGCAATGCTTGTATATAAGCTATTTTCTTAATGAATGAATTCCTTGACCTTCACATGTAAAATAACTTAGAAAACTCTACGTGGCCAGCTCATTGGTGAGACTCGAACCCGCAACCGACTATCAATATTCAGTAGTTTTACTCATTCTGTCACTGGTGAACACACGAATAGTAAGATTAATGAAAGGATTTCCTGATAAATAGGTACTTTATGAAAAGGCATTAATTATAAGCAACATATAATTAATGGCCTTTCTAAGGCAATATCTAACCAAGAGAACTCTCAATAAATAGTGTCTTGTTGAAGTATTAGTATATCATCGCATCTCAATATGCGCTTAAGAAAAATCTCTCGTGAGATAAATAAGTTTAAAAATACATTTTTTAAATAAGAAAATGTCTTAGTTTTATATGTAAAATTACAATTTTTAATATAATAATTTTTATAATTAATAGGAAAAAAAACATATATTTAAAACATACGTTTTTTTAAAATAATCCAGAAACGAGTTGCATGAATTTTCCGGCGGCAAAATTAAAATTGTGTGTGACGCCATCTGTTGAGATTTTATTAAAATAACTTTTATACTATTAATTATAACGAAAAGTCAAAAGACTTAATTTTTAGGGTAGATATGAATTTTATTTGGTAAACTAAAAATGTTTAGGATTAAAAAAATTTCATAACGGGAGCTTCTCGAAATATGGCCGACATTTTTTTTAATATCTCTCGAACCAATTGTCCAATTTTCCTGAAAATTGCTAAAATATTTTGTACCTAATATAGAAACCTCTCTGCAAAATTTCAGAAATTTTTGAAGAAAGACACAGGATTTATTAAGTTTTAAATTGGGCGAGCAAAATTATATCTTTTCCATACACACTCGCTAACATCCGTACATACAGAAAAATCCCTAATTTCTCGCTTTTCTCGACTTCTGTTTCCATCTTGAACAATATTACTTGTTGTTTTTTTTTGTTTGGTAGGTTAATTTAGTAATTTGTTTTTTTTTCTTTTTTAGATAGCTTCTACTATTCTACTATAGGAAACAAGATAGTTTCTAACTTATAAGGAGCTTCTTCACTCAGATTATACCACAAAAATTCTCTTGTAGAATCTAAGTAGATGAAAAACACTCTAATAGAATTCCAAAAGGTAGACAACCCAAGTAAATGACAAAAATAAAAAAAATATGATTTAGTTGTTTTGTACTGTTAACGTCTAAAGTAATATTGATTTATGGAAACTCGTTAAATTTACAGAACTTGAAAAGTTATTTTAAGTTTTCAAAATGTTTATAAACGTATGTAATAAATAGCAACTTCTTTCAATCAAACTAAAGATTTCATTTATATGTAGCATCATATTCTTCAGCACATAAGAAGAAATATGCAATTATAAAGCTTAGTATTACAGAAAAATCGAAGAATATTGACTCTCAATTACGTGTTTTTTTATTGGTAGGTTAAGAACAGATTTTGCTTAGGCAAAAAAGTTTGTTACTTTAAGTAAGAGCATATGAATGTTACTAATACAATTTTTACATTGAGCCAAGGATGCTTGTTACAGAATTTGTGGCCAGTGACCCTTTATCCTACGGGAAAAAAAGAAATTGCTTGGGGACTTCACCAACGGCGACCCTAAACCAATCTTTTATAAGAAAATATTTTGCTCAAAAAATTCCCTCGAAGAAAAATGGGGACCCCTAATTCAAATTTGTCTGGTTCTCATGAAGCTGTAACGTGCCAATATCTGCGGCTTTGGGTAAATTGGATAACAATTACATTTGCGCAATCGGTTTCTACTTGGGATTATTATCTTGATAGAGCTATTACTAGTATGAAATTTTTGCACTGAAAGTCGTAAATTGTTATTCAAAATAACTAAACAAATCTTCGTATGGCCGTCAATAAAGTTCTCAGCTTTATTATACCACACTGCATGTAACATTCTTGGCACAGTACCACTAACTTTTTTCACATTTAACAGTTAATTTAATCTTTTGTATATATGTATACACGCACGCACGCACTTGTCCGGAATGCCTAGTCTCGAGCTATGTGAGCAGCAACACGAATGCGTTGAAAACCTTGCGTAGCATTACGTAATGTTTTCAACGTAATGCTGCTTAGCATGCGGTCTACATTACGTAGACCGTGTCACCATTTGTTTGCTTCTGAAATTGGCACTAAGTCGAATGAAGTGGAGAAAGATTTAGATGGTGCTCCAGAATAGTTTAAACTTCTTTTCTGGTTTTATATTGTTTGTTTAAAAATTAATAATATATAGTTATATATTATTGTTACATTTTCGTCAATTTAT
The DNA here is from genome assembly GCF_030686945.1 of Centruroides vittatus. Classification (NCBI taxonomy): domain Eukaryota; kingdom Metazoa; phylum Arthropoda; class Arachnida; order Scorpiones; family Buthidae; genus Centruroides; species Centruroides vittatus. The sequence goes on from NW_027121344.1 coordinate 101,921, forward strand.
ATTAAATATCTCACTATTTTATGTTCTACAGTCATGAATGCCGTTCAAATTCCCTGATGCTGCAAGGTTAATTGAAGCGAAATGATTTCTGCTACAAAGATGAGTTTAGCAGTAGGAATTTCTCATTGGGAATTAAATAATATTATCACATGCAAGCTGTTAATAAATAAATTATTTTTTAACCAAGTCACGATCCATCTTTTATAAGTAGAAGAAAGTTGGTTACGTAAATGATTTGGCTCTGAAGTACTCTTACGTTGCTCCATTAAATTTTTTTCATATAAACATCGTATATGATGCAAAATTGGAAAATATTTGAACATTTTTTCGATATAGAAGAGAAAATAAATGTACATAAACAAATCAATTAAATAAATAAAAAAAACTAAGCATAAAAACTAAATAACCTAATAAAACCTAATAAATGGAAAATGGCCCTTTTACTGCCCCATATCGAGAAGAGAACCAATTCAACACGTATGCTTCTGACAAAGAATTCCTCTCAGGAGGCCTTTCAATGAAAAACTGAAGAAAACCAGAAAAAACCACTTGGCCAACACGTTGGCCTGGGGTGAATCCATGACCTTGTGTACAGTGGTTTTATTCACTCGGCCATTAACGAGTAAAGGTAATTACTAATTATCTTGTGGCAAGCTTGATGTTATGCGTAAAAAGATTAGTTTTACACAACGAATGGAACTTTACATAATCATTATAAATAAAACATTAAACATTTTTATATAGTATAGAATATAAGAATTAACGAAAGCTGCATGGAATATTAAAAAAATAGTGAAAACAGGCAGAAATATAGACGAAAGTTTACATTTTTTTTTTTATCACTCATCATAAAAAAAAAAGAAAAACTTCTAGTGCTATTGCAGAAGTGGTAAACTTAAATGTCTGTACAGGGTATTATATTTGTAAACAATATTATATATATGGTATAAATGAAGAAACACCACATTCTGAATACGTAGTCTCGAGCTATGTGAACAGAAACACCAACATGTTGGGAACATTACGTGGAATCAACTCGTTCAATGAATGATCTCCTTAATTTAATTGGGGGTTGCACAATGGCACGAAGCAGAAAACAGATAAATAAAATTATGTTGTCAAAAGACTCATATCAAACTTCTCAGGCCAAGAGTTGCCTATGACTTGCATAATAGGGCGTCAACTAAGGACGTTCTGATGCGAAGATTGTTAGAAGTATGGCAAGATTTACAACATGAAAGTGTGCCCCCAAACTAACAGTACCATTTTTGCACCGAATGATTTTATTTTATAATATTAATTTTTCAATAATTATATTTTTACAGGTTTTTAAATACCGAAAAGGGAATTAAAGAGCTTTTAATTTGCAATAATTTCTTCATAACAATAATTTTTCATAATTTTATCGTTATTATTATTATCAGAATTATTACGGTCCCAAACTATTGCACCCTTAAACCTGGACCTAGGTACACAATAAGTCATTCTAATCCCTACTTTTAAAATCTTTCATTGACTTTCAAGGAGACTTTTTTTAAAGTTTGCACAAAAGCGGCCCTGATATGCCCCCTTCGACAAAGATATAATGTCGAGCATGTCTTAGCCCCCATATTCTTTCCCCTTCTTCTCCTGGGCTAAACGTTTTGTGTGCTGCAGCGTCTTGCCTCCATCTCCACCTCTCACTTGCACTGGATGTGACATATTTCATTCCTGCTCTTTTCCTCCACTTTTTACCAGCTTAAAGCACGCTTTCGACTGCTTTAAGGCTCACACTACTGCTTGCCATTATTATAAAATAAAGTTGTCTAGAAGAAAATGACTTTTTTCCTGTGCCATAGAAATAACTTGCTAATTTGGGGAATTATAACGAAGTATTAGTGTATAAATGGTGAACAGACATTCATACAAACTCGAAAAATGTATATTTATCTTCCTCATTCTTTAGTATGTATATTAAATTTACTATTTTATATCACAGAAGCAAAAATTCAAGTAATTTAATCGTTGTACGGCCATAAATTCCATAAGAAGTTTTGTTAAACAATTGCTATGTTTGTAACGCGTGTTGAACGCGAATTACGAAGCTGCAACATGATATAAAAGCTTGAATTATCAAGCTGTTATATCAATTTGATCCCTAAGAAATACTCTAATAACATGAAACTTCTGTTAAGCATATTTTCTACTTCCAACTTACGTATTTTATTACTTTTTAATTTAATAAAGTTAAGAAGAAAATGCTCTTCACCGCTTTACTACTTCCGCTTTACTACTTCAATCGTATGATGCGTGACATTAGAAAAGAGGTGAAAATTTACAAATTTTGAACGCATGCGCGCTGTAACTTGAGTATTATCGTTGTGACTACTTCTCTCTAGTTTCAGATAGAGAGCGGGCAGAGGAGAGAAAACGTTACACAATGCTAGTGACGCTATCGATCGTTGTCGCGACCGTCGCGAGCGTAAGCGCCGACGTGCTTCAACTCAACATGGATGTGATAATCCGTGAATGCAGCATGTGCAATTTAACAGATACTGTAAGTTACGAAAACATAACGCGTAACTGTAATGATTTCAACTCTTGCGTTTTCTTCGTGGTTACTTTTCCACCTTACTTTAACGTGAGTGACATTGCATCCAATTCAGTAGGGAGGATTTTTCATCCCACGGGTGTAGAGATTTCTGTTTCGTGTTCTAAGAGACGTGACAATCATACTATTTTATTCTTGCCCTACCTGATAACTGTACAGTGTACCTTCATGCCCTGGATCGGTTACGGTCAGTGGCATCGAAGTTCACCCCCCAGTGATCAATGTTTCGATGTCGTAAAAGATCCTTTATTTTTGTGCCATCGTGACGTAGTTTTACCAGTTGCTGATCCTATAAAATTCGTTCACACATGGATGGAGGAAGGAAAGTCTAAAACTATAGTCGCAATAGCTTTGTTTGAAAGTATGGAAGTAGCGAGTAACTTTACCGACGATGTGAACAATTTTACAAAAGTATTTCTTCGTTATTTTATCTTCGGTAAGTTAAAGTAAAATTTTTATATATTTTTACCATATATTTTCTTTAATTTACCCACATACTTAAATATTTGGCTTAAGATAAGATTTTTAAAAAATTTAAAGTAAATCTTAAAAAGTTGTGTCCGCACCGTGTAATTTTCTCCATATTAAAAAACGCGCGCGGCCGACGCCACGCGAACTGAAGATTAAAATCGTTTATATATATTAATGATGCACTTTAACATAACGAAAATTTTAAAAATTTATGTAAAATTCTACATAAATATTATTTTTAACAATTTAATGTTGACAAAATTTCATGTAACATCTAAATGTACTCACTTTTCCTTATTTGCGAACTTTGTTCCTCGTCTTATGTTTTCTTATTAACCATAAAACTCATTAAACACGTTTACTATAAATTTTAATTAACGATAAAATTTTAAAACGTTTTTATTAAAACCGTTTAAAGTTATAAATAATAATTTATTCATTTTGAGGTCTGTTCTATTGGCCTTATTTTAGGCTCACGTGCATGATGCCAAGGCACACAATCGGACCCGATACATCCGGGACAACCCCGAAAAATTTCTGGGGGTTTATAACTGTCCAGATTCGAACTAGGGATACCAAAAGCGACAGACTGACTCTTTCCAACCCCCTCCCCACCATCCAGCCAATGATAAAATTGTTAATTAAATCCGTGTCCGAGAAGGTTAAGGCATCAGCCTACCGCTCTGGGATCTAAAATCGAATCAGGTAAGCAATTCTCCATACGACGAACCCCATCTTCTATCACCCGCTCTTTCCCATTACGGACTTGTCCGAACCCACGATAAGTACTAAAAAAACAGGCCTTGTAAGTAACCACAAGACAGAAAAGGCCTGTTAGTCTCCATAAGGCAGAAGAGAGGCCTTGTTATTACTCACGAGGTAGGAAACAGCCTTGTTATTTCACCCATAGTGGAAGAAAGACCCTGTTATTATCCACAAGACAGGGAAAAAAAGCCCTGTTCGTACGCACAAAGCGCAAAAAGCCTTGTTATTACGCATAAAGTGGGAAAAAGGACTCTGTTATTACCCACAAGGGAGAGAAAAGGCCTTGTTTGGTACTTACAAGAAGAACAAATTCAAATATGAGTACTTCAGCGAAGATTTTTAAAATTATTTTTTTTTAGTTTTAAATTTAACAATACTACTAAGAACAATTGTTTATACCTCGGAGATAGCCGTACTTGTAATATAATACATGAAAGAATATTTTTCTTGGAAATTATATAATTACAGCTCTACTATATAAAATACTGGTTGCGGTTACTCTTATAACAATATATGAGTAGTATCAGTAATATTACGGATATAATACAGTCTGCTACAGTCTTACTTATATAACAGAAACCTCATAAATCATACTGCCGTTCCATATTCAAAATTTCTAAGGCCTTTCATACATCGACGAAATATGATAACACAACATTTACGCAATACGTCAAGGGGAATGGGGGCTTCCTGGAAAGACTTTCTATAGGAAACTGGCTCCTGTTTAAATGTTAGAAACGTGAAGAAGCCTGTAAATAAATAAATAAGACCATAAATTACCTTTAAAATTTTAATTTAAAAGGTAAATTTTAAAGAAAGAAAGACGATCCCGGAGATCACCCCTTGTCAGATTACAAGTGTTGCGTTGCTTTATTCTACTTCCGCATTACAATTTAAAAAATAAAATAAAATTTTTTATATAAAATTTTAGAGAAATTAAATGTATATTATTTATAAATTTTAATTAGTTAAATAAGCTTAAATATGTTTACTAGTCTTCCCTTTTGAATCAACGGGTATTAAAGCGCCTAATGTAATTATTACGTGGCTATTGTTTATCAGTGAAGATAATTTAGGTAAATTAAATTTTCACTAATTTTAACTCTTCTTTTATTTAATCAGTACTTATATTGGGAGCTGTGCAATAATTTTCTCTTCTGTCCAGAGACTGATTAATTGAGAGAATAACCTTGTACATGGAATTATATGTTTAATTGTATTTTTAACAGTTACTACAGTTATGTATTAACATAAAACAAGAAAATTTTACGAGTAATTTTCGAGTGTATTATAAAGATGGACGGGTGATGCTCATAAGTATTAAATTATTTCTATTTTTAACAAAAGTTAGTTGATATAATATAGTTTTATATTAAGAAAGATGCGTTTGTTTATATATAAAAGTGTCACGGTAAATTTATTATAATGATTTTTGACATTATAAACCCTCCTACTTTTCGTTTCTCTTTATTTTATCTTGACCTTCCTATATCCCTTTCTCATTTTTTAGATTGGTATCTTTAGTACTGTTTATTTTCTTTCGTGAAAAATATCTGTTCAACAAATTATCCATTGTTTACTTCAAATATTAATTTACATGTGTACTAGACGATGATCAAATATTTCGACGTACAATAATCAAATTATCATTCTTAATACCATTTTTCCTGTAATAGTAATACTACTGAAAGAAAAATGTCAGTAAGACACGTACACAATTACAAACAATAAAATTGTATATTACAATTATTAACATATCTCTTGTGAGTCTTACAATAGCTCACAGTTTTTTTTTCTGTGAATGATTATTACGTAATAATGAATCACATAAAACGCGAAGAAAAAATAGATGATAAGCTTGTGTGATCGATTGTTACGTAACAATCGATCACGAAATATTCGTCTCGTGTATAAATGGAGAAATTGATGTATATTTAATTCACTTGATTTCCACAATAAAAAATGTAAAGAAACAAAATAATCTTACTTTAAAATGAAATTCTTTTTCATGCATGAGAGCTTTTAACGAGACAACAGTGAATGAAAAAAAATATGAATAAATTAACATTTATAGCGTAAATAATCTAGTAAAATGGAATTAAACTCGTTCGTTAGAGTTGAATTTTATGTACATATTGACAAAGGCAAATCTAAGTCTTCCGAATCCTTACTAAAATCCTACACAACATTGAAGTGTAAACATCTTGATATATTATTTGAATATCAAAAATGAGGTCATTTCGGGGTGTGAGGGAGGAAGAATGGTGACATTTGGATTGAATTTGATTGATATTTAGTCGAATTAAACACAAAACGATGACAAGAAATTTAGCTTTTATTATATTTATCATTTTAAAATTAATTTTAAAAAACAATAAACAAGAAAAATTATATAATATATGATGTGAAACTAGTTGATCGCGGGTTCGCACCTCACTAACGTGGCGTTTTTTCTGAGTTTTTCACGTGTCTAACACCTAAATAAGGGCCAATTTCTCATAAACAGTCATCCTGGTCGCGGGTTTGCGCCTGGCCATGTAGCATTTCTCAGATTTTCTTAACGTGTCTAACACTTAAACATATAAAACACATATTTAGTAGGAGCTAGTTTCTCATAGAAAGTCCTGTAGGGAAATTCGAACAGATAAATGTTGATGTAGTTGTATAGGTTAATCGTAATTAAAGAAGAGGTTTCAAAGCTCTCCGTAGAAAAAGACAATTTGGGAAATCTGAACCCAATTTGGCATAAACGAGTATGAGGTTACGACTTTTGGAAAAAAGTTTTATTTTAAAATTCAGCCGCTAAAGGAAAATTTGGCGCTGCTGTCCCCTCAATGTGCGTACTATGTACTGTACGTACGTTTTCTAACGATTTTCTCATATAAAATGCAAAACGTTCTTCATAATTCTGTGAAAATCTTTATAAAGCACATTAAGGGGATAGCAACGCCATTTTTTCCCTAGCGGCTGAAATTTGAAGAAATATTTTTTCTTCAAATTTGGTATTTTTTTTCTCCTACGTCGCTAACAGGTCACTAATTTAATATTTATTCTGTAAATATAATGAAAAGAATATAATACTCTCTCTTGATAGTCTATATTCCACGTAGTCTACACTACATGGAATAATGTTATCTACAAAAGTATTATCTTTTGTATGAAAAATCCAAAGTTATTTCGGAAGTTTACTAGTTTTATTGTGAATAAATCTCTATAAAATATGAAATTTTTAATAAAAATTCGCATAAAATATTTTAATAAGTTTGATTTTTTACAAATATACGTGCACCACTCATTCCCTGGCCACCCTCGGTTTCAGGATGTTGCTGTGATGTAATATTCATCTGATCTATTTTTACACTCTGTCCTATTTTTAAAGTACCATAAAGCATACAAATACGAGGATCGGGCTGCAAGTCACAGCACACTTTCGGTTAAAACCAGACTGCTCTGCTCTAAATGCAAATATTCTTATATCAATTTCAGTCTAAACAAAGGCATTCAAAGGAAAATAGCTTGTCGTCATTTGTACAAATTCACGTTAAGAAGTAAAATAAGGCAACGCAATATAGGGGTTATCTGCCAAGTAGGAGTACTTCCCTGGAGAAATTCATCCTTATTTGGGTGTTAAACACGTGAAATAAACCAGCAAAACGCCACGTGGGCAGCCTGTTGGTCAGGCACGAACTCACGACTAACAATCAGTTGTTTTATCCATTGGGCAGCCGGTGAGTAGATTGCAACATAAGAAATGTTTATAATGATGATCAAAATACTTCAGGCGAAGTATAGATCGAGTGATAAGAGATGTCAACAAAATCATTAGTGAAGTTTAAGCACGCCATTTATTTTAACGACTTTAGTCTAGAGTCTCTTTCACAGATTTAATATACATTTACTTGTTTTTACATAAGCTAAACTTTTAAAATCATTGTGCCCATTTTTATCTGATGAATAACATACTTGATTAATTAAAGAAGAATCTTTTCACGTTCTGTAATTTGATTGTCGCGTAAAAATATAATTGTCATCATTCTTTCTTCCTCATTAAGATGCCGAGATTATCTGATTTTTCATTTTATATATGTATATTAAATAATCCGTTTGTATGTCTGACTTTAAAGTTTAAACTTGACGAATAAACTTAAATTTCACTTCGTAAAACATCTTTGGCTTTGACATTAAGTATTTCACCCAGATTAAGTTAAACACTACAAATAGTCTTTACACAAGAACATTTTACTTAACAATTATATACACAAGCTTGTTTTTTAAACTCACTTTAAACTATCGATTGGTGTGATTTGTTATTAAATAATAATAAATCAGAAGTATTGAACACAAAATCGTGTTAATAACAATCACATGGCTTTTTCCACCTTTATTTAGTTGATACGGTACACGTTTCGGGCCTTGTGCCCCTCATCAGTCAACTAAAATAATATAAGAAATAGTGTATACAGCGTTTTAACAATTTCCTGTAAATATGTTAAAACGCTGTATACACTATTTCTTATATTATTTTAGTTGACTGATGAGGGGCACAAGGCCCGAAACGTGTACCGTATCAACTAAATAAAGGTGGAAAAAGCCATGTGATTGTTATTAACACGATTTTGTGTTCAATACTTCTAAGAACAATACAACACGGTTTCACAACAAATCAATTAATAATAAATCAAATAACTTAGCTATTATTGAACTAACACGAGGAATTTCGTAATTAAAATACCAAATTTCATTCTAGAATTTGATTATAATTGGCTCCTATTTATATGTTAAACCAGTTAAGAAACATCATAGTTAACTAAAGCAGTTACTCTAGAAAACTCAAATAATACACGATTAAATTTACATTTACAACGTATGAACACGACACAACTTATAAATAGCATAGACACAATTAAGCAATCATGGATGAGAAAGACACTCCATGGCAGACATCCCTATGACCTGGCCCAGGATTTTGTTGATAGAACTGCGTCAACAAAATTCTGCCCAACAAAATAGCTCGGGGATGCCTCTTTGGGGAGACGGAAGGATTCATGATTGCCATACAGGATCAGGTATTCAAAGATACAACACTCAAAATGACACATGCAGAAAATGTCACATCATGCCAGAAACCACACAACACATCACTTCTAGTTGCATGCTTTTGGCACAGACAGATAATTTACATGGACATAATCAAGTAGCAAATGCATTAAGAGCTTGAAAAGAAACACAAATTATTAGACATCCACGAACCATACTACAAATAGGCCTACATTCAACAGACAGTATTGGAAAACAACGTACGACAGAGCCATAATCACAAAACAATTTACCACAACAGATCAGACATCACACTCGTTGACAAACACAATAAACTCACATACATTATAGACATATCTGTTCCAAACACTCGCAATGTACAAAACACATGCACTGAAAAAAATCAGCAAGTACACAGAACTCGCCCAGGAAATAAGGCATCTGTGGAGGATGGATAGGGTGCTTATTGTACCTGTCGTTCTCTCCTCTACACGTATCATACCACACACGCTACACAAAAGCCTGAGAACATAAAAATTGAATAGAAACGTATACATCACACTACAGACGGACACTATATTAAATACATTTCATATTGTTAGGAAATTCCTGAATACAGACACACTTATTTAATTTTTGTCTTGCTTCGGTTACTGTGCCTTGACTCTGGTCTGGCACAGTCAGGGCCGGATTTACATAAGGGCATTTGGGGCCTGTGCCCAGGGCCCCCACAAAATAGGAGCCCCCACAAAACTAAAAAAAATTATGTTTAAACATAATTTTTTTCTATTACCGCGACAGCCTAGTGTGGCCTAATCATGAGGGCAACAGGCAGAGGAAACCAAATCCGGGAAAAAACCTATGAAACATCGGAAAATTTCGGGAAAAAATTTCACATAGGTATTTTTCAGTTAAATTAAAATAATTAGTTTTACGCTATAAAATATATGTATGTTTACAATAACCTTATTTTTAAATGAAATTTACAACTTCTTAGTTCAAATCTAATTGAAAGTACAGTATTTTATGTAAACTTTCTAAATCATCAAATTTGCCTACTCTAAAAGGGGGGACCCCCACCGAATTTGTGCCCTGAGCCCCTGGATTGGTAAATCCGGCCCTGGCACAGTACACAGCCATCGGTGTCAACCGAGTGTAACTCACAAAACCCAACATAATAATAATAATAGGTTTATGGCATTACGAAATTCTATTAATAGTATCATATCATACGTTTTTGAGAGGAATAATATTTTGATGTGCGTGTTGCGTCATGTCGAGTTATAGGTGTGCCGCGAGGAGAGAAAGGTTGCGGAACACTGACTTACAGGACACGGTAACTTTAAGCAATACTTGCATAGATTTAACCTTGGGGACAATCCACAATGCGATTGTGGTATTCAGGACCACTTCACTTAGTTTTTCGCTGTAACAGGTACAATCACATTAAGGATAGTTTAATGAGAGCTGCTATTCTTGAAGGGTATAACTGGCCTGGCAACTCGCACCAACTCATTCACACGGGTTCAGTGTTTCCTCATATCCCTTAGTGGGGATCTTGAGAGCACTCACTCTGGGGGCATGGATGGCAATTAGTTTTCCCTTGCTTTGTTTCAACTGTCGGTATATAGCTACCTTTTAGCTTTGTATTTTACTTCTTTTTTCTGTCTTCTTTTTCAGTCTAAATTCGGCTAGTCCTAGTTGTAAGTTAGATTAGAGACTTCTAGCTTGGTTTCCGGTTAGATTATGATAGGTAGGATAAATTAGATTAGGATTTGTTAGCTTTAATCATCTAGTTAGGTTCGTCCTAGGTTATGGTAGATTAGTTTAGTTAGTGAGTAAGTTAATGTTTAAAAAACTAGTAAATGCATTTTTTAACTATTTCCGCCCTGTGGGCACTAAGAGGGCCTCTTTTAGTAGGCCCATTATGGGTTCGGCCAGGCCCACAATGGGGCGACCGGATGGTGAGGGACGGGCCCGACATATCCGAACAGACCACCCCGCCGAAAAAATCCTGGGGATTATTCGACCCGTTCAGATTCGATTCCGGGTCCCCCAGAGCGGTAGGCTGCCACCTTGACCACTCAGCCATCCGGCCGTCTAGTAAATGCATTAAAAAAAATATTGCATCTTGCTCGTTTCACGTCTGTCCGTCCGTTCGCCTCGTCTAGTTTGTCATTGTGTTCGTTTGCTTTTCGCGCTGTCTGTCAAGTGTTAAGTAGTATTAAGATTCGCGATCGCGTTCAGTTTATTAGCATTAAGTAGATATAAGTCTTCCTACTAACAGCCACTTGACACTAACTTCTATACTTAGCTATTCGTGGCGGCACTCAATTATTGGTATCGCTACACTCAGGTTTTCTTTTAGATCCTTCGGGAGACTACGGCCTTGCAGTCTAAAAACTGCACGCCAAAATCAAATATGAAGGGTACTGTAGTCTTATGTACGCCGTTCAGAAGAATCCTACCTTACTCTACTGTCTATCTCCTCTCCCTCCTTCTCCCTCTCCCCTTTCCCTTACCCTCTTTTCTGCCGGCTAAACACTTCGCGTACGGCCGATGTCTTTCTCGTGTGTATGTATAAATGTTAATTTTGACTGCTTATGTTTAAATTAAACACATCCACCCTACATTTGTAATGTAAAAATCGTAATAAAAATCTATGATGGTCTATAGAAGTAGGCTGAAAACGTTGGTAAATAGAAATACTCTCTCAGCAAACGAATAGGTGTGGTCGAAAATTTGTACTCTATTGTGGTATTCTTTATAAATATGCAAATACATGTTGACATTTTTCTATATTATATTAGAACCTTTCATTAAAAGAATAAAACTAATTTATTACTATTCACGTAACCTTGTGACCTGTTGTATAATACACTCTCAACGTAACATTTAAAATAATCAAATTCCCCTGCTTCACACAATAGAAGGCGTTCTAATTGTTAGCATACGATTAAATGGCTAACAAAATTAATTAAAATTAATTGATATTTAATTTAACTTAATTAACTTTTAATTCTTTAGCTAAAACGTGCTAATTATTTACAAGTCACACACTTGTAAATAATTAGAGAATTTTAAGAAAATTAAAATTGTGTTCTCAGCATTTTTTCATTTTTCATTTTATTTATGTTCATCTTTCTAAATATTTAATTAACTTATTAATTAAACAGTAATTGGTTTTCATTTGTTTGCTTAAGTGTAATTATAATTAGACTTTACCGGAAGAAAAAATCCAGCAACAAGTTCAGTGACTTTCCAGGACAAAACCTTTACATTTAAGACAGCAAAGTTTAAAATTGTACGTAGCGCTATCTGTTATCACATTTTATTTTAAAAATAACTTTTATACTATTAATTATGATAAACGACAGAAGGCTTCATTTTGAGGGTAAATATGACTATTTTTTTTTTTTTTTTTTTTTTGTAAATTAAAAATCTGTGGCAGTAAATAATAACTTGGATGCTTATTGTGGTATGGCCCACATGTCCGTAATGTCTTTTGAACCGATGGTCCTATTTTTCTGAAAATTCTTATAAACATTTTTTCCTTGACACACTAACCTCTATGAAAAATTTCAGAAATTTGTGACTGAAGGCACAGGAGTTATTAAGCTACAAATTGCTTGAAAAAAATCGTGCTCCCCACAGACACACACACTAACATCCGTACATACAGAGCCCACCAGTGGCCAAGCAGTTTCCGTTCCCTGAACACTGGGAGTTCGGTCGTGGGTTCGCGCCTCACCAGGATGGGCTAACCACGTGGAGTTTTTCGGGTTTTCTTTACGTCTGTAATGCTTGAATTGAATAGGATCCAGTTACTCTTTTAAGAGTAACTGGATCCTATTCAGACCTCCTTGGCAGATCGCGTTTCCTTAACTTAATAAAACAAACATAAATTGTACGTACATAAAAATCTCTAACTTTTTTGGCATTTCTCGATGTTCCAAGATCCCCTGAGTCCAAAAAGTGTAAAGATCCTAAAGGGCATTTTGACCAATCGCCATACTTTCCCACTGTTATATATGTCGCAGGGATATGATAAAAGTGGGGATTTGGCCAAATCCCTAAGGGAAATGATCAATTTACTGAAGATGTTAAAATAAAGGTTCGCTATTGACATTTCCCTAATTAAATGAAATGATTTGATCAAATCTCTAAACTGGTTTCGTGAAATGACAAAAAAAAGAATCAACAAAGTAAGAAGTACTTATATGAAACGATAGAGATAACGCCAAGTTTATTTATTTTTATTGAAACCCGTTGTAGATTTGTAGCACCTGGAGTTACAGAGGACATTATTTTTTTTACAGGCACATCTATTTGTTTTGCATTGTATCTTAGATTTTTCACAGGAACATTTTTTCAACCCTGGAGCTCTGAATAAAGATGATTTTTCTGCAATTTCTCGCAAACTTAGCTTTATCGCAGTTGCACAAACATTACGTCACGATAGTCGCGCGCATTTATATTTTTCTTTATCATGCCGCTCGCTCAAACACGTCCTGATAGTTTCATTGAACTGTTCTTCACACACAAATTCGGTTTGAGTCTGATTTTGTCCTGTATTCAAAGCCATTATTTTGATAATCGTACAAATTTCAAAGAAAATAAAATACTGCGTACGCCAGAGGTCGCCGGCAACTAGCCTGTTGAAGGGACCAGGGAGCGGGTAACTAGCGTAAGCAGTGCTATGCAAGTCCTGACTTGTTTATTTTATTTTTTCACTAAAATAGTAGAGGGATTTGATCAAATCACTTATTTTTTAGGGAAATGACTCTATAGAATTGTCATTTCAATAACTTCAGTAAATTGATCATCTCTCTTAGGGATTTGACCAAATCCCCCACTTTTATCATATCTCTTCAACATATATAATAGCCAAAAAGGTAAAATTGTCAATGGGGGACAACTTATTTTTCAAAGAGAGCACAAAGAAGACATTATGGTTGTGTTTGAATATGCTTCAAGTAAAAAAAAATACATGGAAGACATTTTTTAATTACATACCTGACTGTTGAATTGGATTGATGAGATATGAAAACACAACAAAGCATTTTTGCAGAAGATGCCTCTCGGTAGAACTTTGTATGGGAAACTGGTTCCTATTTAGATGTTACACACCTAAAGAAACCCCAAAAAATTCCACATGCCGGACTTTTTGAGTGGATAAAACCGCTAAACACGTGCGAACTCGTGACCAATGTATCCACTCGGTCACAGTATGATTTTAAAGTTATTATTCAAATTTATCACACTGTTTAAACAAATTCTAATTAGTTAATGCCGACGTCATGAGAAATTTTAAATATTGTCCTCGATTGTAATATTATTAATTAAATGCAAAGCTACTTATTAACTAAATTTAATTATTAAATAATTAAGTTGTCATATGAAGTTTACTAGAAATGAAAACTTTACCGTGAAGACAGTGCCAGCCTAGCCAACTTCATATTGGGTTTTATTTATAGGCGATAATTATTCTCAAATTAATTCTGTAGTATGCTGATACTCAAGTCATGCGACTCGGTTGATGAATCACACAGGACGTAAGAGTATTTAAAGCGTATTATGCAATTAAATTATGCAATAAAAGTATATTGAATAGTCTTCAATAAATATGGGTATGAATAATTCTTCATTACACGTGCCAACTTAGTAGCCGAATGGCTAAAACCACTGAACACTGGTAGTTTGTCGTGGATCTTATCCTCACCAACAGGCTGGCCAAGTGGGAATTTCGGGTTTTCTGCACGTGTCTAACAAGTAAACGAGCCTGTTTAACGTAGAATGTCCTCCATTGAGATATCCCTACTTGGAAGTCGTCAAGTGGTGCGTTGTTTTGTTCATTAACTGATCTTATTCTTCATTACAGATAAATGTAACTTAGATAAGAAAGAATGATTTTCTTTGATTTTGATGGGATTCGGAACGCAACACATGGACTGGCTAATCCCATAATGGGTAGTTTTTTATAACTCTTTCCGCCCTGTGAGCACTAAGAGGGCCTCTTTTAGAAGGCCCATTATGGGTTCGGCCAGGCCCACAATGGGGCGACCGGGTGGTGAGAGACGGGGCCCGAGTTATTCGAACGGACCACCCTCCGAAAAATTTCTGTGGATTATTCGACCCGTTCGGATTTGATCCCGGGTCCCCAGAGCGGTAGGCTGCCACTTTGACCGCTCGGCCATCCGGCCCCATAGTGAGTAGTATGAAGCACTAAGAAGATTTTCTTAAGACAATCCTCTTAGGGCTTACAAAATGCTCAAAAAGTATATGTAACGTAATCCTAGATTCCTTCACTTTCTTCCTTTACATGGATATAGTAATAGTAACTCTTCTTCAGACATTTATGTCTGAAGAAAAGTACTGAAGAAGCGCCATTTTTACTTTTCCTGCTCTATTATATAAAACAAAGGGAAAGAAGCATGGCGATTCCTTTGTCAAAATATGACCCCCCCAAGATTTTTACATATTTGTACTCAAGGGCACGATTTTGTTCACCCTCTTTGAAGCTTAATAACCTTTTTATCTTTTAATAGCTGCTTTTTTGTTGAAAATTTCTTAAATTTTGAAGGAAAGTTTGTTTATTTGGGAAATTGATGCTGTTAAATTTTAGTAGTTAAAGATCGACCGGGTGGGCAGATTAATCTGTTTGACCATGTATCTGCTTATTGCTCATTAGTTGATAATTACAATACTCTTCTAAAGTTATTAAAGAATTTGCTAAAGTTTAATTAATATAATGTAATTAATATAATATTAATTACATTATATAAAATTAACGAAGAGTTAAGAAATTTTATGCTAGTTCTGCCATCTCCTCTTTAATCATATAAATTATGACATGTTTTAAACCTGATTTACTATAACATGTAAAAATATGTGGCATCTTATTAATTGGATCCATATTCCCAAAAATAATTTTCACTTTTGGAACATAAAACTTATGTATAAATGATAAATGAACAGATGAGCGAGCCACTGTAAGGCACCCCTATGGCTTATAGGAGATGCCTTACAAGAGGACTTTCAATGGAAAATTGGCTCCTATTTATATGTTATATGTCCTACATAAAGGAAACTCGAATCCTCCACGTGATCAGCCTGTTGGTCAGGTAAGAACCCGCGACCGACCAGTGTTCATCTACTTTCCCATTATGTAAAAAATAAAAAAATAAAACGAATCTGGAATTAATTAATTGAATTATTCTACACATGGGTTAGGGCCGTGGTGAGGTACACTACAGGAGGAAACTGAACTTTATTTTGGTGTTATACAGTGAAGAAAACTCCACGTGGTCAGCTTGCTGGTCAGGAGCGAACCCACGACAAACTGTGTTCAATGGTTTCAAATATTCCGTTACTGTATAAGAAAAGAAAAGAAAAATTGAATTTAAACGTGAAAATAATAAAACATTTCAGATTTTAAACGTTTCTTATATTTCATATTTGTTTTAAACCAATTTTATAGAAAGTAATCAAAAGTATTTGAAATCTTGTTTATTTTATCTGACGTAAAACAAGAAATCGATAACGTTTCAATTTAAGTTTTCTCGATTCACTTAATAGAACTCATCCTCTCTTTAATAGGATTTGCTGCCAATGGCCGTGAATCGACGTAGAGAATACGAGAATAAAATTTATTTTCGAATCTAAGCAATAAATAAAATTAAAAACGTCAAATCTGGCTTAAAAAATTACACAATTAAAAGACAATAGAAGAAATGGAAGTTACCAGTTAACCTCCTGGAAAGAAGGGATTCTGGAAAGAAAGATCAAATTTATATAAATTTAATGGTAATCTCATAAAATTTCTGCATTACCAATCTTGATAAGGATCAAATATCCATCTGGTATATAAAACCACTGAACACTGGTTGGTAAAGTCCATGATACCAACGAGCTGATACAGTTTTCCAGTTCGTCATATGTGTAACACCTGTCATAAGTGATAGTTTTCGGTGAACGAGCTAATCACGTAGAGATTTTAGGTCTTCTTTAAGAGCCAAAGGTCAAAGGAGATGCTCTATAGGGCCAAAAGTGAAAGGAAATGTTTCCATGGGCTATAGTCATGTATGATGTACCTATAAAGACCATAGTCGTGGATACATTACTTATGGAATTAGATCGCCCTTGCCTAAATTCATTAATCCAAACTCTTCCACCTTGTTTTAAATAATTGAATATAGCATAAATAATACAGCGGATAATATTTGTATGAGTAAATATTAAGCATTCTAATTCATTAATTATACTTTTAATTCAAAAATTTACACCAAATTGCATTTACAATTGTCGAAAATCTCTTCTAGTTTCAGGCAAATAAAATACCTTCTTGAAATGAATTATTATTTTAATACTTAATGCACTCTTTGAAGAATAATTTACCTTATTATTCCATTGTTTTATGGGATAAATTATGGTGTAAATTAAGTTCTTTCTTTGACAGTTTTATTAATTTTGAGTTACTTCAGTGCTTATGATAAATTGATAGATTGACATTTGTGATAAATGGAATAAAAATGAAGTTTTATTTACATTATAAATTATATAAAGTAAACTTTCAAGGGATATTTTTTAACTTCGAAAGATATCAAAATTTTATATAAATATAAATTAATTTTTTAATAATTAAAAAAGGTTTTGATTGGTTCGATTTGATAGGGATATGGCGACGCAATACATGGAACAATCTGTCAAGACGGGATGCCTACAGAAGAGTCTTTTAATTGGAAACTGGTTCCTTATCGGATGTTATGCACGTGAAGAAAATCCGGAAAAATCCACGTGGCCAGTCCGTTGGTCGGGTGCGAACCCGCGATCAGTGTTTAGTAGTTTTTTTTTCATTTGGCCACAGTATAATTTTAAAGTTGATTATTTTCATTTATCGGACTGTTTAAACATATTCTAATTAATTAATGAATATGCAAAGAGAAATTTTAAGTATTTATCTTGAAATTTTCTTACACGCAATAGCGAATTCAGAAATATTTAAAGGCGGTGCAAAAGAGAAACAATACGCCTTACAAGAGATTTTATTACCAGAGATAAGTAGTAGTGGTTTGGGCCATACTGATCACAAAATTAATTTTCTAATTACAATAAGGCAAAGTTTCTGTATTAATTATTAAATGTTTTTACAAATTTGAATTAAATTAATTTTTTAATTATAAATATGACACATACTGATCACAGAATTGAATAAAATCAATTTTATTTTAACAATATTTGGAAGATTTGATCACAAAATTAATTTTTAAGATTTCTTTTAATATAAAATTAAGTTGCAGTGATAATTTAATTAAAATTTGTCAATTAAATTAAATTAAGATCACAAATAATTTTTTGAAATTGTGGTTTTAAATTAATTATTTTCTCGATTGATATTATAAAAATTTATTGAGTAAATTAAATTAAGATTAGAAATAAAAATTTGTCGAATAGAATTGTTAAAATAAAATTGATTTTATTCAATTCTGTGATCAGTAAGTGTCACACTCTCATATGAGTATATTGATAATTAGTGATTTAATTTAATTCAGAGCCGTTTGCTGTGAGAGACTATAAAAGCGGTATTATACGCCAGATCGTGTGATCTTAGTGTGTGAGGAGTATGAGAGAGTTAGAAGATGCATCGGTGAGTGATCGCCACACATATATATATATGAGAGAGAGAGTATCTGAGCTGTCGCAGAGTTCAGCAGGATAGTATATCGCCACCCGCACCTCTACTGTACTGGATGTATTCCTCACTTAGCCAACGGACGCACATGGCAGGCGATATATTAAGGACACCACACCACACTCACATGCAGCGGAGAGAGTATAGGTAGAGGTATATAGCTAATCGAAGTATATATCACGAATATGAGAGAGGTGAGAGTAAGGCCAGTGCTGTTATAGTATACTAGCCATCGTTGGCATGGAGCTACGTGAGATATGAGAGTGCTCGTAGGTCCTCAGACCGCACGAGGATGAGAGAGGTACGGAACTGCCATGATGGATTGGGTGTCGAGTGGGGACTATCACATAGATTATAGACCATGCGTCATATATATTGAGACGTCAGACGCGCTCTTAGAGCACGGAGGAATTTGCACGTAATATAGAGATCGCCATCTTTTGAGATATGTCTGACTTGTGAGGATCGAAGATAAAGCAAGACGCAGGGATGTGAGGATGTTCACGACAGTGATAGACGTGGCAGCACTCACATGAGGAGACACATATACTGTCACTCTCACGTCTCTCGCGCAGATTGCGGAGATTTATGGTAAGAGTGGAATGACACTCACTCACAGAGAGAGAACGTATTTAATGGATATGACCCACTCTCGCTGGCGCCCCAGAGCCACACACCTCAATATATTTATAGTGATGTGGCTGCGCGCACGCCGCTTGATCACTCGTTAGGAGATGAGCGCGACTAACGTAAGTCCTTCTCAATGGTTGAGGGAGGAAGATATGCTATATACTACGTCCACTATCACTGCGTGGAGGCAGTGCAATCGAAGGTGATTTAGTCACCGCAATACACTCACATTATCATGGAGAGAGAGAGAGAGAGGTAGGAGCCGAGGTTCGTACACACACAATTTCAGTGTAAATGTATCTATCTGAAATCATCACCCATTCGGCGGAGGTTAAAACCTACGTGAGGTGGATATAGCTAGCAACCGGATATGCGGGTTACTAAGTCAGAGAGAGAGAGAGTGGCGTGTGTGTTTCTCTCACTCGTGCTCTCGCGCTACATCTCATATGGAAGAATACGTGTACTCACAGTACCACTCTCTCGATATCAGAAACAACCTTTTGCAGATTGTCCACGTCTTGCGTTGCCTTATTACATCAATCTAATCCAATAATCCTTTAAAGTGCTTTCTATGAGCAGTTTTCATGTAGTTTTATTGTTGCAGTATTAATAATTTCTGACAATTTATCCAACGAAACAGTAAATTTCATTCATAACAACATTGAACAATTCAGAATTCAACTTTCAGCTAAAAACTGATGAGAAACTCTTCAGGAATAGGCTTTAAAAATTCATTCCTCAATAAAGTGCTTTTGATGGAAATAAACTATAAACGTATCATAAAAATACTATAATATTTATTAAATATTAAATATATATAATACTAATAATTCGAAAACAATAGAACATCTATCACTCTTAAACAATGCATTATTTAGAGTTTATTGTTAATATTTATTTTATTTCAGATTCTAAATGAAAGCTGTATACAACAATCAGATAAACGGAATAATCATTTTCACTTCTTTATATTTTATTAATGTGTAACGTAATATCTGAACACACAATTCAGGAAGTACAGGTTAGGTAGAAAGTAACTAGGCATTAGAATATCGCAATGATTCCTGTATTTCTAAATCGAAGGGAATAAGTATTAAGTAAAATGTACATTAGTAAATGAGAATATTATTGTATTTTAAATTTCAATGTAGATATTGGCACTATCCAGTAACGACACGTTTTTATCAGATCGTGACTTGGATGGACGGCCATCCACAGATTTGGTTGCGGACTCTGTGCGTCCGCAACCGAACCTCTGGTCATTTTAGCGTCGAATGACAATTCTGGATTGTTTCCGATCGGACTGTCATGACATCTCTTTGTTGTACGCAACAATCTCTGTACAGTAACCGCCGATTTGCACGCCTCGTAGCGTACAGCAATCTGAGCTTGATTCTGAACAGACAAGCGATCGTATATCATTTTTCCACTGGGTGTACAGTCTTTATTGTTTACTGTCCACTACACTGATGCAAGAATTATAAAATTCTACTGATTATTGTACATATATTTATAAATTTTATTACTATTGATTTATTATTACAAGAATTATAGTGATTTTTAATGCATAGTTACTTTCCACCCACCCTGTATAAGTAGAGGCAGTTGTATCCAATTTTTTTTTATCTGTATACTTAAATAGATAAAGTAGTTGAACATGAGAGATATACATAGTTTCTATAAGTTTTTAGAGTTCTGTGTGTTAAAACTAATTTAGAATTACTTCTCTAATAAACGCAAAAAGTTATAAAGATGACTGAAGAATGAGATATTCTCACACAAGTTGTGTTTAAACTGGGTTTTGAGAAGAAGCCCGAACAATGAAATAGAATTTCTAGTCATGATCGTAATTAAAACCCGAAAATTCACAATTTTAAACCATAAATAAGCTATATAGTGTATAAAGTATAATGGAGTGTATGCCAGAGGGTCTCTTTCTATTGTCAGTAATGTACATATTGACAAAAGTATTGTTTCGTATGTAGAGAAGTGTTTAAGTAAACACGTTGTTTACCTAAACACTCCTGTACGCTTCAAATAAAATACTTTCGTCAATATTTACATAGTAACAGATGGAATGATATAAAGAAAGTGAAGTAAAATAGTTGTGACAGTTATCAAAACAAACACTGTACTTATTAATGTAAAGTGATACTTCAAGAGTTGGATGTGAAAGATGTCGTGAGGATGATAACTAGAAACACGTCAGGTGTTAGATGTTAGAGTTAGTAACTAGAAAAAGAAAAGATACTAATATGAGGTTGTTAATTAGATACATCATTAATTAGATATCAAGAATATCATGAAAATGATAATTAGAGGTACATCAAGAGTTAAATGTCAAAGACTGAGAATGTTAAACAGAAGTACAATATACTTCAGGAGTTAGATGATAACGAACATGAAGATGTTAACTAGAGGTACTATACATCAGGGGTTAAATGTCAAAGATATTAATGCGAGGATGTAATGCTTTTAGTAGACCTATATAATAAAATAAAATTTATAAAATTTATGTTAAACTATAAATTTCTTCAAGTAAATCAATAAATTATTTTTATTTTGTAAGTACAGACATGAGAAGTACCTGTACAATATACTCTTGCTAATCCGGCCATTCCTTACGTAAAGGGATGCGGATACTTGAGAATCAGACTTATTAATGAAGAATTAGAGAGAGTATAGACGTACAGTATTATTGTATACAGATGGGATTTCTGTTAAATGTTTATCTAGCTCAAGATACTTTGAATCAAATTTTAATGGTTCTTTTGTATTATTGAATAAGAGAAAATTTTAAAATACAATATATTGATTCTCACTGAATAAAGGAACTCATTCACTGAATGATGAGCTACTTAACAGTTAATTCGTTTGAATGAGATGCGTAGTAATTGAAAATGTGCTCTATCCATGAGAGAAGATACATTCATAATGCGTAAATACTCCACACAAAGAACACATCTTCTTTCATTAAAGTAGATGGCCAAATCAATTAAGATACTTGAGAACCGCTCTGAGAACTAGGTTCGAGTTCTTTATTAATTTCGATCCACCAGTGCGGAATGGAATAAAAGTATCAAACTCTGGTAGTTTGGTCGTGGGTTTGCGCCTCGCCAACGGGCTGTTTCTGGTGGTGTTTTCTGGGTTTCTTCGTGTATCTGACATCTAAACAGGGCTAGTTCCCATAGAAAATCTTCCAGGGAGACATTATACCCTTGTGTGTCGCGATGCCTTATCATATTAATCAAACCTGTCTGCAGATAGAAGTTCAGTTAAATATTTTGTAGATACACTGAAGCATTCAATTTCTGCTAAATAAATGATGAACAAACAAAATTATAGGAATTAATATATTTAAAAGAATAATCAATTTCAATTAATATTCTAAGTAGATGTAATAAATTATAAATCAGTTTTATCTTGAGGAAACCGTGTTTTATGTTTTCTTTCTTGCGAAGACACAATGCAGTGACAGTAGATTTAAAACACTGGGCAAATTTCCATCCTTTATTCGGTTGGCCAACCGAATAAAGGATGGAAAAAAAAAATTATAAATCATTTTAAGAACGAAATTTAATTCTATCCGATAATAGATTTTTAGGCTTTGTTAAATCTGTTTAAGTTATTAATAGAATACATTAAACTTTGTTAAATTTTTGCTTCAACAAATATTGATTTTTCAAAGTTCAGGGTAAACATGTTTTCATTAGGATAACTTCATTCTAAAGTGACTGAATGAGCCAAAGTTTGCGTGTACAGTACCATCTATTGTACAGTACAGTACGCTCACCAAGTGGCGCTGCTCGATGGTCCATAATAAAAGCTATAAGCCATTAGTGGCATGGATCTTCGCCACAGACGCGCGCCACTAACGCCCGTGCGAAAGAATACTTTCAAAATACACAGATATCAATGATGAGATGAATGGGTGCGACTAAATGGCATCCTCTAGTGGCGCGATTGAATAGTCCGTGTGAAAACGGCCTAAAGTACTACAGATTCTGAAATCTTAAATTAAGTCCGTATTAAGCATGTTTGAGCTTGATACCACTGATTCATGTTCTTTTTAGAAGCCTATGGAAGCCTTTTTGAACCTGCTGATCCATTTAACTATAGCTAATATGGTTAAATGCAGGTGATTAGCAAAAACTTGCGCAGAACGTAGGAATCACTAACAACTGCAGTGTGGATAATCCAAGTGAACATGCTCTATTTGCATTCTTATTTGGGAAACAAGTCGGATATTCTCAAGAATTTTAAGTATCCTCCTGGTCTGATTGAAAAGAGTGCCAAATCATCAGATAAATGAAAATCGCTAGCTGGCCTGTATCTTGAGGAAGTTGGCTTTTTTCTAGTTTAAAATAAGTGGACAGGTGCCTATAATAGGATGATTAATAAGAACTGGAAACGTCATGAAAAGGTCAAAACTTCTATGACAATTTCTGGAAACAATATCGGATCTCTTCCCTCGCCACCCGACCATTCCTTTGTAGGCCTGAATGAAATTATAAAGAGAATTTAATACGAAGCTAAAATTAGCAATATTTGCTGGATAAAATCAATCACATTTATAACTACTTAAAAGAGATTTATTTCTCCAGTAAACTTATTTTAAATGGTTATAAAAGTACGAAGAATATAGTAAAAAGGCCCTTTTAGTGCCTTTAATTTAACCGAACTTTGGCAAAATGGTCCTTAAAACAAACATCTAGATACAGTATAGAGACAAGACAGACAAACACCTAGACATAAGAAAAGAGAAGCTTTTATATTTTTCTCTGTACGATTTCTGGCAGATATCTAGATGCTTTCATAGACGTTCGTATGTCTGTAGGCTTGATATATATGTATATATAATGTGCCTGGTTACTATCACATTCTTTTCACAGTAAGAAAATTAGCTATCGATTCTTCTATAGTGTTTTCCTTGTTTACACAGTGGGAGGAAAATAACAATTCCCACGTGAATTATTTGTCTTTTATATAGCCTGTTTTTCTACAAAGATAATAAAAATAAATACCTTTATATAAAATATATTTTACTATAAATTACTTTAAAATTATACCTGTCAAACAAAGCGTAACAGACATATTATAATGTAATTGACACACACAAGAAAGCATCTCCCTTGCTTTAAATCATTTTATGAACCCAAATATTTTATTTTTTATTTATTTTTTTTTTAGTTTAAATGTCTGTATTTAAACTTAAAACATCTAAAATTGAGACATTTACAGGTTAAAACGTGAAAATTAATTGTTTATTGAACAGAAAAATGCATATATTTAGTCACCTTTACCATTATATCACCTTCAGTGCAATAATATACGAGTTCCCTAGATAAATCACCAATGTTTTCAATCTTGTGTGTTGTTTCTTGACTTGATAAACAGTATAACTTATATACATGCATGTTTTTTTGTAAATTTGTGGGGCTGTCTTTAAATTCTGTCCATAAATGAATGGGTAGATATGCAGCCAAACATTACGATGCGTTACAACGGGGTAGGACGTTTACGAACTACGTAACGCAGATGTGTATTACGACGGGAGTATGAGTGTTTACATAACGTTACATTAATATAGGATCTGTATACCTTTGGGTAACAGAATGACTCATTTTTTTGTTTCCGAAGTGTTACGTATTAAACCATACAGTTTATATAATTGTTATACATGAAGTTAACATACATGTTCAGTATCACTTGCAATATATTACTCTTAAGTACAATTAAGAGAGTGAATTGGGGAAATTTGGGAGTGGGTATTTACGACAGCGTTACGGGAGGTGAAATAATAGTTGAAAAGTATAAAAGTGGAGTTAAATAATTTAAGGACGATCTCTGTGTGTATGTGCACGTATTCTTCCTTTATATCTCTTAATTAAGTTATAAACAATAGCTCGTGAAATGTTAGCTGCTAAAGAATTTAATAAGGCGTTAAATCTATACTAAATGAAATTCTTCGGCTAAATAATTCAATTGTTTTAGTATACTTAAATACTTTTAATTAAATTTTATTTCTGAGGTGTTAAAAATCAATTCTCCGAGCCTTCCTTTGAAGTAGATCGTGATATACTGGTTGAGAAACCTTTTAAAATACTCCCAAAAATATGCTATTATGCTAAAACAAATTGCTAATAATTAATTTTTAGTTAATAAAAATTGTATTTTTGCATTTTTATATGCTGTTTGTACCAGTGAAGAGTGAATGTATTTTACACTACACTCGTTTGTTCATCGTTTGTAGCAGTGAATTAAGTGTCCAATTCAATATTTATTTAGTTAACAGTCTTTTTTTAATGAAAAAAGTATAAAATAAATTTCCCTTTACAAAATGAAAGCAAAATAAAAATTTTTCATTTTTTCAGTAAAGTTTCTAATTGTCATTTCATCGACACGTTTAATGACTTGCGAAGAGAGCGCGCGTAGGCATCGCGTCGCGTCGCTAACTTTGTAATGAAATCGTGATGTTCGCTTTGAGTAGACGCCGACATCATCGCGATTCGATTGCTTCTGCTCTCTTCTGTATTTATAAAATCCATTACTAATTCAATTTATTCGAATTTTACGAGCTTTAACTATTTCCTTTCATTATACTTACCTGGCCTTCAATTTAATATCGTGTTTCTCATTATCTAGCGCAGTGTTTTTCTTCCTTCAGTTTTCTTAGAAATTCAAACTTGCTTTTACAGAATGAATTATTATGCATTCTAAATTTATACATTTCATTCTCTGTTTGTGATTTTTATTTAATAATAGGTCTAGTGTTGTATGTATTGTGATGGAAGAGAACTTTAATAATATGATTGTTTAAACGTAATAAAGTACGACTGTTGTATTATTACGTCAAATTACTGTTGCGTCATTTCCTTAAAAGTTACGCAGTTCTGATATTTTTACGTCACTTGCTACAAATAATGTTAAGACATTTAATACTGTAGATTGTATGGGGGCACGATTTATTTCACCCTCTTTCAAGCTTAATAACTCCTGTTCTTTTTGTCGAAAATTTCTGAACTTTGGCAGGGATTTTTGATTATTAAGGGGAATTAATGCTGTTAAATTTTGGTGGTTTAAGTTCGAAGGGTTGGGGAAATAAAGGGGGGTTCGTGTGTCGTATCTCCAGTTTGGTAGAATTTAATGACGATCTTACTCGTTATTAGCATTTACAATATTGTATAAAACCCATCACTACTCTCAAAATAAAAGTTTTTGCCGTTTTATAATAATTTAAACTACAAAAAAAAATTTAAATAAAATATCCTAACAGATGGCGCCACACATAAAGTTTTAAACGTTGCCTGGAAAGTTAAGAAACTCGGTGTTCGATTTTTTTTAAATTTCTTCATTTTTTTAACCCGGTTAAAAACATTATATTTTTTAATTAATTAATTAATTAATTAATGTTTTAATTAAAATTAATTAATTGCAAATTATTTTTTTAATTTTTTACTTTTTTCTCTTTTTCTATATTTCTTTTACTCCTGTGACTTTAACTGTGCTTTTTTTTCCTCTCTTATTTTTCTGCTGTTGTTATTAATAAAATAATACTTAAATGACTAGAAGCATTAATTAATTAATAAAAAAATATATTGTGGCGTCACTTCCTGTATAAACGTAATGCGGGTGTTTATTTCTATATTGTTGAAAGAACAAAGCAATATTCTATATTGTTAAGTCACATGTTATAAATAAATATTCCAATATTTAATTTTGGTATTATTGAATTGTCAAAATACATTTTTACGTCACTTCCTATTACATTAACCAGGTGTTTCTTTCTTTATTATTGAATTGAGAGGAGCGATTGTTACATCGCTTGTTATAAACAACGTGAGGGTGTTTATTTATCACGTAACAAAACGAAGAGAACGATCAACTTTTTATTGTTTAAACGTAATAATATAAAGAAAATGTAATTTTATTTGTTTTTTTCCCATAAATATTAAATTTTTAAAGCATTTTTACATAAGGAAAGGGATAATAATTATTTATTTTGCGATAATTTTAGTGTGAACTCAACGAAGTGATGATTTTTAGTAGAATTTAAAGCATTAATTTTAAATAAAAATAGAATATTTAACAATTACTTGTACTATTCAAGTGATTTGGGGGGTAAGAGTGTTGAGGATATGTGATGCAGGGAAGAGGTGTTTGATGACAGGTATGAAAAGCGAGATGTAAACACTTGCATGGAGGTCTAATCCAAAAAAACAATGACTCTGTAAATACGTACTGTGTAAAGCACTGGTGAGTGATATATGATGGAAGTGTCACAAGTGTCACCTAAGAAGTAACAGTAGCAAAGCTAAAAATACTGCTATAACTAAAATCTAGCTTGTCACAAGAAAAGAAAATGTAAGCCTTGTCTAAGCCGGAAAATACAGACTTTAAAGCTCTGAGAGAGTCTATGAAGATATATTTCTAGACTTTTTCACCCTTTCCTAAATTAATTCTATAGTCCTTAAGTGAAATATATTTCAAAAACTAGTTAGTTGCTCCTTATTTTCTAGAATTAACACTTTAGCTCTTCAAAATCGAGTATTTTTGTCTGTTATTACGAAATTTATTCTTTCCTGAATAAAATGTTCCAAAATTTATTCCAACCTATTAGTTCAATCTTAAAAATCATGTTTTAAAATATTTAAATATTAATTTTTAAAGTTTATTAACTATTGCTTTAAGTGTTGATTGAGTTTATATAAAGGGGACTTCACTGTATAGCAGCGAGTATAGCAGGAAAGCTGGATTTATAATGTGCTCGAACATTACACTGTGCTATTTCTATGAGTTAAATTAAGAGATATTTAAGTAAATTTTCTAAAAATTTTAATGATTTGATTACGTATAGGCTTTGTGTGTATGTTCAATGTCACTTGGAGTGGTTTAGTACATACGGATTAGCTCAAAACTCTGTTAACTAAAAATAAATTATCCTCGTACTAACGTGGCAATTTGTTTAAAATAAATTTGTTTCGGTTCAGTGCACAAATTGCAACGCTTTGACATTCACAAATTGGTTTTTTATTGCATAAACACTCGGCTTTTCACAAGTGTGTACAATTTTCAATGTCTGAGTTTTATTATTTATTTCTATTTTTAGAATATATTTTTAAAAAATCATTGTTACACAACAGTCTTTAAATGTCAAAACATTTGGAAAGTTTACTTGAAAATAAATCAGTTATTTAACATAGTTTCCTTAGGGAATTCACTTAAGCATATTCAAATCAAGAGGAATAATTCTAAAATGAAAGAAAGAGTTTGCATTATAATACGTACGGTAATAATATATACAGATACGAAAAAAATATATTTTTCTTCCCGTTCTGACTTATGGATATTGTATAACTAAAAAATTTTCTAAAACATTATGTTAACAATGAATTAAAAAAAAATTACAGTTAAAAAGGTAAAAGGAAATCAACTTGCAGAGAAAGCTTTTTATTTACTTTGACAAACTTCCCATATGCATTTCGCCTCTTATAAAAGGCCTCTTCAGTAGGTTTGACTGTACTCAGTTCATATTCCGACAATAACTTGTTAGAGGATACCACTTATATAATTCACAAAGAATTCCCAGCATTCCATTATGTGCATTATATAAGTGGTATCCTCTAACAAGTTATTGTCGGAATATGAACTGTGTACAGTCAAACCTACTGAAGAGGCCTTTTATAAGAGGCGAAATGCATATGAAAAGTTTGTCAAAGTAAATAAAAAGTTTTCCCTGAAAGTTGATTTCCTTTTACCTTTATAACTGTAATCTTTTTTATTCATTGTTACACAATGTTTTAGAAAATTTTTTAGTTATACAATATCCATAAGTCAGAACGGGAAGAAAAATATATTTTTTCGTTTACTTTAAGAGTGAAACGTAAGAAGAATAGAAAGTCTGACTCCGTCGTTTTTTATAATTATTTTGGAATATATACAGATTTTATTTGACATTAAAAACTAATTTTATTGTACAGAATTATAATTCAAATGATTTCATTTGTTTTATTGATTTAAAAAATTTCAAATAAAATAAGAAACGCCTACTTCTACATTACTAACCAATCAGGATTGAGATAGACATATTTCTGACCAATCGGAGTCAAAAACATATACAATTTTTTATTTAAATTTTTTAGTAATATAAAATAGAACTCAAAATAGTATAGTTTGGAGGGCGAGCACGTCAAAATTCGACTGCTCTGTAAGAGAAGAGATTGACATTGAAGAATTTGACATAAAAAATATAACCGAATCAACTTTTATGCAAGATAAGTTAAACAAAATTTTAGATACTGTATTATAAAATATCGAATATATAAAATAACGAAAATAGAAAAATAATGTAAACTGGCCTGCCCCTGTACATCATACTTTTCCCGTTATCAATACAGTCGTACCGGTTATCTATCTAACACCTTTCGGGGGGAATATTTGAATTTAAATAAGGTGACTTCTGGTCAAACTCAGAAGTTCTTATACAGTTAATTGAAGTGGACTTCTCCAAGCTTTCAACATTCGGTTTCCTCTTTCATCTGTTTAATACCCTTCTCGAAATTACGACAGGACAGGCAGACGGACGACAATGAGAATTTATAGGTCTACAAGTTTATCAAATTGTAGCCCAATAACTTCTCTTTAAATGCGATTTTCTGTTATACACAAATGTCTTAATTCTGAAAGTATAGTTACAGTCAAACCTATAAACAACAGACACTGACGAGAACGTTAGAAACGTTCGTTGTTCGGAGATGTTGTTTGTAACCGATTTTATATTTTAAAACGAAACGTTCCTGAAAAAATGCTGCCGTTTACAGGTTTGACTGTATTTAGCTTACATTTGCCAAAGAAAAACAGATGAACGAGAGTGAATAAATTTTATATTGTCAATTTTCTCTTGCTAAAGATGGTAGATTTACAATGGTTACTAACCCAAATACTGAGTTATACGTGACAATATACTAGGGAATTTTTGTCTGCTCATTCTGTCTTGGTGTTTTAAGAGTATAA
This sequence comes from Centruroides vittatus, assembly GCF_030686945.1. Lineage (NCBI taxonomy): Eukaryota > Metazoa > Arthropoda > Arachnida > Scorpiones > Buthidae > Centruroides > Centruroides vittatus. The sequence goes on from NW_027121344.1 coordinate 132,118, forward strand.
TATAAGAGCGGAAATTACTGCGATTTAAGCTGCTTCAACTGATATCCGAGTAGTTTCAGTTGAGTGTTTTCTTACTGAAGACTTCCTCCAAAGGATCCTTTTAGATAGCATGCCCTAAATAAGAGGGGCAGGACCCCTCTTATTCAGGGCCCAATGCTCAATATAGCAAAATTTACAACGTACAGGGAAGGCGAGAGATGTCTCATAGTCTATTTATTCCCTTCTTTAGTACCCCTTCCTTTGCAGTTCCCCGAGTACTGTGTGCTTTCTTCTTTCAATCCAATTTCTCCTATAAGTAATAAAAACTGAGTAAGTTCTTTATTAGATAATATAATTAGTATTATTAGCAGTAGAGCCTACTCAAGGGAGTAAGCTAAAGAAAGGAAGAAAATGAAGGAATGAGAAAAAAGTAAGAAAGAGAAATTGGATAATAAGCATATAGATCGAATGAAAAAGTATGGAAGTAAACACGGTACTTTCTTGACAGATTGTATTGTTTAATAAATCCGTAACAATAATTAACAAAGTGAATAAAGTGAAAAGAGTATTCTTTACAAAATTAAAAATGAATTAAGTTGAGTAAAAGAAAGAAATTTAAAGATTCAAAGTCTCTCGATCGATACACAACAAATGACTTGACAAAATAGCTATTATATATATATTATTTTTTTACAGTCAGACTTCGATGTATCGCCACTCTAAACCACGCCAGCTCTATTCATAGGAGCGATAAGCTTTATTTTTAAGGAAGTTTTAAAGCAAATTCTAAGTGATAACGAGTAAAATCTTCATTAAGAGGAAGGTCATAGGTTATGAGTTCCTCTTTATGAAAATTTTACTCGTATCTCCCTCTATTCCTTGACCTTTAACAAATTTTAATAGTAACAATTCTTTAATTTTAAAACCTGGCAGAGGAGGAATTTCAAAATTTTGGGTCATTCAACCTGAAATAATACAAATACAGCTAAGTAAAATGCTTAGCTGTATACAGTTGTTCACATAAATTAAGATCGTAACATAAAGTTAACTGTAATTAAAAACATAGGCGATAACAAATATAGTATTATTGTACAAATGATATAATACAGTAAAACGTGTCTAAAACGGAACCTGCCTAAACAGAAAAAATAATTCGGTGCTGTGCGAGAGATGTGTATTTATCTTTCCAACAACGGTTAGTTTTTGGAGAATCGTTCTTAAAATATATATTGGTTAACTCATACTACTTTTGAGTTAACTGATCTTCGTAAGAATGAATATACAGTATAATGTGTAATTTATCAGCCTGAATAGCTTATCCTATGGGGCCCTTAGGATAACGCACCACTGGGGGCAAACCATCCCCAAAAAATTCCTGGAGTTCCTCGCACATCCGGACTTGATCCTGGTCCCCCAAAGAGGTACTGTACAGTACATCACCTCTGTTATCCAGCTGTTCTATTCTATTCAGTAAGATTAACCGTAGACAAATTGAAGAAATGATTTCTGAAATAAGTGAAGATGACAGGAAACAATTACGCAAATGTATAAATCGATTAATGAATTAAATTATATCTACTACAACTGTAAACGAACTAATGAAAACTGTAATGTAATGAAATGTGAAAAATGAGACTATTATTTAAAAAAAAAACTGAAAATTGTTAATGTAAAAAAATACAAAGTGCCTTAAACAATTTATATAATAGATATTTAATTGTTATACTAAGTAACAGATTCAAATTATTAGTGTTAATAATAAGTAAAAATAAACTTACGTTGTCTCTATCATATCCATTTCGCCATATTGGATCATAAAGCGAGCCGATGCGACGCGATGGCTTCTAAAGAATGTTTGCTGACGAAATATTTTCAAGGATATTAATTTCAGCTTACTATTATTATGCAAAACTAATACTTCCTGTCTTATCATATCAAGCATTTAATAATAAAAGTATTCTCTTAGATTAAACCCCTTTTATGTAGGAGACATGTACATTTACAAATATTTATAAAAATATTACCCAACATGTCTCAATAATTAGAATATGTGTACTAATAACAATTTCAATATTAATTTTTCACTGAAATTGGAAGCAAAACTGTGGTTACACGACAATTTAATCGTAATTATCAGTTAATGAAGACAGTAATTTAATTAAGTTTGCAATTATTTTATTTTGAACTCAAGCAGTTATTTTTTTTTCATTTTTATTCATAATTAAGTTGAGAATATTGCTAGTTTACTTAAAATAAATGAATTAAGAACAATGGTAACATGCAGGGCGCTACCAACTAGAGATGGATAGTTCCAAAAGAACAGTTACAGACTCGGAACTACTAAGAATCGTTCCATATGGAGTGTCGAGACAGTTACCAACGCATACTTTATTATGTACTTTAATGAATACAGAAACAGTAAACTCTTTATCTGTACTTGAATTCGAAATGAAAATGTTTCATGAGATTTTAGGAGCATAGTTAGTTTTTTCCTGTTGTTTTCTTTGTTTCTTCAGCAAGATGAAATGCGACTAATTAGACACGAGGCGGATTTTTACATTATTTAATCATTGGTAACGCGTATTGACCAAAGAATAAATAATGTAAAAAAACCGCCTTGTGTCTAATCATTTGCACTTCATCGTGCTGAAGTAACCAAAAATAAAAAAAATAGTGTTTTAAATTTATAAAAATATTTCAGAATTCTCTACTTTTATTAAAGTTCATAATTATTACTTGTTATTAGTAACCATCAGATATTTCTCGAGCAAAAATTAAAAGTTTGGCTATTTCAGCCTAAAGTTGTGTCAAGTTCAAGCCAGTGAAAGAGTGGGTGTCCAAATTTCATGGTAGTTTATATTTTTCTCGGGATCCAGAGAATACATACAAAAAATTTGGTGAAGATCGGACAAACGGTTTAGGAGTTAATAAGGGAGATGAAATCAGGAGAAGGGCGGGGAAACCAGGTTTTATGGTAGTCTATATTTCCTGAGTGTTACAAAATAAGTATGCAAAAATTGGTGAAAAAAGGCTTGAATAGAGAGACACAAATATTCCGTTTCATACATGTATAACCGAGGAGGAACTGTTTGTCCAATAAAGTATGCAATTACGACGGAACAAAACGGTTTCGAGGAACCGTGTGGTTCAACAGGTAAACAGTTTGAAGGAACCGATCTAGCGGAATAGTTCCAGAAGTGGAACTGGAACTGGAACTGTTTGAACCAAGTTTTCCTTTAAGCTGTGTACTGGCGCTGTTGTACTTAGAATATTTCATTTCTTTTCAGGGAGTTATGACATTTAACGTTTTATGTTTCTTACTTCACTTCCAAGTGTTTTTCTACCTTCATTGAATCAAATTGAAATACAGTAGAGCATCGATTATCCGACCTCCGATTAACCGACTTATCGGTTAACCGACCGCGTTCTAGTCGGCAAATTCAAATGTCCGCTAATGATGTGTCGCTACAATATTTGGTTATGTCTTGGCTACTTTAATATTATTTTTGTTAAATTTTTGCATGTTTAGCTGACAGCACTGGCTCGACCATGAAAGGGAGGCTAGTATTTAAACCAGGCCTAATACACTATAATAATGTATTTTTCCATACTTTTCGGTTATCCGACTTTTCAGTTATCCGACCAACCCCAGTCCCCAATTAAGTCGGATAATCGATGTTCTACTGTAATAATAATGAAGGAAAAATAACTATTAATCAACCTAAAACAAGTGGACTGTTCCATAGACGACAGAGCTTTCACACGGCATAAAGGAGAACTAGAAGAGCCAGCTACTGTATTTGTTATTCTGAAAATATTTTAAGTTGGATGGCAATTAGTGAGTTACTTGTGGTTATTATAAATACAAATATTAAAATAAGATAAATGAATGCAGTTATAATAATGATTCTTTTGTAAAAATTAATTATTAAGAGCAGTTGGTAAGAGAGATAAGAACTTGTAATTACTTTAAAGTATCAAAGCGAGCTTCTGAAATAAATTTATTCAGGAAATTAATGATTTTTGCGATAAATTAGAATAAGAAATTTCTAAATCGATCACATTAATGATAATCCACATCCACATTTTGTTATATAAAATAATACAATTTTATTCTTTTATCACGTGGGTAGCAGGAAAATATATATAACAGAAATTCAAATAATATATAAGCAAGAAATGCATATAAATAAGACATTAACAATAAGGAAAAAAATAAAATACTGTTTACCTACCATACAATACCGCCATATTCGATCTCGAAGCAATGTATTCAGAAGTGCATTATATCATTTTATAAAGCTATAAATTAAAAAAAGAAATGAGTTTCTTGATGATGATTGGTTGATGAAGAGTAAATGAGAAGAAATCTCGATTTATATTTACTTTTCCAACCAAGTTTAATTAAATTTAAAAAAGATATTGTATTCCAAAACATGGAATACCTATCTTGGATATTGGATTTGTGGTTTAAAAACTTATTGTTTGAAGAAATGCTTACCAGGTTCTTACTTAAATTAACTTGCTATTGTCATATTTCAGTATTATTTTTTTATTTTTTGATTGTTTGTAGTCCTAAATTGCAAAATTGCATAACAGAATCTTACATAATTGCAGTTGGAAGATACAATGGAAGCTTCTAATGGAACCATCGCTACTGATTTATCTGTAATTATAGTGTAAAAATGCACGAATAATATATTTTGTTAAACGTACAAAAAAAAATAATAAATAATTTATACTTTTTAAAAATTTATCTCGTTTTGATCAAGACTAATTTGCTAAAAAGCTCTCCTCTTAAGACCATTAGAGTAATGTTCAAAATAACCACTCAGTCGGTTTGAAACACAAATTTTATATTTACAGTAAATGTACAAAGTAATCCAAATTAGAGTTACAATTAAATATGCACAGACCCTAGTCTGAACAACAACCGACTATTCCCGTACAAATTCGTCGAAAGAACTCCTTACGAACAAACAGACTTGTAATTAACAAAACCTCCGAGTCAGGAACAAGTTCGTACACAAACACGTAACTTCCAACGAGAGAGTTAGTTAGCACCTCGATAACGACGATCTCCCTTGATCCGATCCGATCCGATCACCTCCGATCCGATGCCAGCCGATCCGAACTCCCGATACGAGCTCGATCCGAGCTTAAATAGTCGACGGCGTTCGAACCCTGCTCCAATCAAATTTGAATGTTCCCGCAACGGCCGCCAACGGTCACTTCCCGCCGGCCAATCGTCCGATGGTCGACGATTTGAAACTTAACGGTTCTTCCCACGGAAGTTCCTAACGGTCGTTTCTACCGGCCGATCCTAACGACTTTTCCGTTATGAAAGTTCGTTATAACAAACAGGTGGGAATCGCGCGTCTTGGCGATTCCATACCTTACAATTAGGATCATCTTAAGTGACAAATATAAGAAATTATGTTGAGTAATTTCAATAGAACTTTAAAAACACTTTTCTAAATTACTTGATATAAAAATTGCGTCAAATGTTTTTCAGAAAAACTCATATGGAATTACATTTAACAACATTTAAATAATTGAAAATGATTACAAAAATTTAAGGGCTTAATACATAAATTTTGTGAAGAATAATATTTATGCTATGAGATTATTTCTAACTTTATATGTTAAAAGATTAAATTAAATTATATAATTATTTTCTTTCTAATTTTATACACAGATGATTGCATTGCTTGTAAGAATAAACTTGAAGAACTCTATTGCCAAACTGCTGAAGATACTGAAGAACTTCAAGGTAAACACGTCTAAAATCAAATAAAATTGTAATTTTCTTTAAAGTATCGTCACTTCTTAACATAAAATAGTGGCTACACTGTCCAAACTTTTCTCTAAGAAAACATAGATTTATATTGCTATCTTAATTTCTGCCAGGTCCACAATGAGATTGAAGGGTGGATATGTCTGTCCCCGTTTTTCACCATCCGACAACCCTCATTCTGGTCCTGGCCCACGATGGGTATGATTTAAAAACCCCTTTTAGTGCCTATAGGGCATAGAGACAAAAATCTGATAAATTGTTGATTTTTTGGCTAATCGGATTGATGGAACAAGGCAATGAAACACATGGCAATCTGCGGATGGGCTGCTTTTCGAGGCCTTTCTATGGGCAGCTTGCCCTTATTTAGATGTTAAACATGTTGCAAAAACTAGCTTTATATAAATAAATGATTAGTGTGCGTTATCGTGACGTACCCTAACTGTGTACCCAAGAAGGGATTTTTCGAAATTCCTCTCCACGGGAGAGAGGGACAGGATTAAGTCTTAACAGTTCCATCAACGATGGAAGTGTTACATAACAATGGAAGTGTTAAGAGAAAGTGACGTGCAAGACGCAGATGCAGTTTATTTCGTTTTTGCGGAAAATCGAAATATTTTTAGACCCACCTAAAAATTCTCTAATTAGTCTGGAAACAGGGGAACCCAATTCTTGCATTCTGTGAAAAGTAATACTGACTATAACGTAATAATCTTAATCTTCGCTAAAACGGTTAGGAGTTGAAAGTTGAAATTCGGTACACAGGGTAGTACCAAATTTAAGTACCAAAGTGTTAAGTAACAATGGAAGTGTTAAGTAACAATGGAGAACAAGAGGAAGCGACGTGCAAGATTTACGGGCGCTTGAGGGGAAAAAAAGAAAAAGATAATATGTTAGAATATATTCGATTTTCAAATTCGACCTTTCTTTAGAAATATTTAGTATGTTGATGAAATTACTCTTTCTCTTTTGGACTGTAACGTAATAATCTTAATCTTCGCTTTCGTTACTTTTGCCCGAGCAACGCCGGGCCTACCTGCTAGTAGTATATATAATGCAGTAATTGCAAATTTTTTAATTATAAACATTTAGGATTGAAATCGATGAATTCGTGCAGTTCAAACACGTGTTTGAACTGCACATTCGAAAATGATACATTTCTTATTTTGAAATCTGTCGTCTGATTGGACAGTCGACAATTTAAAATATTGACTCTGCCATTTTCATTAAAGAACGAACAACATTTCTAATTTTTGGTTCAACTTTTCGTACTTATTATTGCATTTTATATTTGTATTATTAAAAAATTTTCCCTTGTTGTCATCCTATACAAAATAATAAGAGAAACTCGCTTAACTCGCCACAAATTCGGCTGTGGTTAAAACCATATAAAGTCCATTGATGAGGAGTGGGTTCACACCTTACCAATAGGCTGGCCACATGGAAGGTTCCTGGTTTTCCTGACGTATCTAACATCTAAACCTAAATAGGAGCTAGTTTCCCAAAGAAAGTCCTTATAGATGGCACCCCCTGGTTTATTTGTCTTCACATCGGCATTCTGCCGAAAGAGGATGCCTGCCGGAAACACTTTCTAAGGGAAACTGGCCTTTATTTAGGCATTGCAAACGTGAATAAAGCCCGGAAAACGCCCCGTCAGCGAGGTGCGAACCCAGGGCCAGTGTTCGGTAGTTTTTATCAACTCGGCTATTGGTGGGATCTGCCTCTGGTAGATCGCCCATGTGTTGCTTTGTCACTTCCCATCAATCCAATCAATCCTTACTAAATGTCATTAAAAACATTTTAAGTCTATTTTTATATATTAACCAATCAGATACTCAGTTATTTATAGATATGTTTCAAAGAATTTTGCTGCCCTCTTTCGTTTAAAATAAATACTAAATTTATTACATAAATATTTATCAGATTTTGTTCATTTTAAATGTTGAAATTATTTTTTTATTTATTTTAAACGTTTTTCTTTTAATTGCAGATAACTGTGAAAATTGTAATAAAAGTTATAACGGCAGTACCAACAACTGTAATTTTGAAAAAATTACAAGTAAGTATTTTCTTTATTAACGGTGTATTTAATGTACAGAGTAATCAATATTAAAGTTTCCTTGTTACCACTATTTGGAGACACATATAACAGCCTAAACGCAACCATGCTCGAAAATTAAGGCGTCAACCTACTGTTCTGAAGGACCCAGGATAGAATTCGGGCAAGAAATTCTAAGAATTTTTCTGGGTCCGTGATATGTCGGGTCCTGCTTCTTACCATTGTACACTACACTCCATTGTTGGCCTGGTCGAATCTACGAAGAATATGATTTGAAAGGACCTCTTAATGTCCACGGGGCAGAAAATGACAAACAAACAAACTTGGCATTTCAGGACACGAAGAAATTTTTACTGGAATAACTGACTTTTAAAACTCTCCATTTTGGGTCTTGTGGCGCTACGTTAGTAGTTTTTTATACACCGCTTTTTTCCTCTCGCAGCGCCTCAATATCCGTGGTGATGGGTTTGAAACTAAATTTTACCCCCACGGAAATCTCTTGTGTATGTTCTGAAACCTTAACATACAAAATTTAATTGCATTTAGACTGCTACATATCCCTCTGAATTAAAGATACTTTAATTGCAATGTCCATGTATACAGTTTCCAGTTTATATCTAAATTTTTCATTATAAAACTAATAAAGTATTTTAATTGACTGGTAGTTGGTCGAGGGTTCGCGCCTGACCAACGTTTTGGCACGTAGAGTTTTACTAGTTTTACTCCAGGTCTCTACTACTTAAATAAGGACAAGATTTTTATAGGAATTTTTTGTGGGAGGCACACCATCTTAGCAGATCGTTCGAGTGTCGTTTTGCCTTATTCCACCAATTCAATTCATCCATTCTTTACAAATTCATAATGTCTGTTTCATCCACACGCTTTCCCATAAACGTATCCTTTATTCTTCGCAAACAATTGTCATTTAGCCTATATATAAAGCTATAATCAGACAATAAATCGCCATTATATGCCCTTTACATACATAACTATAATTATGCAATAAATAGAACAGCCACGTCGTACTAGAGAGGTATGTATCAAATTGCGCTGTTGACTCGTTCTAATGAAATAAAGACAAATGTAATTTATACTTTTCTGTAATTAATTATAATTTTCCTTAATGTAGATACTGTAACTTAACAGTTTGTAGTTATAATCTGAGTATTCTTTATTTGATAAGTAATTTACAAATATTATTCCATCATTAAAGTTGTTTTGAATTGAAATATTTGAAAATAATGTTACAAGAATACAAAAGTTATAATTAATTATTGTTTTAAACCTGCTTTTCTAATAATTGATATAATAACTTTTCTACGATATATATCATTGTTAATCTGTGGGTATGGCATAGAATAAAAGAGTATACAGGAATTACTGATTGAAAGATTCACCTCGTGACTTACTGATTCACCTGGGAATCCTTGCTTCGAAAGCGTGGTGTTCCTTTCTCTTGTATTTATTACAATGTAGGCCTTTGTATCTCTTTTCATTGTAAATAAAATTAATTTTGTAATTACTAATTTGTTGGCTGGATGGGCGTGGCAACTTACCTTTGGCTTGCTACTCTGGAGGTCCGGGATCGAGTCTAATTGCTTGCATTGTTTGCGGTCTCCAGGATTTCAACTGAAAATTAGGATGCTGCCCGTTTGAAAATCTGCAGTGTAATGGCTGTTAGACAGAGTTGAAGAGAGTGCTCTTGCTTTCATAGGTTTTCAGAGGATGGGATACCACCTCTCAGCTTTAGGTTTACACAAACACAATGCGCCTTTTAGGTGTAATGCTAAGCAGTTACCATACAAAATGATGATTACCATATTAGAAAGGCGATGCTCAAACCTTTTTCAGATTAACGATAGTCCTCTTTTAAAATACGTCTAACACAAATAAATGTTCCTGGAAATAATTTATTGCTTTATTAAATTGAATGAAAATGTTTGATGCTTTGTACAAATGATGCTTAGTAATTTAGTTGCTCCTAACAAAACAAATTTGATAGATTTTTAAACTTTGGTGTTCCGTATCTCTGTTTTTCATATTTTTTTATTGTAACTAATTAATAATATGTATGGTATTTTTAGAAATAAATATACTATGGAAAAATATTAATTATTTATAACACCAAATCTGTGAAGAATTTATCTATGAGTAAATGGATTGGATTGATTCTCTTGGCAGAGTGCCCACATATTGCATTACCTTTAATGCAACATATGGGCGCTCTGCCAAGGGGAAGCGGGAAGTGCTCCCAATTTAGATGCTAGACACTTGAACTAAACTTAGAAAATCAATTAATCGTTGTACAAAATCGATCACAAGCCATTGGTTTATTATATTAAAAAATTCATACCATTCATTAAGCGCATCATCAGTCGCCATTTTCGGTTTATTGTCTTCAATACAATTTAATCTAATAATTATTTTATTTTTATATTTCTTATTCGTTTAGATTTTCAATTCTAAAATTAATATATACATACCTGTGATTTAGTGAAAGTTTACGCTTGTGTCTCAGTATTTCAGTATAATAAAGAAATCTTATAAGGAGTTGTACATTAACAATAGACAGTCCAGTAAATGGGCAGTACACATACAATAGTACAATGAAAAAAGAATTTTTTAAAGTAGCCTATTTTTACATTACAATTTCGAACCCAAACCTTACAACGAAGCAAAGCGACCTCTACATTTTACAAATTCAAATTATAATTTAGCTCTATCAGCGCCACATCAGTACTGTGTGTTAAATGTGTTAAATATATTTTTTTAAACTATTAATGTTTGGATATTTTTAAAATATAAATAAAGTTGGGTTAAGAATAAATATACAAAACTTTTAAAATTTTTCCAGTTAAAATTAGCAAGAGTGAAAAATTTCCAGGAAAAAAAAAGCCATCGTGCATTCAAGTAACATATCGCCATATTTAGTCCTCTACTTAAGTCCTATTAACTCAAAGTCCTACAATAAAATATCTATTTGATTGTTTTAACTAAATTATATAAAATATACAAAGTAAATTTTTAATTAAAATTATGCTAAATTAAACGAATAATTATTAAAATTTTTACAGTTGGACTAAATATGTCGTATTGGATGCGTAACTCTCTAGGGAATCTGATTTTGTGAGAAACTTCACACTTTCGCGCTTATTTGATATTATTCCTACATATTTCTGAAAATAAATTGTGAAAAATCATGTTAAATCGGCTTAAAATTATACACTTACTGACAAAACAATATACTTTATTTTTTGCTATTATTCTGCTTAATGTATCTTGTGCTGCCATCTTGTGTAAACTAAGTGATATTTTTATAATTAATTTTTTTTTAAAATAGCTTAAGTATTAATATTTAAATTTTGTGTTTTATCTTTATTAATTTTAAGTCAAAGTGTTACAGATATATTCAATTTATTATTTTATTATTTTCTGTCTGTTATTTTCGAAAATCGTTATTATTGTTTTTATTAAAACAGAATAAAATTAATGGTTTCTAAAACTAGTTTAAAACGAAAAATACTAGAAAATTTAAATACTTTTTATATTTTAAAATTATGAGAAAGAAAATTATGATTCAAAAAATGACAATTTATTTTAATACGTCTTACAAATTGAGATTAGTATACAATTTTAACACTAGATGGCGTCAAATGTAAAGTAAGTAAAATTTGTTTTAAAAAATAAATGTAAATAATAAATATTACATTTAATTTTTAAATTAAATTATATAATAAATTTCGAATTTTTTAACAAACAGCATTATTAATTCGTTACATAATTTAAAAAAATAAAAGAAATAAAGTTTTAAACCTAAGAAGTTGCCGTTTGGTTTGTTGCTATGGAAACCGAACGACCTTTCGAAGGACGTAGACAATTACTGTTTAAGAAAATGGTCGATGTCTCCTCGTTCGTCGTTTTCTTAAAGTTTTTATTATAAATCAATAAAAATAAAAGGAAACAACGTCAATTTCGAATCGTAAAATGCAATATTTCCGAATAAATAATCGTTCGGTCACGTGACGGCCATCAGTTATGACGCTCTTGCTACAATTGACGTAACAGCTGCCGGGTGCGTCACGTGACGCTATCGAATGAGATTCTCGCGCGATTTATGACTAGATACGTCATTAATAACGCAAATTACGTGTTTTTATTCTCGTGATTTACGAGATTTTTTCCCATTCCCCATCCAAACCAATTATAAACGGAAATGGAAACGGCGCCATGACAGTTGTTGGCAAAAATGGACGGAGCAATTAATTACTCGACTCCATTAAAGGCCGAAGAGTAAATTAATTGATACGATTGATAAATTAGCTTGGAAAATATGGGGGAATGAGCTCAGAATTAGCAAATAATCACCATTTTGATTGAGTTATCGATTAAGATCCGGGATGGAAAGCAGTTGCGGGGAAGAAGGAGGCAATTTTATTGTCGTGACGAAGCGATTTCAGGGCATGACGATAACACGTGACGTTCTTTAAGGAGGGGACAGGAAATGACGTATAGGAAACAAATACACTAGGCAAGTTTAGAGTTTGAAGCAAGGAAAGCGGGTGAAGATGATGAGGATAAGAGCAAGGATGATGATGAATTCTTATTGTAAAAGAGTACAAGAAACCCCTTATGCAAATGAGGGATGACGAAAGAAATGTAAAGTTACAGAAGAAGAATGATTCGTCATGATGATGCTGATGATAGGAGGGATATAAATATTAATAAATAATGAGGTACAATGGGGAAGAGAAAAGATAACGATAACTACAGCAGTTCAATATCTGACCCGATAGTGGTAATGATGAAGATTAAAATTAAAAGTCTGATTCGTTACTTCTCTTCTTATCATCCATTCTTTTCTCTTCATTATCATATTCGTTATACTCTAAAATATGTGAAAAATAAAGAAGGATAATAACAGATGGATGATGACGATGATGATGAGTTGATAAGAAGGGAAAACAAGAGAAAAATGGAGAATCGAATTAAAAGTCAGAAGTAAACAAGACGAACGGACAAGAAATAATTAAATGACATAAATCACGAAGAGATTGAAAATTGAGAAAGGGAGGAAAAATGATTAAAAATCGAATCAGGAGGTAAATGAGGGCTTTTGAGGACATCGCAACGAACAAATAGGAGATGTAAATGAAAAGAAAAATAAATAAAGACGAGAAGAAGAGAATGTAAAGCATATAAAAAATTTGAAGAAATGAGTTTTGCGAAGAGGGAGCTTTACATAATGAAGAAGAAAGTAAGAAATATGCAAAAAAATAAAAAATAAAAGCAAATACTTCAGGATTAATGCTAAATTATTAATAGAAAAAATACACGAAACAAGAGGAAAATGTTAGTTGTGGATTGAAAAAATTATTTTATTACTTTTTATCTTTATTTTTCACTTCTATGCTTTTGTCGTTATTATTTTTTCCTTTTTCTTGCACCGTTATTCTTCATTCGTTTCTTGTGTTTTATCGTTTTCCCTCACTTTTTCATTTTCTTCACCTCTTCACCTTTTTTACGTCTGCATCTTTTCCACATCTTTCTGATCCTGCATCCTTTTCATATTTTTCTACTCCTGTATTTTTTACACATTTTCTACTCCCGTATCTTTTTTACACCATTCTACTCTTCATTTTCAAAGAGGCAAGAGTAAAACACTCTTGCACTTTTTACACCTTTTCTACCTCTGCATCTGTTCTACACCTTCTACTCTCTTTTTTATGCCTTTTTCTTTTCCTGAAACTTTTCTACCCGTTAATTTTTTCTATCTTTCTCGTTCCTGCATATTTTAAATTCATTAAACGCTTTTCCTTTATTCCTACCTTTTTCTCTATCCTTTTATCTTACTTCCTTCTTGTTCCTCTATTTTTTTAAATCTTTTCTACTCCCGCATACTTTCTTTATTCTTTTCCTTAATTCCTTTCTTGCATCTTATTTTTCAAGTACATCTTTCCTTCGATCTTTACTTTACCCTTCTCGTTTTCTACTTCTTCTTCTTCTCTATTTTTTTCCTCCTTTTTCAATTTTTTCTCGAAAAGAACGATAAGAAAATGCAGAAATATTTTTCTTTCCTTATCTTAAAAAAAGGAAACTCTTCGTATACAGATTAAATAATGAGAAATAAAATGAAAGCACATCGTTGATGGATGCCAGAAGATAAAAGGGAGAAAGGGGAAAATTATTTATAATTACACGATTGAAGCAAAAAGTTCGAATTGTACTGTACGTAAGAAAGATATTTCTGCACAGTTTTATGTTCCAATCACCCCATTATAAATCGAAAGTGACTTACTGTCAGCTATGACTGGTCGATTCCTTTCTAGAAAGTTAATTCTCGTCAATTCATTTCTTGGACAGTTCTTTCCTGAATGGCATCTTACCGGTCTGCACACATTCCTTGCACAATACATTCCTCCCCAGACAATTTTTCCCTAGATATCACATCCCCAGATACTTGTAATACCAACAATTTGTCTTCGGATATTTCTATCTGCAAACATTATTTTAGACAATTCATTCCTACTTTAGCATCATTCACGTCCTCAGCATATCTCCGTTGCTGATGAATACTGAGAATCTAAAAAATTCTATTGGATCCTCAGCATCTTCATCATCTTTGGCAGAACTTTAATTACGTTGCTGATGATGCTGTGGAGATCTGATTAAAGGTTTCAGATTCTCGGGATCATCAGCAGCATCCTCGGCATTTCACAGAACGTTGTTAGGGATGATGGTTCATATTTGAAAGTGTATTCGTCTGCAGCAGCAGTATCTTCAGAAGAACTTGTTACGCTTATGTTCTTATGCTGTTAGGGATGCTGTGGATTTGCAATTCATCACCAAATCACCAGATTCTTAAATATATTCAACATTTTTAGAATAGCATCCCTAGACAGGTCCTCAGCATCATCAATCTTAACAATCAACTGCTGAGGATTTCAAAGTCTTTGGTCATCTCTTCAGATTTTCATCATCATCCGCATTCAACGCATTTTAATTGTAGTGAAATAACGGAAAATGCTTATAAAGTACACAAAACTAAGAAACTTTATCTTATACTGATGGTGATAATCCGATTTTCCATCATAATTATCATAATTGCTCCCTTGATAATTGCATCTTGATGACATACACCAACAAAATCCTTTGATAATCTTCTTCCTACCTGACATTTTTGGTCTTAGAATGAAAATTAATATAACAAAAATTAATGAGCCATGGAGGAGATCATTTAATTATATACATTGGCATTCTGCATCATTTTTGTATTTACTTGCACCAAACATAAGATTGATGGCAAGTAAATTAGATACTGATGCTGAGAAGAGAAATAACGTATTACTAATCACAAAATATGCCCATTCTGGCGCTAAATTAACGCTGAAACACACGTTTTACCTTATAATTTGAGTGCCAAAATGCCTTCAAGATGGATACAAAATAATGTATAAAGCAGTCTAGAACTTTTAAAAGCGGAACCGCGCTGTTTCTAATGCTGCTATAAATGTGAAAAACTGAATCTTCGATTATTCTGTTAGGAATTCTGCTAAAGATGTTGAGGATGAGGTATCACCAGTATTGTTTTTAGTGCTTGAGCCCAAAAAAAAACATGGAAGAAACGTGTAATATTTGATGTTCCGTTTTTGGAGCTCACATTTTGTTCTGATTGCGTAGATTAGAGCCAAGCTGAAAGCTTTAAATTGATTTAAAACTTTAAAGATCGAACGGCGTTGTATAGATCATTTCTAATGATGCTGTGGATCTGAGAATCTTCAATCTTAGTCCAGTTATTTTGATAAGGATGCTGTGAGAACCACGCATTATCTCAATTACTTTTGAAGCTTTTACCTCCAGAAATGGAACCGAACAGAAGTAATTAGCCTATAAAATGAACTTAGGATCAGTAGATTCAAGCTCAACGCTTCGAACATGGAACGAAACTGGTCAATTTGAAAGCTTTACGGCCTAAAACAAAGTTTTTTTGATCTTTCATATCTTCGAAAAGGTGCCAATTTTGTTTAAATCACTAAAATATAGGTATAGCATTTAAAAAAACACATTATAAAAGGGCTAGTATCTGCCAAAATCCGAAAATTTAGCAAATTTCGTGACGATCAACGACGAAAATTCAATATTTTAATACACCAAATTACTGATTGCTCCCTTGATAATTAGAGCAAAGAATCAATTAACAGCTTCGATAATCACAGGAAAATCTTAATTTCTACAATTTCGATTAGGAAAATATTTAATAATTTCACTTTAAATTAAATTCTGAGAGTTAGCGGAAACACCATTTAACTCAAACAATAATTTAACCTTTAAACGTCGGTACATTTAACTTAATTCTGTAAATTTGTTTGGAATTAAACAAATTGTAAATGTTGTAACGTAATCAACTACATTTCTGCAAGTGTTACATAATAAAATTTTACATCCCCACGCGTTAGTTAGTTAGATACGTGAAGCACCTTTCCTGCCACATCCTGTTGCTAGATAAGGGATCTTCTATGAAGATACCAAGCATTTGGTGAGTTGTAAGATGATATTTTCAAGAATATAAACTGTGAGATTAGGAGTAAAGTAATAAAAACATCATCCTGTTTCCTCATTTTGGTCATGTGATGAGCCTTTGATTAAAAAAAATAAACAAAAAATTATCCGGATGTTGGTTAAGATGTTCGGAAATGATCTCTTTATCATAGGCGAGTGCACCACACTTAAACATTGATTGGGTGTGTTTAAGAGCGTGTTTATCAAATTGTTATGATTTTTAACCTTGAAAAATATAAAAAATTCGAGTTTTTTCTTTTTAAAAACGCCCGCGAGTTTAAAATTTTCTGCTTTTTTACAGCAAAATGCCATAGAAAATTAATCATTTCTTTGCATAGTTGTGTGCTGTAATTCTTTAGAAAATACCAAAAAGAATTAAGCGTTTAAACCATTTTTTCGATCTTTTCTACCCCGTTAACGTAATAAATTATGTGAAAGTATAATTTAATTTAAAAAATTCACCCATGAAAGTATTTAAAATTCCCAAAAAAGTGCCTTTTTATCGTGCATCTTTAACGACTTTTTTCGAATTTAAATCAAAATATTTCGGATATTTTTGCACATATTGTGCTAGAGTATCAAACTTAGAAACTTTTATAGCAAAATTAATTATATTTCAGTTATATTTTGATTGATTTTTGCTTCGGTTTTAGCATAGAAAAAAGCTACATGTAACGTATGTATATGCATCTTTAATTAATAGTAATTACAATTTACATGTAAAATTAAGCTCAAAATGATGCAAACCAATTAAATTAAAGGATCCTGCAAAATATGCCACAAATTTTAATAAACTTTATAAGATTTTACGCGAAAATTATCAAAAGTTAGCATGAATTACGTTTCCGATTTTGATGCAATTTCTCAGATTCTTCTGCAATTTTTATGCACTTTATCACATTTTATGCAGATATTATGCAAATTATGCCAATATTTTAATTTAAACTATATTTAATTGAGTTTTTACAGCAAATTTCTCCACTGAAAGATGCAGCAAATTAAGAACGAAGCGTTTATAGATGAAGAGCAAAATTTACGATTTAAATGCAAAAATTAAATGAAATTTATGCAGAAAAATGTGAGAAAAATCAAAAGAATTTAAGCTTAAATACTGAACAATTATACTTACTTTAATATTATAAAAATAAAATTAAAATCCATTAGAAAATCCATACACAAAATGTTGCATTTAAAAATAAAATTAAATACATTTTGCATTGTTTGCAAAAATTTTATGAGCAAAAATTATGCAGTTTTGCAATCCAAAATCGCCATTTTTATTTGCTTTTTTTGGTATTTTATTAAATAAACTAATGAACTATGACTGTTATCAATGGGTATGATGCAGATATAGACTCGAAAGTGTTAGCAATGTAGTCAATACTGTTTCTCTTCCTGCATCAGCTGCTAGCATCCCTGGGATATATTGATCGAAGTGAAGGTTGTCTGTCCTTGCACACCACTGCATTCTTCTACATTATCCAGGAAAATCTTTGTCGTATCTTGATTAACAATTAAACTATAACAGTTATTAAGTTCTAGAAACTCATCCGTGATCATTGCGCAGCATCTTCTTGCATCTCGCAGTTTTGATCCGAAAAAGATAAGATTTTACATTCAAAAAATTACGTGCGGTGCACAATATCACGTTACTTCGTTTCCTCTTCCTTAAATGACCCAGATAAATCTACGAAATTTATTAAAAAATCGTGAAGTTGCAACACTCATTAGTGCACCTCCACTTTTTATGTGTATATTCTATGTTTTTTTCTTTTTTTTTAATAGTGGAGTTGTCCCCTCTCCCAACATCTGCTGTTTATCAGCTAGAGGGAAAAAATTTATGCAAATTTTAATTGCGACGGGTCACGTTCTACCGGATCCATACTCAGAGGTCAACGTGACCTTCCTCTTTTTTTTAAAACTAGTTTCGGTGTACAACGCTTATTTATAATACAATTTAAGATAAGAAATCCTCGCCGAGGGAATTTTCAATAGTTTTTTCAGACGTTGCAACATTTATATTTATCTAAAAAACATTAACGAATGTATCAAAATCGAAGGATGCGCTTCAATTTTCCTGTAGAAAATCGAAGTATTGCTCCAATTCTCCAGTAGGAAACAGCGAGAAAATTGACTAAAGTATAAGTGAAAGGATACAGATAAGTTTATTAAAATTAATATTTTTTTTACCGTTAGTGATAACGGGATAGAGGATAGAACGTTATAATTTCCGAGGCCCAGAAACCAGGATAAGCAGCCAACAACTGGGACTGTGGGCAGCTGTCGAGACTTGCGTGTTTCAATCCAGTTAGAGGCTGGTTATCATCCGAGTACTACTCTATACCCTAGCTTTGATGAAGGCCTTAAAAATAGGGATGTTTAGAAACAGGGGAAAATGAATCTCTTTTACTTAATACTCTTCCTTGATTTCTCCATTGTTCTAGGTTATGATTGCGATTTTGAGATACCTTGTGATTGGGAATGGCATAGTGAAAGTGGTTTCGGTGTGGCTACAGTTGCCAACTTCTCAACCCCTTCCACTCTAAGAGGTGATGCTGACAATAATCCAAGTGGTAAGTTCAACATATTTTTAATTGTTTAATCTCTAAACTAACTCTCGACTATCTTCTCCATCCTCTTACAATCCCATATGATCATCATTACTTTCAATTTTATATATATATAAAAAACTGACTCTTAACTTGTCATTTTGGATAAATTTTTGCATTTTTTGGTAAAATTTTTTAAAAACACCTTAAATTTTTTTAATTAAAGGAGGATTTTTATCTGAAATTCTTATTTTTTTAATGATGCTAGTCATAGATTTGCTGTCTTTTTTTCGCTAGATAAATACAATTATTTAAAAAATTAAATATTCTATGTGTGTTAAAAAGTTAATTTATTAAAATTTTAAATGTAAATTCGAGTATAATTATGGTAATTTTAATTTTTATGACATTTTTTCCCTAAATGTTAAGCATAACTTTACACTTAATGATACTCACATTAACTACTTCTTGACTGCATTTCTGATAGAATTAATTAAATTTTTTGGATATTTATGACATTACATTTCGTAGATGCTAAATTATACTTTTTACTGATTTTAATAAAATTTTTACCATTAAAAACCCTTAATTAATTGTAATTCCTTCAAACAGTTTGCAATAACGATTCCATTTGTTTGCTATAAAATTACTTCAAAATCATTAGAAATTTTTATTAAATTTTAATATTTTTATAAAATCAAAAATGCAGAAGGAAATTGCATTCAATTTTCTCTTATTTTATCGCTAAAAATCAAAAAATTCTCATTAATTTAAACCTTAATTTCTAATTATACTTTAATATCTCCTTAAATTAAATTTATTTGAATGTAAAACTTATCATAAAAAATATATACATGTAATATAATAAGTAGCTTTATACATAATTAGATAATAGTATATGTTAAATTTAAAGATAAAGTTAATTTAATTATATTAAAACATATTTTAATCAATACTTTTAGAAAAATAATGAATTTTCGAAGTTGGCTTTCCTGCATAACAACTGACCTCTGCAGGAAAGCCGCGATACCTTACATTTAATCATAACTTTTACGTATTTAATTTAATTAAAATTATAAAATAGATGATTATATTTAAAAAGTGTTTCAAAGATGTTAAAGTTTTAATATTTATAAGCATTATAATAAAATATATTATACATAATTTTTAATTTAATTCATTATAGTAAGCTTTCCTGCATAGTAGCTGTTATGCAAGGAAAACGAAGTTTCAGCCATTTTTTATTGAATTTTTTGCACTTTTAAAATATAAATTTGAAAAATAAAGCTTGTATTTTAGTTTATTTTAACTAACTGATAAGTTTTTGTGTGAAAATCTTGATATATTTACTTTTAAAATCTAATTTAAATACAGCTAAATGACAGTTGTCGTGTTAAATCTTAAAGATAAATTGATTAAGCAAGTAATAACTGGATAAATGTGTTAGTTTCTTGAGAATATGATTTAAGAATTTATTTATTCTTTAAATTTTATTTAAATTGAGGTTAAACTGCAACATTAAGCGAGAGTTCTCGATGTTTATTGAACGTTGTCGGTTGTGTACATAAGATATTTTCTTCAAATAAATACCCGGAAAACTTCGAAAATTAAATAAAATTTTATTTTTTATATTAAAATTATTTGTTTTAATTTATTAAAATTAAATAATTTTTACGTTTATTGATATTTTTCTTCACTTTTCTATCGTTTAAAACATCACTTTAGTGATGCTGTGGATAAAGGAAGTTTTACATACATTTTAAACATTTTAAACGTTTATAATTTAATATTTGACATTTAAGCATACTTTATAGAAGAAAATAAACGAATTTTTAACATTTTATATGGTAATTTTAAACTTTTTAAACGCTTAAACGTAAATATTCACCTTTACTCTTTACTCATCATCTATCATGCAGGAAAGCCGACTTTACGTAGTCATCTTTATTTTCTTCGATTTTTTAACTTTTTATTAGAAGAAATGTTATCAAATAAAGAAAACCATTTTAAGCATTTTATTTAAATTAATTCTGATACAATATTTTTAAACATTTTATTAAAATACTATTAATTACTTAAATTTTAACTAATTCTTACAGTGAAGCCCACTTTACAGGAAATTTATATAAATTGTCTTTATTTTATGTTTATAATCAATTATAAAATTATTTATACGCTAAAAATAGCTTAAAAAGTGAGAAAATTAACTAAAAATACTATTAAAAGCTATTTTAATAATAATTTTATATTTAAATCGACGTTAATCGTGTCAAAAGCTGTACTTCTGAGAAGCCATTTTTTAAACGTGATTAATTAAACAAAAAATAAAATTTTAAATAAAATAAAATATCTAACTTATAAATAAAGATGTTTTATATAAATTTTGATATTTAAAAATAATAAAAAACAAAATGGCGCCCCGATTATCGATCACCAAAAACGTAACCAACAGCATCACTTCGGGTCAAACTGGAAGGTGATGCTGGAGAGCTGACAACTTGTTCAAGCGTAAATTTACGAATTACTTATAAAATAAACCTGAATAGAAGCAAAAATAACTTTTATAATTTTAATATCCAATGAAATTTCGTTAAATTATTTACATTTTAATCATTTAAATTGTAACTAACTACTTTAACTTGAGAGAGAAGATGAAGAGGAAAGTGGAGGATGTAACTAAATTAAAACTAAAATTATACAATTAGTGAGTGTGTAAAACTTATCTGGACGTGTTAAAGAAGAAATTTACTTGGAATTTTATTCCCTTTCATGTTATTTTACTTTTATCCCGAAAGAAAAATCTCTTAGAAATTCTTCCTGTAACTATATACTTACGTGCTTATTATCCTCACTAAATAAACTTTTAAGTGATTTAATAAAACAATAAAATTAGCTTTAACTAATCTAACTTTATTTCTAATTTGTTAAAAAAGAATTCTTGAAGAAATTTAATTTTTTATCCTTCTTCCTCATTGGTTACTTCTCGTAGAGTTAGCGTTTCTTTTTAAGGAGATTCGTACATTTTCTCTGTTTTATGACGGAAAAACTTTTTATTTTTATAATGTTTAGTGTCTCAAATAAGATTATCCTATACATTTTTTATTATTTTATAGTTTAGAAGCATAATTAGTGAAAAAAACTGGTTTCGTTAGTTAAAAGTTTTTATCTGAAAATGTGTGTAATTGTTCAAGAAGAAGCTTTAAAATGTTAAAATAATCGATTTTATTATCTGAAAACTTATTCATATTTTCTAAATTTTACAAAATTTTGCTTTTTTTTACCTTGAAAAGCATGAAAATTCAGAATTTTGATGTCATTCTTTATGATAAATGCACTCCACATTTGTCACTTTTACAGAAAAAGCAATTGGGTTGTTTGAAAAAGATCACGATTTTCGTGCTCTTATTTAAGAAATGTTGGAAAAATGCTGGATAACACCTGCATTTTTCCAACATTTTTACGAAGAATCAATTATGGTTTTTAAGAAGCATCTTCTTGTCCTTTTCTTTCTAATACAGTGCACGTAAGTAAATGGATATGCAGTTTTATTGAAGTGGATCTTGAAATTATTCAATTTACTCTTCAATTTATTAAATATCCTTTTCAATAAATGAAATCATTTATCCAGATTCTTTTTCAATCTTTAAAAGGACTTATGATTCCTATTTCAGGAATACTCTTTTCTCCAATAAGATTTTGAGATCCCTCTTCAATCTTCAAAAGGATTCCAAGATTTCCATTTCAGGAATCCTCTTCTACTGGAAAGGATTCCATTAAAAAATATTTATTCCTTTTCGATCTTCACATGTTTAACTTTAAGAGCATCTTAAAATCGAAAAGAATACGCTTGAGGAACATCTTTCTAAATCATTATTGAAGAGCACATCTTCAAATCCGCCGTGGATTCACTCTTGTGGAAGGCATCGCAAGTTATTCTTCAGCAACATATTCAATTCGATCCATATTGACAAATTTCAAGAAATTTTCAATTTAAGTTACAGTTTTCTAACTTAAATAACATCATTTTCAACTTATTCTTCAGTAGCTTTTAGGAAACAGCAAAAATCTACAACAGATTTCTTTATTTTATTATTATTTTTCTTGATGAAATCCCTTAGAGATTCGAAGAAACATTTATAACTTTGATCAGAGAAATTGTTTTTTCAACAGCTTTTTTAGTTCTATCCATTATTTTATTTAAAAAAGTAGGTTAGTAACTTGGAAAACCATTTTTACGGCTCATTTTAACAAGAGAGAATTTATTTCTATAAGGAATTCCTCCCCATTCTGACGTTCGATTTCAATAAGGATGCAGTTCATTTCTTGAAGGAGCATCAAGTGTTAGTGATGATGTTCCTTCTTCGTTTTTTTTTTTCTTATTTTCATCTTCCAACTACATAAAATGTATTTTATATTATCCTCTTATTATTATTATTATTATTCTATCTTCTTCTCCTTTTTTCTTCTCTTGTTTTCCTTCTTCTTCTGTCTCTTCTTCATATTTTTTGTCCAACTCCTTTATGAATTATTTATATAATTACATAAACTTTAAATTTATGTAAGCCAAAATTATGTAAACCGCATCGTACATAACAATGTCTATATATAATTTGGAAAATTTTATTTAAATTCTGGTGTTTTAATTTTTTTTTTTTTTTTTTTGGTGAAAATTGTCTTTTAATATACAGTCAAACCTCTGAACACGGACACTGGCGGAAATATTAAAAAAAATGGCTTTGTTCGGAGATTATTCTGGATACGTTTCAAAGGGAAACGTTGTTGAAAAAAAAAATGGTCGCCGTGTAGAGATGGACGTTATTACAGGTTCACCAGCACTTCTTTCATGTGAAAAGATGTATTTTTTTTCTTTAAGAAACAGGTTTTTCATATTAGTTTGTGTTAATGAAAAGGTTTAACTTTTAAACGGATAGGAATACGAACAAATGAAAAATAATTGAGAAAATGAAAAACATGGAGAACCGAAGAGGATGGAGAAGAAATGAAAGAAAAGAGGAGAGAGAAACAAGAGGAAGATGGAGCTAAACTAGAAGAAAAGAAGAGGGATGAAAAAGAAGAGGAGGATAAAGAAAATAAAGAGATGAGAAACAAAAATTAAAAGCAGATAAGCAGGGAAAACAGACAAAAAACGAAGAGAAGAGAAGAAGACTAAAATAAAAAGTATGAACGGTGGAAGATGAAAAGTACAGAGAGATAAAGAGAGA
Organism: Centruroides vittatus; assembly: GCF_030686945.1. Classification (NCBI taxonomy): domain Eukaryota; kingdom Metazoa; phylum Arthropoda; class Arachnida; order Scorpiones; family Buthidae; genus Centruroides; species Centruroides vittatus. The sequence continues at coordinate 156,277 of NW_027121344.1, forward strand.
AATTTGAGAAGATAGGTAAAATGGAGAAGGAGGAGACAGAGTTTTAAAAAGAGAACAATAGAAAATGGGAAGATGGAGAAGGAAAGAAGATAACTTTTAAAAATATAATATTTTCTCATTAAGAATTTAGTGTAAAACCAAAAGAACATGTTTGTTTCTTATCATTTTATTTAAAAAGGCTGACGTTTATATAGGAATTGAGCTGAAGTTTGAATTTATTTTCTCATTTTTACTAAAAGTTGATATCGTTCTTTTTTTCTGCATCTTCACTTATTGCAACTTTTAGAAGGAAGCAATACTGTTCTTCGATATATTACTTTTTATTTGCATTATTTTACTATGGGAGATTTTTGACATTCATTTTCCTGTTTAAAGATCTTCATTTTTTCCACTTATTTTTGTTAAAAATCAGTTTTCCACTTGAATACACTTCCTCAGACATATTTCTTTTTATGCATATGTTTTTTCTGATATTTCTTTATTTAAAAAACGTTTTTTTCTGATATTTCTTTATTTAAAAAACGGTTAGTTTTTTCAAATATATACACTTTTTTGACGATATTTACTATTCTTATAATTTCATTTATTTATATTTTCCTATTTTTCTTTTCTTCTTATTTTTCTGTTTTTCTCCTACACCTTTTCTTCTTCTTCTTCATTTTTTATATATTCCTATTTCTGTTTATTTTCTTTTTTATCTTCTCCATGTTTTCCTTATTCCTCTCTTTTTCCTCCTTATTTTTTCTCAATTTTCTTATTCTTCTTCCTTTTCCATCTTTTTCTTTATTCTTCACCATTCCCTCCTTTCTTTTTTTCTTTATCTCCGTCTTACCTTTTTTTCCTCTTTTTCTCCTTCGTCCCTGACATGAAGAGAGACAAAACTCTGTTTTTTATCATCATCTTTATCCTTTCTCCACTTTCTTCACTTTGTTTCCTTTCTTCTCTTCATATTTATCCTTCTCCAGCATCGTTCATTTTCTTCCAGAATCTCTGCTCTTCTTTCTCCTTCGCATCCTTCTTTCACTTTTTCTCTATTAAAAAAAAGAAGAAAAACTTCCTGTATTTTCTAAATTGACAACAAGATGTACTAAATCTATATAAATTATCATCCTCCCTTAACATTTATCGTTAATGATTAACTAGAAAAAAGCAAAGAAAAAAAACAAATGATGATGATGACGACAAAGAGGAGAAGATGAGTTTTCTCTTTTTTAACCTGAAAACTCTTCAGCATCTCATAAATTACTTCTTAATATCTCAATTTTTGATGCTGCGAAAGTGGTTTCCAGCATCTTCAAGTTCAGAAAATGATAAAGAGGAGACGATAATTCTTCTGGGGATGATGCATCCATAGCAACAGCAAGCGAAAAAAGAAAAAGAAAAAGCAATTTGAAGCAGGTTGATAACACAAGAAGAAAAATATATATATATATATATATACTGTTCGAGATGCAATTCAAAACTTTTTAGTACTAAAGAAGTAATTTAGGAGCATCAACAAGCTTCGAAGTTTCACTTATGTTACTATAATTGCATTTATTTGTTACTGCAGTTGCAGGCTCTGATGTTATCCTAGTGTGTTTAATTGTGCTACTGTAAACTTCGATAATGTGGCATTGTATGCAACATAAATTGTTACTATATTACTATTAATATAGTACTTCATATAAGCATATATATGTATATGAATGCTTGTGTCTGTGTGTGCACTTGTGTGATCTATCTAGTTGTTTTTGTGTATCTGTTTTTTTGTCTTTGTGTTCCTGTATGCCTATTTTTTGTGCCTGTATGCCTATCCATGTTTACTTGTATTCCTACCTATTTGTATTTTCTAATCTGGTGTCTGTGTATGTATTATTATTTTATTTAACAAATTTATCTATTGTTTAACTAAAACTTCGTTACCATATGTATTTATTTTTAAATTTCTTTTCAATATTTATTAGATGTCTTAAAACATTTAAACAGAATACACATTATACTTGCGATTTACTGAATAAACTCTTAAAATACCTTAAAATTATCACAGAATTGGAGCAAGCGCGTAATTGACCCTAACGTTAAAACTATTTCATAAATCGAAGTATTTTTGAAAGCTTTAATGGTAGATCATTTCATTAATTAATTTTAAACATTTTAATCTAATTTTTTTTATAGTTTATTGCTTAAAAGATTGCATTTTTTCAACGTTATTACTGCGAGTCGCGCATGGAAGATCGCAACATTTTCCAATTTTCTGCTCGTCTATCTGTCGGACCACGATAATAAATGTGTTTGTCAACAGTGCGACGCTCTGCTGGACTATGTAATAACATATTACGTATTTAAAATTCGAAATTTAAGATAAATTGGCCCAAAAAAAGGTCAAAAGATGTGAAAATTCCTGGCAAGCTTCTGTATAATTTAAAATTTATGCTGCATCCTCTCATTTATTGAGCTTATGCAGGAACAATTACTGTTTCGTTGCCAAAAACATTTATTTTTTTTTTGAAAGGTTAACGACTCGTTATAACGAGGGGCTCATTATACTCTTGCAATTTTGCGAGTAATGGCGTTATTACGAGGTTCAAAAATAACTTTATGACCAAGAAATGAAAATCTTGCTAATGCAATATAACGATAGCCTTTAGCTAATGCGTAAACATTGCTACTACTTCGAGAGAACAAAATTAATGCTTTAATAAACGAATATCGACGTTGTAACGGGGATTTCATCTTATAATAAAGATTTCCCAACATATTTTAAAAGTTCTTATAACGAGGTTCTCGTACATGCGTAACAATTAATAATTATTTGGAAATAAGGCAGTATTGTTAAAAATAATGTTGTCGCTATAACGAGGTTTTCATGCTAAAATGAAGCAACGTTTTCTAAAAGAACAAATGAAAATTCTCTTAAAGCAAGGATCTCACATAAACTTAATGTGATAAACGTAACGTTGTTAGGAAGAATATTGTCGCTGTAACGAGGTTTGAATGCTGTAATAAAGAATAAAGAGCTAAAAGAAACAAATAAATTTTCTTATAACGACGATCCCACTACCCTCCATGCGATAACTATGTGGCATTATTATAAAAGAATATTGTCTCTATAACGAGGTTTCGCGTTATAATGAGGTAATGTATTTTAAAAGAAACTAATTTTTTTTCATAACGAGAACCTCACGTAGTTCGCATGATAACAGCATTGTTATAACAGAGTATTGTCGCTATAACGAGGGTTTCGATGCTGTAATAAAGAGAAGAGCAGCTTATTTACGAAGTGTATTCTAAAAGAAACAAATAAAATTCTCTTATAACGAGGTCATTACACTAGTAATACGTAGTAATGACGTATTTTTACAAGAGAAATTTCAAAGTAAACAAGCAAATCTCATTACCGTTGTTAAAAAGAAGACTTCAAAGACGAAAACCGCACTTCTCAATAAAAAGCAAACAATATTCTCTATAAAAACAACAATACAATTTGTATGAGTAAACGGAAAACAATATAAAGTGAAAGGATATTTTGATTTTGCTAGATACAACAGTGGCGAAATTACAATAGAAGACAGCAAAACCTAACGCCATCGACACGCTGCAACCAATAAAAATCCTCGAGAGAACGGTTGTCGAGACAAACTAAATTGGTTCCCAACTTAGAAATTCTCGCTTATAACGTAATAAAGCTACACGGAATTGTTCTTCTTCCTGTTTTGCTTGTGCAATTGAAGATTGCAAACTAGTGCCGTCGACACGCTGCAACCAATTAAAATCCTTAAAAGAATACAACACAAGAGAAAGTAAATTGTTTGCCGACTTCAAAATTGTCGCTTATAACGTAACAAAGCTACACGAAATTGAAAAGAAATTTTGACTATGCTCCTCCTCCTGTTTTGCTTGACACAACAATGACGAAATTGCAAAAGAAGATTGCAAAAACTAGTGTCGTCGACACGCTGCAACCAATAAAAATCCTCGAGAGAACACTTCGCCAGACAAAGTAAATTGGTTCCCAACTTAGAAATTCTCGCTTATAACGTAACAAAGAAGAATTTCCTACGTTTGACGTCCCATAAATCATCACTACACTTTGCGATTTTTATGGAAATCCCTAAAGTAAGTGGTCAATGTATACAGTTAACGTTGCAGCTCTTATCCCCAAAGCAGTAATTAGTGAAAGCAACAGAGACCTTCAAAGAATAATAATTACTACGACTACATGGAATAATTAATTGTGTAAACAAGAAGAATTTATTAAAAGTCTAATTTTCTAAAGGGCATTAATTAAAATTCCTGTGTAATAATCGAATTATCTTCTTGTCTTTCACAAGAATCTTTTATTAAAATGAAAACAGCAATGAGAAAATATATAGGATTTCGAATTAATTAAACGTGGAAAACATTTGTTTTAATTAATCTGTTAAGCACCAGCAGCCTTCCTGTATGCAACAAGTGATTCTTCTCCCTTACTTCTAATTTCTGAATCTTGTAAAGCGACAGCGTAATCAACATTTCATGCTTATTGGGCTGCAATTTGAAAATTTTGTAGCCCTTAAATCCCACTGCCGTTCTTCTGTCCGCCTGTCTATCCGTAATCTCGAGAACGGAGACAGATATATGAAATCCGAAACCAGACGTAAAAAACACGGGGATAGAAGGCCCTGATTAACTATATACGAAGTTTTAATGCAAACTGGAAGTCACGTTATTTCAATTCAAAATTTTCTTCTGAAAGGTGTTTTGACTGGCACGACTCTATTGTTAAAGGAAAAGTATAATGTACAGGGACAAGCCACTATTAATTTGAGGTGAAAAACATATATTTTAAATTAAGTAAATTAAAAATATGATTAAAAATTGCAGTCCGGCATTGTGACCATGTCACAATAAATAATTGCTGGTTTCTTGATTAATCTTTTTTTAATATTTTTTACCAATCAAAGATGCCCACCGGATAATCCTTTACTGTTAATATGTTTCCTTATTTCACGTGTTAACTAGTTAAATCTTTTCGGTAGGCCCACATCGTTAATCCGCATGTTAATTCTTTTCTGTGAATTAAATTACTTAGGCTACATATTAGCTACGTAATCCATTTCTATTAATCCTTATTAATTAATTATTCTTGTTAAACTCGCTGCGTTAATCCGTGTATTAACAGATAATCCGCTTTCAAGATGCTACTTTGTTAATCTATCGTTTTTCTTTCTTAATTCCTTTTTAATCCATTATCTACTGCATTAATTGGAAAATCAGGCTGTCTAATCCATTCATACACCCATCCATAAATCCAGATTGGTTAATCCGTTAATTCTCTTCATTACTCTATTATACTATTAATTCATCTTCGTCGATTGAAATTTTTTATTTTTTATGAATCCACATAGATCCATAAAATTCAATCGTATTATTCCAGACTATGTACCAAACCCAAAATTGGATTGTTTTGACCCAAACTATAGGGCAAATTAATTCAATTTGAACTACAATCCATATCAGGACATTGTTATCTTCGATATAGCAACATTTATCCTAAAGAGATATGGTAAGATCTATAAATCAGGATTCTATCCTGAAGCATTTTGTTAGTACTCTTTCAATGAACTTAACAAAATGTTATTGCTTCAGGACAGAAATGTTTATTCTCAGTAAAGGGTAATCGAACCCGGTCTCTTCCTGCTGTTCTTTTAATATTGAATTATTTGAAAGACAACTGAAGCAAATTCGTTCAAGATCTTCCCTTCACTGAGTAAGTTCGATCCATGTGATAATCTCACGTTCGTGTTGCTTTTACAAAACTCTATACAAGATACACTAAGAATGTTTATTAAAATTTTGCATTCTAACAATTCATTGTAAGTTCTATGAATCCTGCAATTTCTGATGAATTGCAAATTTTTTAAGAATCACAGGATTTATAGCATGGGAAGATATACATAATCATATAGCTCTTCTCATGAGTGTTTATGGACCATCAAAAGATGAGACCTTGTAGACATCATCCTTTCATGATCTATACCAGTGTTTCCCAACGTGGGGCCCACGCCCCACAGAGGGGCAGTTCGATTGTTAAGGGGGGCAATTCGAAAATGTACTTGTCCAGAGTTAAAGTTAACCACATAGCCGCTGTACTCCATATTTATTGTAAATATCGATTTTAGTTAGTTTTAGTTTTCTTTCTTCTTCGTTTCTCTTTCCTTCTAGAACTTTCCTTTATAACCCTTTTCCCTTGGGTAGGATTAACAATTCTGGGAACCACTGAGAACAAAGAGATGAACGAGGCCCTTAGGCTGGTGAAAGAGGAGAAAGGACATTCTTTGCCCAGACCTCGAGGTGAACAGACACGAGTTGTGGTGTTTCGGATCGCGTTTGGCAACGACTGGAAAGTGCAAGAGACTTTGATGAAAGGATCGGGTTTTCTCGTGGTTACCATAAAACAGTGTGGCAATTAAGTGCAAGAAAAACTTCAACGAACACGACAAGAGATCTTCCAAAAGAGTTCAACGTATATGTGGGGGGGACATAAGAATTTTTAGAAAGACTTAGGTGGGGCATAGCACAAAAAAGGTTGGGAAACACTGATCTATACGAAGAACAAAAAGCACACAATAAGAATTTTATGTAGAAGATCTCGTCCATTGATGATCCATAAAGCGCTCAATTTCTACCATTCTACGTATAGAAAATGATTAAATGGTATAATTTTCTGCTTTTATTATGTCTTGAAATTGTTTTTATGCCGCTGCTTACAGTTCGAATTTCTTTCTAGGTCATTTTCTTTACTATCCCATGGGGAATGGTTCCGTCACAGACAACATTACTAGTCCATGGTTCCCCAATGGAAGTTTATCCAACTGCAAATTGGAGCTGTGGCACCACATGTACAACATGGATGAAGGCATAATAAAGATTTTAGTTAAGAGTAACGATAACATCACGACGGAGGTTGGAATTATCTCCGGTAATAACCATACTACGTAAGCAAAGGACATTTATTTTTCTTCTTTTCTCTAAACTACTAGATTAATGATTTTTCCTTTCTCAGATTTCATCGCCGAGTTTTAACAATTACTTGCTACTGTGAATTTATTTCTCCATTTTATAACGTCAGCCATTACCATGACAACTGAATATAAGGTCTATTGCATTTGCTGTAAGAGTTGATGCACTACTTCATTGATTTTATTGATTTTTCTTATCACTAGTTCTCATGTAACTATGAATTTGAATCCATCTTCCTCCGAAGAACTACAAACTTGGATTAACCTCTGTAGGATTAGTGGATTAATATTAGTCCTTAATCTTAACCTTACTCATTTTCAGATGTTTTAATGAATTTTGTGACTTCTAGTTTATTAGAAACCCTATAATCGGTAAGGATCAAGAATAGATTAAAAGTTAATCTTACTAATCACTTAAATATTGAAAATTTTCGAGTAGCAATATGGGCAATTATCCTAATTATTACGTCATTTTGGGATTAAAAATTATGCAAATTAAGCCAAATTAGTGAATCCTAATCCTTAATCCTCCTTAATTCATCGAGGATTAAAACGTGGATGAATCTCTTCTAACTGTTTAATTATCTCGTCAGGGACTAAACTGAATTAGAAATTATTAAAGTGGTTTATCTAATCTTAATCTACATTTGGATTAATGTTTAATTAATTGTTTATTATAATTAAATGTAATTATAGAGTTTCATTGTTTGTTTAATAAAATGAGATTAATTGTAAGAGTTGATCCGTGATTCTATCATTAAATCTTAATCAAATGGATAAATCTTGATAATCTCCTTATGTTTAAGCGGTTAAAAACGCTTTAAATCCATAATTTATGCTTGTTTATGGATCTTGATAATCCTTCTGATCTACAGATTAACTTTTATTTGCTTCTTAATCTCTTCTGACTGATTATTGAGATAATTTCTTGAAGCGATCGCGTAAACATTGCTGCTGAATGGTTTGACATTATCCACTTTATCTTTATCCGTGGATTATCTTGTCTTGTGATTATTAAGAATTCTTTACGGATTTAGCGTAATCCATTTTTTAAATTTCTCGGTTTAAGAGATAATCGCGATTTAAGGGATTAAACTCGATTGAAGTAGGTTAATGTGACCATCTTTTATCATGTACTTTAATCCAGTTAATTCATGAAATTTTATTTATTGAATCAATTCTTATTCGGTGCAAATATTACACAAAACTATACTCGGATTTTACATAAGATGCAGTCAAACCTCGATATAGTGTCGCCGTCGTATATAGAAATTTCTCGTGAAAGGATCTTACGAATAGTTGTGTGAATATCTCGTTACCTTAAATAAGTTTATCATTTGAGATTCTTCGGTTTAGCTTTAAACTCGATTTAGTGCGAATTTCAGAATCTGTGGCACTACATCGAACTACGTCAATTTGGTTTTTAATGTATATAACTCTATAATGAATTTTAGTCTAAGGCCACAATGTCTTCTTCACTAGCTGTAAAGTGAAGTCTTCAATAATTAGTTTTATTTAAAGATAGTAGATTCTACACCGTTTCTATAGTTAAATCTACAATAGATTTTTTACTGTCATTAAATTGAATTCTTCAATGGGCTCTTATCTGCTTCAGACTCGAAACCTACAATGAGCTAGTAGTATTTTTAATTTGAAATCTACAATAAATTCATAAGTTATCATGACTAATTTCTAATTTGAAATTTACAATAGGAATTTTGGCATCCTCTAAACTTTTAATAAAATTGAATTCTTAACCGAGTTTCAAATTAAATTTTACTATTGTGTTGTGTATTTGATTGAACTAAAACAACTTCCGTAATCTTTTACAGATGGGGAAAACACGTCCAGACCATCAGATCCATGTCAAAACCCATCCATCTTGTGATCGAAATAGTCAATCCCAGCGAAGGAATTTTTCCAAGTCACGTGGCTATAGATAATATCCGTTTCGTTCACTGTTTACCAAGTAAGATTTCCACTACTCCTTTAGTATAATTCTAGTAGTAAACTAAATCATTTTAACTATTGTTAAGCAAGCTGCGTGTGTTATCTGTTTCTGATAAGCAGCTCTGGGACAATTGTTATTGCTCTTAGTGTAATGAGCAATGTTATAAACGAGCGTGTCGTTGGCGGAGGTGCAGTTACACTTTACGAGCGTTGGCGTATCATAATTCGATACATTTATCCATTTTTGGAACTGTTTATGTCATTTGAAAATCGATTTATATGAAATTCTCTGACATTTCCTTTATTGCCACTGTAACATTAATAATGATGTTGCTCTGCGTGTGATTGTTACGATGAGGGATTAAATGATAAGAATGGTCTTTTATGTCATCATTTTCGTGTCGAGCATCAAAGAAATGTTTTGAATGTATTTAAAAATTGTTTATTTTGCGTCAAATTTTGAGATTTATAAATTTTGGCCATTCTTTACGCGGCTGCTCTTTGAATAAGAAAACTCATTTGCATACGTGAAATGTATTGCAGCAGCTTACTCCTGTTATCCTCTGTTTGCTATTAATGCTGAGTTTCCTCTAGATTGTACTGTACATGTACGCTTAACTCAGGTGCCACTTGAGGCTACATTTACGTATAAACGAAATAAGTTAAATTTTAAAACATTGTAATAACCAGCTATTGTTTAATCTCATACTAACAGTTGCAGCTCAATATCTCTCACTAGCAGTCTGAACATCAGTGCTTCACACTACTGACACTAACAAGTTTTAGCTCATTACTTCAACTGACAGGTTGAATCTCAGTTCCTCATACCAATAGGCTGCAGTTAGTACCTCACATATAGCTTAGAACAGCATATAAAGAGGCAACAGATTAAAGACTGAAAATACGGCATAGAATATCACACACGCTTTTAAATTAATTATTATTTAATAAAGCACTTGTAGCTTAGGGCAATATAAGTTAGGCCCAAGTGCCACAAGTATTACTCGCCAATAATATTAGTAGCACTAATCCAAAAAGAAAATAAACAGTGGCTCCTTCATTACTGAAAAAGCTCTCCCCCATTATTACAGAAAGCATTATTGCTTACGTCGAATCACTGTTAGTACATTTCTCTGCAAATATTTTGTTTCTCTCTGCAAATATTTATGCTGCTCTATCAAATAATCCACTTGAATAATTGATTTTCGAAACATGATAAGTAAATTAATGCGTGCTTCATCTCAAGAAAGTTCTACTTCTTGAAAAAATTTGGCATTTGTAATTTTGATAATATAATTTGCATGAAGGTTTCTTCATGAATAACCAATTTTATACAAAGTAAAATTCCAAAATTTGTATAGTTTCTTTATAAAAATTTCTCTTTTGCTTCAAGCTCAGTACAATTACATTCTGTTATCACAGTGCTGTTTCAGGAAATTTTGAAAATTATTAACGCTAAAAAATATATTAAAATATATAATTTAAGTTATAAATATTTAAATTTGCTTTAAAACACGTTAAATTATACTTTTGGTCGATATAATCTATAGAAAGTTGAGATATTCTGAAAATTGACTTGTTTCGTAAAGCTGATTGGTTAGAATTTAAATAAAATTTAAATTCTAACCAATCGCGTCTAAATAACCACGCCTATTGGTTACGTATTTCGATTTCAGCCAATCAATGAAACGAATAGTTTAAATTTTTAAAGGAGCTTAACTCATTATATAATTCAGTAACTAAAAAATTTCTAAAGTAAGTTTAATTTACGTTTACCTTAAAAGTAAGCTATATTAAACCTTACAAGCCCTAAAAGTGAATTTATTACAATTGTAAATTATCTAATTAATCAAAAATTTACGGTTTACAGCGTTGTATTTATCAGTTTTTATCATCGTTATCATAATCTCCACAGGTCTAAATTTACGTGTAAGCTACAATTTAGGGCTTCACGTTATGAGAATCTCATACTTTCAAGTTTATTATTATTATTTATTGGAAGAGAAAGGGTCTCTTGGGGTCAAAACAAGTTTAAATCTGGCTCATCATCTGTATTGATTTCCCAAATTCCTCCATTCATCTCTGTTTTGAAAATATTTCTTAATATTTTATGACATCTGTCTGTTTACTGTTTTCCACTTCTTTTAACTTGTCATTTCTAATTACATTTCTCTTTCGTCTGTAAAAATCTTTCCACTTTAATACTTCGCCATTTAATAAAGATTAAATGAGATTTCAGTAAATTAATTTTTACCTCATGCTTTGTGATTTTACGTCTTTATTAGCGCTAATTATTTTAAGGTACACCCCATAAATTTGATTTTAAATAATTTATACGTATTACTTACCTGAACAGCTACAGGTAATATATACAGTATACATGTAGAGGCAGTATATACGTTGCCTAACTCTGTATAATAAGGAAATCTTTATATGACGTACAGTAGAGCATGTACATAATTGTTTTCTTATTACATCTTTAGTGTATAATTTACTGTTTATATCCCTTGTATAAGATTCTTACAAGTTTCATGCTGCAAAGATCCAGGGTGCAGAGTCCATATGGATCCTGTATAAATGATTCGTACAAACCCTATAGACACTGTATGCAGAAGCACCGTATACACTGTTTACAACCTTCATAAAGGATGTATACAATTTTCAATGTCATATATAGAAATGGTGCTGCTGCATGTAGAATTAGAGAATGTAAAAAGTGAAATCTTGCTTTTAACCATTAAATATTCAGCATACAATTTATATTTTTTGTGTATAAAAATGATTTGAAACTTAATATATGGAACAGGGATTCATATAAAGGCTATACACTGGGTTCTTTACAGGTCCTTTGTATAAATTGCTATTGTATACATACAGATCATACATAGTTCCCAGCTTCAAAATTCCACATTGCACTGGTATACATAATTTATGCAGTGTTACGTATTGAGACCCACCAGAAGATCCCTAGCATTATTTACACAGAAGTACCAGAAAGTCCATGATGTATACATAGAGGCTATAAGCTGGATCCAACGTACAAAACCCATATTTATGTAAATTTAATTATAAAAAAATTTACCGTAAAGAGGAGCAAATCTACCTCTTACAAAACTGCAGAATAAACGCTTGGAAATGATGCATTTTAAAATAGTTTCTCGGGAAAATTTAAACATTATCTTAAGTTGCATTTACCGGAAGTAGTATAAGCTTCTTATTTTTCTAAGCAGAAAAACTGTATTTTAACAGAGCAGTTGGAGGTTGCAGAGTGCAATTCCCACTACTACTTATGTCCTGAAGACGTCTGCATCTACCGTCACCAAGTATGTGACATATCCAAAGACTGTCTCAACGGAGAAGACGAACAAGAAGACTGCAGTAAGTAAAATCTTATTTTTAAATATAAAAAAGGAGACTTTATTTTTATCTTCAAACTTTAAACTTTTATCGAAATTCCTTACTTCTTTTTTTTCCTTCTCTTGAGTAAATGTTTAACGAATCAAACTGCGCGTTATACGCGGTTAACTGGCAAAATCGTTGTTTGTTTTCAATTGTGACGCCTTCTGACGCTCGTATGACGTAATTTATCACTTAAAATGACGGGTTTTGTCGGTAAAACTTGGAAATTTATAATCAACTTTGCGAGAGATTGATGAATGTAACACTAAATCCTGTTAGCATGCATACGATATTAGTTAAACTACTGAACTTCTAAGTAATTGTGTTCGCTTCAGCTTAATTTTATTCTATATTTTCTGTGTTGCGGATAACGGTGAGGAAATTTAGAATTAAATTTAAGAGATTTTTCGTCCGTCTGGATGTCTGGACTGTAGATTTTTGTCTGTTTTAAACGAACGTTTTACGAACTCGATCGTGTAGAGTAGCTTAATTTGTCAATTTTTGAGCGTAATTTTCTAAACTGTTAGCTAAAATGATCCATAACTTGTTCATTCTTCACGGAAAATCGAAGTGTGTTTTAATAGCTGCTTAATTGAATTTAATGGCAAAGCGACGCGTCTGTGCCGCGCCGATGCGATGCGATTTGAATTACTTGAGTATTATTTTTTTCTGTTAGTTATTTCGTTACTTTTATTAATTTTTCTATTAAATTTAACGTTTTATGCGTAACGTATTGAAGTTAAATTAATTTTATTTTTCAGAAACAGTTGTTGAAATGTTTAATGAAATTCGAGCTGCGTTACGCTTCGCGATGAAAGACACGCAAAATTGAGTTAAATAAATAAGAAAGGATAATCTAAGTTTACAAGAAACACAGAAAAATTTAAATATCTTTTTAGTAAACAACTAAGATTTACTAAAAATCTTATTGAATTTTATAAATAAGTGCAGTCGAACCTCTGAACAATGGCCACTGATAGGAACATAAAAAGATGTTCGGAGATTTGTACAAGTATATAGAATTTTAATTTATTTTTAAAAATTGGTATAAATTAACAGTATTTTTAAAGTCAACATTAAAAAATGTAACACAAAATCCCAGGAGAGTCTTCGTATTTTATTCAGAAGGTGAATTGAAAATAAAGATCTTCTATTCTCTTCTTTAATAATTCGCATCTTTTGTCTTCATTCAGGAGGTGGATCATAAATAAAGATCCTTCGTTCAACCTTCTTTATTGTTTCTTCATTTACCTCTTTTTTTTCATTCGGAGGATGAATGAAGAATGAAGATCCTTCTCCATCTCCTTCCTTTGTCTTTCAGAAGATAAATATAAAATAAAGATCTCCTCTTCGTCTTCTTCTTTTTTCTCCTTCTCTTCCTCTTCCTCTTCCTTTATTGTATCTTCATTTAGAAGATGAACGAAGAGTAAAGATCCTTCTCCACATTCTCTTCTTTCATTCAAAGGACAAATGAAAAATGACCCTTCTCCACCTTCCCTATTGTTTCTTCATATAGGGAATGAATGAAGCATCTTTATTCTTCATTCACCCCTTTGAATCGTATAGAAAAGTGTTGAGTTCTGTTTGCAGATGGTCACCACACACTTTTATAAAAATGTCACCAGATACAGCCATTTGGTCACAAATAGTGCTACAAATATACTCCCTTCCAACACCTTAGTTGTAATGGTAACAATAAACTACATTGTCAGAGACAGATATTGCTCTTCTATGTTATAACTCAAAGCATATCTGCTTTTATATTTCGATAATGGAAAAGCTTTCGTCGACATTTTGTTACAATAAACCTAAGTTATGATCGGATTTAATATTTTTCTACACCAAAATTTGGCCCTTTATTTTCTATTTTTAAGATAATAAAGTTTTCGTATATCCACCATTTCTATTATTTTCTTACTTTATATAGTATATGAAAGTGTATTGTTTCGAGGGAGATAAATCGATGACGTACTTAAATATATACTTTTTAGTGTTTCTTGAAACGGGTGGATTAGTTTTCTAGTGTGTGTTTGTCTTCGTGTGCGTGCTCTTCTATTGATATCTGTGTCTGATGTGTGCTTCCTCTGTGTGGTTCGTTTGTGTTTAAGTGTTCTAAAACTTGTGTGCTGTTTTTATGTTTACTTTGTTATGTGGCGGTTCGGCTGTTTATTGGTTTTCTAAGAGTTGTATTTTAGTTTCTATTTGTATTATTTGCGTTCATTAGCGTTCTTTCAATGCTTGAGTGTGTTAACAATGTAAACATTGTTAACACACTCAAGCATTGAAAGAACCAACAATATACAAAGGTGCATAGAAATATAAACACAAATGATATGTAAGTAAACAGAATCGCAGGTCATTGTATTTTGTATTCTTGACTTTGATTATTTATTCTCATCCATTTGTGTTCCTTTACACTCAAAACAACACGCTGAGTGTGTGGGGTGTTTGTATGCACAAACCATATTTCTAATAAAATCGTGTAAACATTACCGTATAAGTAATGTGCACAAACTACTAATATAGTGTGTAAACTAATAGCAGTAAAACTCAGACACAAATCACACTACTAACAATGTGTTTTGTGTTTCACTTCCTGTGTATATTTTGTTTCTGTTAGTATGCGTGTTTACTATATTCGTGTTTGTGTGCTTATTGTCTGCGATAGTGTTTACTGTATTTGTGCTTGTATGCTTATTGTTTTCGATTGCGTTTGCGGACATTGCTTGCGTTTATAGCTACTGTTTCTTTCAACACTTTCCTAAGTTTATGACATATATTTTTCAAATTATATTTTAATAATTAACATAAAACCACGTGTGATAAAAACACTTTTTTGCAATGTGATTAACCATCATTCAATTCTTCAGATCAGATTCCACGTTCTGCTTTCTGTGATTTTGAAACGGATACGTGTAAGTGGACAGGAAACAGCACTCACGAAAATTCAAACATGAGTAATTGGACGAGGCAAAGTGGACCTGTATCTATTCGGCAAGAGAGATTTGGACTTTATTACGATCACACTTACAAAAACGAAAGTGGTATGTAACACGAATTGTATGAGACACTTTAACCAGCATTGATAACGTTGATTAATTGCTTATAGGGCACTATATGTTTCCAAAATACAAATCCCGCTACAGCTTTGGAACTAACAATTACCTGAATAGCGATATATTTCATCCTCCACCCATATACCACCGTACTATCCAATCCTCATACTATAATACGTGCCAGGTAAGTAAATGTGTTTATTAACTCTGACGTAACACAAATACATCTCGATTCTTGTCTTATAGGTGAGGTTTTTTGTCTACATTCACCGTAGATCATCTGTAACTCTGGTACTCAATTGCGTAGTTTTGGATCCGTTATATCATAATGGGCGAGTTATACAACTATGGGATAATAAAGGGCACTTGGTAGAAAAATGGGAAAAAATAGTTTTGCCAATTCCTGCCATTAAGCACAGGTAACGTGTAAAAATTGATTTGCATATTCATAAACTAGCAAAATCATGGAAGAGTTTAAAGGGTAGAGTTGATTAGTTAACGTAGTTAATGTTCGAAGTCTTCTAGACGTATTTTTAAATTAAATTTTCAGGTCTTCTTTCATCAAATTTTACAGAGAAATATATAGATATATTTTAACAATTAAAATAATTGGCGAAAAAATAAAATAAAAAAATTAGCAAAATATCCGTTTAAATATTGAAGGTCCTCTGCGAAATATAAACAGATAACATCCTAAAAGATTTTAACCGAAGCTGAATGGAGGAAATTTACATATCTCCTCCTACTTTTAATTCTCTAACCAATCGCCGTTTACTGAAACAAGTTTTATGCTATTTTACATGCATTTAACTGAAATTATTACAAATAAATTCTATCTAATTCAACTTCTTATGCTATCAGAGAAATAATAGACTGTAGCATCGCATGATGATGATTAAGATAACGTTACGTGTCGTAACAGAACGTAATCATATTCTTGTACGGTTACTGTCATAACACTCGAGCATCAAGTTATTGTACTAACGAAAGAATAAGCTTAGGCCTGTCGCTGTAGAATTATGTGATGATGAAGTCCTTCGTTACGTAGAGTATAATCATAGCATTTTATGGTAACTGCAGGTTCCTGTATTGATGGTAACTTTCACAGCATTGATACATCAAGATGCGGTTAGTTTTGGCATCACCAAATTAAAAAATAAATTGTTCACAAATATTCACACCTATCAACAAGATCGTAACACTTATAAACGTAACAGTTGGATGAGGTGAGTTACCATTATCGAATCAACTTGAGGGTAGAAAATGGAATATTGATTAAACAATTCATTCGAAAATACACGTCCGCAATGTACAGAAATTGAATTTAAAATCATTGATTTGTTTCCAGAACCCTTCGTAACAAGTAACAATTTCATCATTAGTACCCGGCTACTTACCTACACCCCATTATACGATCGAACATCCCCCGCTTTAATACCTCCGCTAGCGATTATTATGTAGAAACGCCATTAAATATAGCGTAACGGCATAGTTCTATCATAACTAGAACATTAGGTGATCGTACGTGTCTACTTCCGTAACATTTCTGTCAATTAGGCTGTAGCCACGTAACGAGATTTTGCTTCTAAATTGGCAAAAGTCCAACTGCAATCGATCGCCTTGCTGCAGTATACATAGAGTAGATAGCGCTTTATTCACATACCACCCCCTAAACTAAGCTTGTAAACATGTTTAAACATGATTTTGTCTGTATAGATAAGTTTCAAAAGTTACTTTTTTATCAAGAATTTACAATAAAGTCACTGAACAATTAAGAAATCGTAACTCACCCTTTAACGTGTCACGTAAAGGATAAACTTCTAAAAGTTTAAAGTTAAAGTTCGAGTGGGTGTACATTAAATTTCATCCCCCTTTTTGAATAATTATTAATTAATATTTTTTATTATTGTGACGTTTACAGTTATTACTTACAATTTGTCGTCACTCGAAGCTTCAACAGTAATCCAATTGTAGCAATCGACGATGTTACTTTAAGTCCTGAATGTTTTGGCATAGGTAAGTACAAATTATGGGTAATTTAATTGTTAAGTATACACTTTATATAATATTTTTCGTCGTAACGGTTACGCAATAATGTTTTCCGCGACACGTAAATAGCTTTTAAAAAATCAATTGAATTTGTTTAATTGTTGCGTAACAATTGAAAATAGAACTGTAAACATGTTTTTCCTTAATTAAAAATTTAACGTTATACAACAATTACTTTCGTGTGAAAAAACAATTGTTCTATTATTCAAAAACTGCTTTGTTGCATTGTAAATTTCAATTATTGCGTAATAATAAAATTTAAACAATATAAAACGAATTCAATTCGTTCGTGTAACAATACAATTATTGCGTGGCTTTGTTACGTAATAATGAATTTTTAAATTGTGATAATCTTTTGCTTGAGATTTATAATTACTGCTCAATTATTAATTCTTATAAATCTATTGTTACGCAATTGTTCGTGCGACGTGGCATTAGACAAAAAAAAATTATTTAAAGTGCTTGATAAAATTGTTTCAACTGACGTAATAAATAAAATAAATCGCTTGTGATACTCATTTCATTGTTACGTAACAATTTACGGTTATAAACTTTAAATAACAAGCATTTTAAGTGAATTTTAGTAATTAAGTCACAAAAATCGATTCCTTTCGTGATTCAAAATTATTGTTGCGTGTGAACTGCTACGCAACAATGCATTTATTACAATAATAAAATAATAATAATAAAATCTACTGTGACGTCAGTAACGTAGGATAAAATTTTTAAAAATATTACAATGATGATAAAACCTATTGTGACGTAAATAGGATATTTTGTGAAATAAACACTCGTAATTTAAGCAGCTGTACAAAACGAAATCTTACGTAACAATCGCTTTCTATAACAATAATTAAATCCAACTTAACGAAGAACACAAGCGGTTAAATTTTTATAATTCGCTTAATTAATTTTTATGGTTACAAACTTATAATTACGTATCATTGATTTCATTACACAACAGTCAAAATATATTAACAAGATTTTCGTTGTTACTTGTTTAAAACAATTAATCGTTAATTAATTAAAGCACAATAAAATAAATCTGTACCAGTATATATGAAGTAGAATGTTTTGTCTGTCTGTTCTCGATACACTTCTAAATCCTTTAGCCGAACCTCATCCAAATTTTCATGCTTCTTCTCTAGGATTCTGAGGAAAATATGCGTTATCATAACACCTGGACTTCCCTGATTTTCCTCCATTAATTCATAAACCCTTTAACTAATCTGTATTAAATGTTTAATGCATACTCTCTACGACCCTGTGCCTAATATAGACTAGTATAAAACATGGGCACTCCCACTCCTCCCCTGATTTCATCTTCTACTAGACCCGCGGTTCCCAAAGTGTACGCCGCGGCTTCCTGGTGCAAATCATTAACTCAGTAATAAAGGTGGCACATAGAATCGAAATATGTAAAAAGCTTCATTCCATCGCGGAAGAACTCATTCTACTGGCTGCTGTACATATAGTAGACATTATGATCGAGGAAGCAGCTTTCAAAAGTGCCTTGGCCCAATAACACAATCAGTTGCAAAATACAGCACATAGCGAAGGATCTGCAATGTTCAGTTAATTGAAAAAATAAAAAGAAAGGAATTTGGGTTGCAGCTGGATAAGGACACAGATGATAATGATGCTTACTTGATTTGTAGATAATAATAACATTGTAGAAGACCTTCTCTTTTGTAAAATGTCTGGCTGTTATGGAAAATTGCAAGCACTTGCAATTTTCCATAACAGCCAGCAAAGCCCCTGATGCATTGTGGACCCATTGCGTTATTCCCAGGGAAGTACTCGCATTAAAATATCCGAGTCCTACATTGAATCAGGCTTGCAACGTAGTAAACTTTATAAATATTCAGCCATTAAACTCAAGCTTTTTCAAAAAACTATATGAGGATACGGAATCAGAGCACATGTCTTTTTTGCACTACAGCACTTCGCGATGGCTCTCTCGTGATAATGTTTTGTCTCGTACGTTTGAACTGCAACAGGAAATTTATTCTTTTCTTAAAGAGGAAGACCACAAGCATGCCAAAAATTTTGTGAATAAAGATTTTCAAAATGATAACATCGATAAATTTGCATAGATTCAAAATCCGTATAATGCCAGTGCTCCATCTGAATTTACTACTGCAGAAGAAGTTGCCTTGCGACAATACGTTGAAAACAAAATTTAGCAGCTTGGAATTAACTGAATATCAGAAAAAGATGAGTATCCTTTTCTGAGTGTTAAAGATCAGAAAATCTTAATTTTATTTGTGACTTCTTATTCGTGCAAAGCTGAAGTTTGTCGCTTCATAAAAACTAAGCATTGCACGAAAATCAATGTGTAGAAGGAAACGAGTGTGGCCGTGTCCAATTTGATTCCAAGATTTGAGAAAATGTGCAGTGATCAACAGGCTCATCCATCCCACTAATTATAACAAATTGAATTTGTTCAATTACATTTTTTTCTTATCTTAAATACGCGTTTTATTTATTTTTTCCTTAACGTCCTAACTCTTTAATTTAAAAAAAATATTGGCTATTTTTCAATTTCATAAATATGTACGTGTTAGAATTTGACGTAGGGCGCCTTGGGAAAATCCGAATTTAGCAAGGGCGCCGAGAATCGAAATAGTTTGGGAACCACTGCCCTAGACACTTCATGCTAAACACACAACTGTTTCCGTTATTACTTTTTCACTGGGCATATTCGCTAGTATTTTATAATAATAATATTGTATAGACAGACAGACAGGCAGCCGCACCATCTGTTTTTCTCATAATTACAACATGATTTTTTCTCGTGTGTTTTAATGCAGTTACAGGAAGGATAAATTTAAAAATTGTATAAATATTTAATAATAATATCATAATTATTTTATTTTTTTATATTATTATCATTATTATCAGGAATACCGAATGGCGTAATCGATGAAATTAATGGTAAGTAAAATTGAATTATATTTATTTTATTAAAAAAAATAATAAAACAATTTTCTGAAATTCGTGTTTTTTTTTTTAAATTTAATTTTTAAAATATTTTTTGAAAATAAAGTAAATGTTTATAAATTTTATAACAAAAACAATTGATAAATAATTCCAATATATTTTTTTTCGTTTATTTTTTATATTGAATATTTTTTAATTGTGTTTTTTAGTGTTTTCAATTTTGAAATTGAATTGATTTTAGTCACGTGATTTATTTTTGTGGGAAGAATTATCCTGTTTGTAAGGGAAAATTACTTTGTTTTGTCAGCTAAACAGTCTTCTTAGGGTAAATCACACTTTTTATGTGGTAAATAATTAGCTTTTTTAATAAAGGATTCGTTCTATTTGAAGAGGAAATCATACTTTTAGAGTAGGAAATAATTGTTCTTTGTAGGAGATGAGTCCTATTTGAAGAGGAAATCATACTTTTAGGGTAGGAAATAATTGTCCTTTGTAGGGGATGAGTCCTATTTGAAAAGGAAATTATACTTTTTAAGTGAAGAATAATTGTTTTTTGGTGTGAGGAGCATTCTTCTTTATCTAGAAACATCATTCTTTCGGGTGAATCATTCTCTTTATGGTTAGATTAAAATTGCATGTTACAGTTGATGATTTAATTACACAAAGTTGGTTTATATACATATAATTTGACACACTTAGAGAGATTGTTGGGTGGAGTTTTCAAATTTAATCACCGAGTGGAAATTCTTCTTGATTTTGTGTTTTCTAACGGATTTTTTGAAAAGGAGTAATAAGATTTTTAAGATAAAATACAGACAAATTACCGTTAAAATCTACTAACTTTATGTCGAATACATTTACGTGACGTAATGTCCTGACGTAATGCATACTTTCCCGATCAGAGGATTTCGCAAATAAAAAGTTCAGTTCCAAAATTTCCCACTAGGATCAAATTTAGCACTGTGATGCATCTTTTCTGTATTTTTTGGTTTTATTTCGTATGTGCAAATTGTAGCGAAATTAGTGCCAAGTTTTCCCCTATCGGAAAATTTTGCAACTAAACTTTTTATTCGCGAAATAGAAATCATGAGGCGAAGAAAGTGTGCGCACGAAATTTGGCCTGGGAGTTCTTTATATACAGCTATAAACAACTGTTTAATTATGATAATCATACTGAATAACAGAGGAGGAAGGGGTGGAAGTAGATGCTCTAACTTCACAATTTTCTTATCGACTGGGATGTGATTTTTTTCTGTTGTAGTAACCAGGAAGTTGCAGCAGTTACTGCGCTTTTTTGTTATTTTCTGTGGTGCAGGAAGGAGGAGGGAAAAAAACAGAAATAAAAAGACTCTCCTTAACGATCTGGCTCAAGTACCCCTAGGCAATTCCATCCCAGCGATGCCACTTCCATCCAAGAAATTAGACTTATTGTGGATTGTGAAGTGTTCTGGCCATTTTTGCTCCATTTCTTGGCCCTGATTTCACGAAATTGATACATAAAATATGAAACATTCCCCTCTGATACAGTATTTTTTCGTCTTTCCACTTATCGCTGGTCGTTGGAATTCAACTGTAAATATTTTTTAAAATAAAAAGCATTTCTATTGTTGTATAAGCGTGATATAAAATATCTTAAAATAGATTTTTTTCTTTTAATTGTAGAATTTAAAAAATAAAAGTTAAAAGTTTACGTGAAAAAATTTTAGAGGCACCCTCATTTGATGATCAAAATAAAAATCGTAAATAAATTAACAAATTTTTCGAAAAACAGTGTAAATATCACTTTCTGTTCAATTAAGTGACTTAACAATGAATAAAGGTCGTTCTCGTTCTGTTCAGTGACGTAATAAAGAAAAATTATCTTTCTATTCCGTTCAGTGACGTAATAATGAATAGATTTTGTATCTAATCTGTTCGGTGACGTAATAATGAATAAACTTTATTTCAATTGTTGTATTCTGTGACGTAATTATGAAGGACATATTTTTCTATTGATTAAATGACGTAATAACGCACAAATTTTGTCCAGTTCAGTGACGTAATAAATAAAAATTCTCGTTCTGCTCTGTTCAATGACGTAATAATCGATAAATTTTATCGTTGCGCCATTTAACAGTTTGACTGTTATGAAATATTTTTTTAATATAATTATTTAAACGATTATTCTTTTTGAATTTTATATTATTCAGGAATGAAATTATAAACTTTATTACTTTAAATAACTTTAAATAAGTTGTATTTTAATGTTGATTACACACTTTAAATCCCACATTCATGGAAGTGTGTAGTTTATTTTACTTTGAAATTAATAAAAGTTGTTATAGTGTCTTCATTTCTTGTTTATTTATCATTTTAAAGTAAAATAATGTTTAAACGGAGATATAAACAATAATACAGTGTCATTTTAAACTGGGAAAAATTATAAACAGTTATATACCGTTATGGACAGACAATACACGCTTTTAAAGTTACGTAAATAAAATTTTTATTGGATGTCATCTGACAGTCAAAATTTAATAAATAAATAAATGTTCATAATTCAAGTGTGTTCGAGTGTATACACGTTTTTTTGCAGAATCTGTTAAGACTTCCACTGCTAAACCCGAGCATAAAGGTATGTTCGATTTCGTAAAATTCATTAAGATTTTAATTGTATATCGATTACGCAAAGATAATTTTTGTATGTATAAATTTCAGGTTACCATTTTACAACCTGTGGTAAGAATGGAACCACAGGGCCTACTAAACAAATGTGTTACGAGCATTACAAAGGTACAAACACCGAAGTAGGCTTGAGAGCTGATAGGTTACCAATGGCTGGGATACAAGAGTGGATTGTACCACACACAGGCGTATACACGTAAGTGTGATTGTTTATTGATATATCATTATCTATGCCTGTGACGTGTATTTTAAATGTATCTTGTGTATATATATTCCGCAATTCATTTGATGGCACTGCTATCCATTTACAGTCTGTAAATTGTCATTATCTACTGTACTTCTGTTTGTTCCGTTGTAATCGATTACGTCACAGTTTTATCAATTCCGTTGTTGCCTAAAGGTCTGGGGACCCGGGATGGAATTCAATTGAGGAATTTTTCATAAATCTAGGCCCTCACCACCCTGTTAATCTCATTGTGGGCCTAGCCGAATGGATATGGGATAAAAGGCCCTATTAGTGTCCACAGGGCAAAGTTTAAAAAAAAGCCATAAAAAACCTATCGAGTGAGGCAATTTACCTCATTGAAGCATTCCTCATCCCTCATATATATTGGCCTTCCTATTCTATACAAAACTCATCAAAATTGAAGACGGTAACAAGAGAGGAACTCCAATCTGTATCGAGCCTTTGCTGATGCTCATATTACACCCTCAATCAACTAACCTAATGAAAGTTGCTATCGTTTTGACATGTCTTTATTCTTTTATTGCATCCTAACTTATAACAAAGACTTGTAACGTCATAGATATGACGTCACGTTTTTATCAGCGCCATTATGCTAGTGATTGTTTTCTATGCTGCTTGAAAAAAATCGATTTATGCCGATTACCTCGCGTTATATTGGAATTTTTCAATAAAATTTTAGTGTTTGGTAACCAGAACACCTGAACACTCGGTTCGCGTTTCACCAACGGGCTGGGCACGTGTTTTCCAGGTTTTTTTTCACTTGTGTCACACTTAATAGAAGCAAATTTCCCTTTAAGTCATCCCTGGAGACACCCCGTTGGCAGATTGTCCATGTGTTGTGTTGCCTTATTTCATCACTCCACTCCTATTTTCCCCGTCTTCTTGGCCTTTTTCTTTGTATTTTTATCTGTGTACTATTTATTAGTGTAAAGCACTTTCACAATTACTTTATTGTTGCAAAAATCTATTTTTATTGAAGCTTCTGTAAATAACAATTATAATATATTATGCACAAAATATTCGCTTATTTAATTGTGAATTATTGATCTCAGTGAGTAAACATTGACACTGAATTAGCTATAATTATTTTTAATAAATAAGAAATTATTTTAAATTTGTGTACATAATTTTATGTATACAATTACAATTAATTTTCTGGATGTTTAATGTAACTGGAAGCATATCACAGACATGTGACAAAGTCTTTGTACTTCTTGCAACTGAAGTCAAAGTACTCCAATACTTACTCATGCTAATTAAAAGACTATTTTCGTCCCTCATGTGGTCTGAATTTCATTCATCATATTCATGTTGTTCAGAATCCTATCTCTCACTCATGCTGATGAAGGCTGTTCTCACTCATGCTACTATGATGAACATTCTCGTTCCTCTCATATTGGACAGGGCCTTTCTCATCCCTCACACATGCTGATCAGATTACAGTTTCCATCCCCCATTCATGCTGATCATCGTTCTCACTCCTCTGTCATGCTGGTTAGAGCATCGTTCTCATCATCGTTTGTCATCCTAATCGCGTGTCAGTCCTTCCCGTAATAAATGTAAATGTGACGTTTCAGCACGCACCTTGTTTTATTAATCAGTCGAAAATCAAAAGATATATTTATCTTGTAACAGCAGCAAAGAAACAGAAGCATCAGCAACGTCAACAGATAAACAGCAGCGTGCTTGTTTTTTACAGTATATGATATGTATTGATCTAGTGCTTTTATAAACATCTGTCGACTGAATTTATACAGTTTATTTTTCCTTCTACTACGTTTTAATTCCTTTAAACTGTTTCGTCCTGCACGTCGTAAACATCAAACTACACCCGAGGAAATATTTTGTTTACGCAACCGACTCTGAATTAGGAAGTTACAATTATGCATCTCAATTGATTTCATTAAATGCAGCTGCGTGTTATACACTGTGACTAAGTGAAAGTTATAAAAGTGTAAAGCTGAAAGAACGTTTATGATGAATTTTTGGTGTCATTCTTTAATACTTTTTCGCCAAAACTGCCGTAGTTTAATCATTTATGTTATTTAACCTCTGTAAATGCCAATTAACAGAGGTTAATGCTCTGTCTTTAATGCCAATTATACCTTAATTCAGTGTATATTTTACTGATCTGTACAGCTTATTTCCAAAACCAACTGTTCCAAACCGATTTTAACAGCTCTAAAAGTAACACGATCAACTGAATTTGGCCATCCCGCATAATAAATGTCTTCTTCGTCGTGACGCATATACATATGTGTATATTCTTTAGCTTTTATTCTGTAGGGTGGCCCAGTTTCAAACACTTAAACCGTATTAGTTCTTTCAAAAAATGTAGCTGGTTAACTGGACTTTTGGACTAACCTGTATTTTTAAAAGCGTAGCTCTTACGTATCAGTAATTCGATCTGTACATTCAGTGTATTTAATATTATCTCCTCTTTGTGTTTAATGAAGACAATAGGTATTATTTAAACATTTATCTCTAAAATAATACAGGAGAGTTCAGATTTATCTTTGATAGAGAATAGCGAAATCAATATCAGATGTTATCATTGAATTAATGATACTGTCTTTAACTGACAATGCTATTGTACTGTACATGTATATATACAATATTGATGTATATATATCTTTTGATAGAGATATAATAAATACAAAATGCAATATTTGTTCAGTGGCATGACTGAAGAAGAAGAATCGAAGTAAATTGTGTATGTTCTGAGGAGATTTATATCTAGAAACGTTCAGGAATTGTCTGATATATCAGATAAGGGAATATATTAGATTTTTATATATCCGCTACAAAGCATTTCCCGAGATCTTTGACCTCAAGGTGACCTCAACTTGACCTCGAGTTAAACAAAAAACATTTTTGTTTATCCAACATCGGGTCGACTTGGTCAATTCGAGTGACATCACGTGCATCGATAGCCGTATTTTTAGAGGCAGCTAAAGGAGCAGGGGGAGGAGAAATGTGGAAAACGAGCACGGGAGTGTGGCTCGTGCCTCTGGAATTAATATTAGAGAATTATCTATTTATTTTTAATCGGAATTTTATAAGATTTTAAGGAGATTTCAATGAAGATGAATGTGATGGGCAATGAATTTATTTTATTCATTTATTTTCTGAAATGGAAGAAGGGTGATGATTTTGCTTTTTAAGTGGGATTGATGAGCCTAAAATATATCAATTTTGATAAAGATGTTGAACGAATGGAGAAAATGATGTTGATGTGATGAAGATCAAGAATAAAAATGGATCGAAGTCGCAATGATGTCGATGGAGTAAGGAGGAATATTGATTAAAAGTTGGCTGAATAAAAAAGTCAGTGGTGTTTATGATCAATGATGATGAAGAATCGAAAGCAATGATGATGATGATAATAATGTAGTTAAACATAAACAACAATAATGTAATGAATATGTAACGATGAAGATGATGAGCAACAAAATGAATAAAATTATGTTTCACATTGAGGATTGGAAGAGGATAATAAGGAACACGATAAGGTGCTTAACATAAATATTGCGCCATCTATTGAGTATAATCGTTTACAATTATTTTATCCTGTTATTTCTTATTAAGTTTAAGAATTATATTAAGAACATTAAATAATTCTATTAAAACGGATAAACTATTTTTTATTATCTTTTAATATATAATACAGAAATCAAGATAATAAAAATTCCAAAAAATTACTGACAAATGATCCTCATGTGAAAATGTGATGATGATATAAATTTTAATACAATTTTTACAAACTTTTTTGGTTTTATTAATTGAAAAGTATAAAAAAATATAATTATTTTCTAACATAACATCTCAGAAAACTGAAATGAATATGTAATTCTTGTAGGTTTTTGCATTAATATTTTTTAATATGTCTCCTCTTTCAAATTGCATTTTCAATTCCTTTAATGTATTTTATATTAAAAAGTTGTGTATTATAATATAATAAAATAATTTCACTTATAAAGTTTATCTAGAAAAATAAATTTTCAATAAAAAAAAGAGGCTCTTCTTCCAATTACTTATCTTTCTTCTTCTTATCTTCATCTAAGAGGGAAAAAATGAGAAGAGGAGGAAGAAAAGCTTTAAAAAAATTAAATATTTAATAGTTTTTATCATTAAGAAAAAGGAAATAATCTCAATATCTGTAGCGATTTTAGCGGAAATTCATGTTCGTAATTATTTCACTCGGATGCAGTTGCTATGGTAACGGAGGAAAAAGAGGAGAGGACGACATCAAAGTCCAGATTAATAATAAAATATTTTCGACTTGAAATTCGAGAATTTTTAAGCATTTTTTTTCTATTAAATTCTAAAAGAAATTATTTAATAAAAAGACTTTTTTATGATTAATACATTTATGATGTTTTCTAGTGTTCATGAATTTTTTACTCTGCAATAAAATCACGTGAGTCTATATTTTTATTTATTAGGGTGACAGCTAAAGGAGCAGGTGGAGGGAGGGGTCTAAAGAACAAGTACAGGAGCCGTGGTAGCCTGACACGTGCCACTTTTCACTGGAGTAAAGGAGAAGTTATTTACATACTAGTTGGACAGCAAGGAGTAGGACCCTGCATGTCGGTAAGATAAAATTCTTCTCCTGAATATATAATACTATTCTTTATCAAAAAATGAAAATATAATTGTGGTTAGTTAGCTGAATCCACCACAAATAGCCGGAATAACCGGTTTTGCAAACTTTTTGTAAAATTAATTCGATTTTGATATAGTTTTATTCATAAAATATTTAAATTTGTTAAATAAAACGTCGAATTACTTAAATACGTGTAACAAATTTTATAAATTTTAATGTTATTCAAAAATATATGAAAACACCCTTAAAGCTTGCGCTTTGCGGTAATCGGATATAAATACAAATTCGCGGAATAATTACTTTTTGTCGGTTTCGTGTAATAAAAAATAAAGCGCCATCTCTGGTTCGAAAATTGAACTAATGGCTTCAAAATTAAGTATTAGTTTAAAAAATGAAGTAAATTTATATTTTAATGTATTTCGTGTGTGGAATTCAATTTTAAAACATAAGAAAATAGAGTTATTTAAACTGTGTAGATAAAATATACCAATAATTAATTATAAATTTGATGAAATGTTTTTAAAAATTTCTTTTATTGTACTGTACTTTATCTATTTTTAAATTATTGAAAAAATAAATGAAGTATACAACATTTTTGTTTCATTTAGAGGGAAAATGCTGTAACCCGATTAAAATATAGTCAAACTTCGATTTAGCGCCATTGTTAGCTCTTCTCCGAAATTGGCAGTAAATAGTGTGTGACAGCAAACTGAAATGCCTCAAACAATAGTAATTTATTAATAAGGTCTACACACAAGTTTGGATATGAGATCTTGAAAGTCACCTGATTTGATAATAAATATGAACATTTTTATTATTTATGGAAAAAATCCTTCAGAAATATTTATTGGTGGATTAAGAGAGAAGCACTATTTAAGAGATTGCTATGTTGAGGATTGACTTGATATATGTGTAAAAATATTGAAGTCTGCCTTCTTTGACCACATCGAATTGAGTACTGTGCTGCATAAAACCATTGATCACTTGTCGTGGGTTCGCCCACTAACAAGCTGTCCACGTGGAGTTTTTCGAGTTTTCTTCGAGTCTCTAACACCCAAATAGGACCCAGTTTCTCCTAGAAAGTATTTCCTTCTTGGCAGATCGCCTAACTCTTGCGTTGCTTTATCCGATCAATCCAATCTAATCAAAGCTCAATTCTTTGAGAATTCACTAAATCTAGTATATTTGTATTATTTTAGAAATGCAAAGGCAATCTCTTCTAATATACAGTTTGTTAAGTTATGGCAACGCAACACTTGGGCGATCTGGCTACGGGGGAGGCCTTCCGAGAGGTCTTTTAAGGGAAACTGGCCCATACTTAGGCGTTATAGACATGGAGAAAACCCTGAAAACTCCACGTGGCCAGCCCGTCTGAGAGCGGTGGAACCCACGACCGAACTCCCAGTGTTCAGGGTATGAAGATCACTTTGCCACTGGTGAGCTCGTAATGGACAGTACATAGCAGACTTTTTTCATGAGGGAGCAAACTGCGCTTCTCATCATTTAAAAGATTTCCATATAATTAAGTTATATTAATTTAAAAATTAGATTATAAAATCGATTATTTTGACATTAAAGCAGCCATTTTGTCAGATGATGAAAGCTCTCAACTAATTGCATCAAATTACTAAAGAGCTTTCCTCATCTCTATTTTTCTTACAGTGACTGTAAAGTAAATTTTGATAACGTTATAATTGTTAATTATAGCAATTAAAAACACGGTAAAATCGATAAAATTTCCGTAATATTTCAGTTAGAAAAGTATAAAAATCACTACAAATATATACTGTAACTTGTAATGTCCGTTGAAATCATTTTTATGGGGAGGTTTATGTTATTTGAAAAATTGTTTTCAGACTGATTTATTGTTATTTGCAACGTTTTATACTTTTACGACTGACTGCTATATTCTGAGTTTAATGAAAGAAGTAATCGAGTTGGCAATAAAAACCGTCTTATGGCACTAGACGACAAAGAAGCTGTTATATGGCAACTTGTTCATATCATAGCTTTTACTATAAAGGAAAATCAAGCACATATTACATTAACCGAGCTCTCAACATAAAATAAACCGTATTTAATTAAAACGAATTTATATTGAATAATTGGAGAAGCTGTTACACCCATAAGAAACTAAATTGTGTTGTTACTGACCGTAATATTGATTTCTGCATAAAGATAATTTACAGAAGAAGCGTTTTAATATATAAATTTTGAACTTAAATGAAAAAATAAAATTTAAAGAGTACTTTAAATATTTTCAGTGTTAAACTTTATCAGTATTATTATGTTTAATTAGATATACTTGAATTACAATCGATACATTAAGTGTGCTTCAAGTGCACTGACTTTTTTTAATAAGATTTTCATATTCTTAACTTTTTAAATTCTTAATTTTTATGACTGTATGCATTTATATTTTCGAAGTTTTTTATTTAATGTTTGCATAATTCATTTGCTTATAAATAATGTTCGAATATATAATGGTTTCTTGTTTGGATTTTTGAAATTGCGCATAAATATTGAAATGCAATCAGTTTCCATTTAAATTTTTAATAGTTGCATTTTAAAGGCTTTGTTAAAAATTCAAAAATCGATCTACAGATTTTATATAATGAAAATCTTCGTCTTTAGTTTTTCTTATGTCCTGCATGATGAAATCGTTTTATTATCAGACGTTTTTACTTCATTCTGTCGCTCATTTCCTCCACATTCAATCTTTTAAATCGTCCTCTGCGTAAGCTTTTTTTCTCCTCGGGTACCTCTACTCTTTTCAACTTCTGCGAGCATCACTTAGTGTATAAAACCACTGAACACGGGTAATTGTCGTGGGTCGTTCTCACCAATAGGCTGGCCGCGGGTAGTATTTCGGTTTTCTTCACGTGTCTAACACACTTAAATAAAGGCTAGAAAAGTTCTCCCGGGAGGCACTACCCTTTGTCAGATGACCCACGTCTTGCTTTGCCTTATCCCATCAATCTAATTCAATCCTCTTATTATCTACGAAGTTGTTGTTCTTCCTTATAGGCCTAATATGGTTGTACCACTGTAACTTCTAGATCTTTTTTTTAACACTTATGCCATTTCCTATTATCCTTCAATTATGGATCGTGCCCATTCTCTTCATGCCTAGCTTTTATCGAAATATTTTCATTTCTGTCGTATCTATTCTCTTCTGTAAGAGCCTAGTATATTATCACTTGTCTGATTATACTCGCTTTTTCAGTCTAATGTTAATCCTTAGATTACACAAGAAACTTCCCTTCAATTTCTTCATCCTGTGGTGAAAATAGAAGGAAATTCAGTACCAAAATTCGTTTGGATTTAGTGATATTGCACTATAAATCTACAGTGAATATTTTGTAAAAATGAATATAAAATTGTAATTTATTTTGTATATAATATTTGATATATTGTATACTTAATACACAATCTCTTGTAAAGATTTTCAATATTCAGTAAATCATCCTTATATGAATTTATCAAAAACTCTTTACTGTTGAGTTTCCAATAAGAAAAAGTACCTCCAACTTTTCTTATTATCCACGCTGAGGATCGATAAAGCTGTAGAGAATTTTATTCCACTAAGAAAATGAATTCGATAAAAATCTCGGTATGTCTTTTCCCAATTTGATGTTTCCAAACTTTCTTTCAGACAGATAACGTCTGTCCAAGAATAAGGAAAAAAAGGGCAGGTTTGGATGGACTAAAGCAAGCAATGAAAAGGTTATCCAACGTCGATATCGGAGGAGGAGGTGGAGGAGGCACTTTCATTTTTAAGGTAAGAAGTTTTATCTCCTACCATAAAGTGATGGCTTGCAGCAACACTAGTGTTTATTACGTGTGACTGGAGTAATATTCTTTATGTGGATTAACTCAATCCACTCATGAGTGAGTAATTACATTTGTCTGTATGTATAGAAAAACCCTAAAAATAATAATCCAATGCCTCTTCTGATTGCCGGAGGAGGTGGTGGATCATCTAGTGACATGAGACCAAACGGTGGTGTCGATCCCAACGGGCGTGGATACAACTCTTCTTTGCTAGCTGGAAATGGAATGTCGTCACCCAAAGGAGCTGGTAGGATTGGTTAAACTTTTAAAAATTTATAGTTAAGATTAATTTAGATCATTATTTAATTAATGTGCAGGGGGAGGTGGAGGATGGAATGATACTAATTCTGAGACGTCAGCTGGTCAGTCATTGTTTCAAGGTGGATATGGAGGGAATATTTGTAGCATGTTACACTCTATCAGCGAATCTTACGGTGGATTTGGTGGTGGAGGTGGTCCTTGTGCTTCCGGTGGTGGAGGTGGAGGATATAGAGGTAAAACCCTACACTTAAATATTTATAAGGTATAAGATCATTCATAAACGTATTGTTGCAGGAGGAGATGCTCCAACTTCCGATAATCCTTATACAAATGGACAGGGTGGTACTTCTTTTTTCATGGATAGTGCACTGTTTCCTTATGTTGAACCAGGAGTCAACGAAGGAGATGGCTCCGTGGATATACTTTCGGCGGAACCGGGTTGTGGTTGTCAATATTTATGTATTATTCTCGAGTCGGACAATTCGACACATTGCATCTGTCCAGAAGGTCAAAGCCTAGAGAAAAATGGAAAGAGTTGTAAAGGTAAATGAGTATAACTCTTTTAAAATAAACTATGATAATCTTAATGTCTTCTATAAATATATTACAGCATTCGTTCCCACCACAAATCTCAGAGATAGCCATTATATATCCGTTCAACATGTCATCATGATAGTCTTTTCAATGGTCGTCGCAGTGGTACTCATTGCATCTTCAGTATATATGGGTGGTATGATTATTCCATCATTATATACATGAATAAACGTAAAAATATAAAATAAATTCCAATTTTCTTTGCAGTCACGCGCTATAAGAAAAAACAATCACGCGATATGAGCCACGAACCTCTCAATAATGCTGAAGTCCAGCTTAATCGTCTAAGACAAGTCGGAGGAATGGTAACCGAATATAATCCAAATTACGAATTCGGTGGTAGCACTTGCACCATTCAAGACTTGCCACATGTGCCAAGAGAAAATTTAACTCTTGTCAAGTAAGAATTTGGATAAATAATGTTTATTTTCATTACTTCTTACTTCTAGAATCAAAATTGTTTGGTTTTTGATTGTAGGGTTTTGGGCCAAGGTGCTTTTGGTGAAGTTTATCGAGGGTATTTAACAGATAGATCGAGCGGAACTGAAACACCTGTAGCAGTCAAGGTGAAGTAACAAAATTAAATCCTTACAGGAAAATTTATAGTGGTTTCCCACATAAAAATATAATTATACATTTCAGACTTTGCCCGAGTTGTCTTCTAGTCAGGCAGAAATGGATTTCTTGATGGAAGCATTAATACTAAGGTAAGCTCATTTAGAAATCACGTGGCTTCTTGGTATTCAGCTGATCTTTCAACTGAAATATCTGTATTTATAGTCTTAATTTTGTTATTCTAACCATATCAGTTATAGTTTCTAACTGTGTTGTGCCGTTAGATTAAAATTATGATTTCAAGAACAAAGGTAGTTTTTTCTGTGATTTCATAGTCATTACGGTATACATTAAATTTGAGGATTACGACTACAAAAAGATATACTACGTTATAATTATGGCGTACGAATAGATAAACACAAGGTATTGTTACTGTGGTTTATTCCAATAGGATTTTGCAGTTTCTGACGTTTATATTTTTTTAATTGATAAGAAACGTCAATTTTTAAATTTACAATAAAATATTAGCTTAAATCTGTGGTAAAGCTTTAGATTTTAAAATGTATATTTCAGTTTTTCTTTTGATAAAATTTTACTATACTTTGACAATACAATACTGCATGCAACGTTTCACATTTGTAAATCTACAGTTACAGACAAAATTAATTTTTTTTAATGAATAATGATTAGTTAGAAGACTCTTAAAGCAATTTTTTAAATTGCTTTTTTATATTTTAATATTTTAGTAAGTTCAATCACCCAAATATCGTCCGGTTTCTCGGTGTTTGCTTCGAAAAGTTGCCACGTTTCATCGTCTTGGAGCTCCTTCCAGGAGGAGATCTCAAAACGTTCTTGAGAGAATCCAGACCCAAGCCAGTAAGTTTGTGGTTGATTTTTTCTAATATTTGCCCCTATAAAGTTCGGTAATCTTGAATTTGCTCGTAACGTAGCACAAGCCAAGCAACCTCACTATGACTGATCTGCTGAATGTTGCCATGGATGTCGCCAAAGGATGTCAGTATTTGGAAGAGAATCATTTCATTCATAGGTAAGTGCATGAAGTAATATTTCTGTCACGCAATTCTATTAGAATAAGTAGTCGTTTTTGTCACGCAATTCTATTAGAATAAGTAGTCGTTTTTGTCACGCAATAAGTACACGTGACAATTTAATAAGCATTTCAATAAATTACTTCACCTTTGTTTGCAGTGAAACCAAGAAATTCTTGATTGAAATGGATAAATTATTTTATACTTTCACATTCTTACGAATTCTTCCATTAATTCGTGAGAATGTAGGTAAAGAATTTCTTGATTTTATAATATGATGATTGCTGAGGCGGTTAAGGCGTTAGTCTACCGTTCTGGTGAATCCAGAATCATATCTGGACTGATCGAAAAACCATAAGAATTTTTCGGGGGTGGTTTGTCCTGATGTCGGGTCACCTCTCTCATACCCCGCTGTCCTATTCGAACGCACAATGAGCCTGTAAAAAGGCTCTTTTTGCGACTATCATAATCATGTGATTGCCAAAATTTGCGCGATAATACTACAATTCAATGTAAATGATATTACTTATTTTTAGAGATATCGCCGCTAGGAATTGCCTGTTGACTACCAAAACTTCAGACAGAGTAGTCAAAATAGCAGATTTTGGTATGGCAAGGGATATATATAGGTAAATATACACAAAAATTCACTTGAAATACTCCTGATATTCTTGTATAATCTCAGTTTCTTTTTGCAGAGCGGATTATTATAGAAAAGGAGGTAAAGCCATGTTGCCAGTTAAATGGATGCCCCCTGAAGCCTTTCTGGATGGAATTTTTACTACAAAAACTGATGTCTGGTAAGACTAAACAATAATTAAAGTTTTATAGCATAAATTTTTATGTAATGTAAGAGGAAGACCACTTAAAAACGTTTTGAAGGGCAATTAACAATTACTAAACGATTTCATAATTTCTTCAATATCTTCTTTTAGTGATCTTATTCTTTGTTGAACAATTGAATCTCCTTCAACAAAAATCAATAATTTAATAATTCATCTGTTAACTGACACTTTTTCAGGTCATTTGGCGTATTGTTGTGGGAAATCATGTCATTGGGTTATATGCCATATCCCGGTTGGGGCAATCAAGAAGTGATGCAATTGGTAACATCAGGAGGAAGATTGGATCCACCTAACAATTGTCCTAATCAAATGTAAGTAACGGTAATAAATTTCAATATTTTAATGCTGCAACTAAAGCTAATTTGCAAATCAATGCAGCTACCACATTATGATGCGATGCTGGCATCCGATACCCGAAGAAAGGCCAAATTTTGCTACAATTATAGAACGTTTGGGATATTGTCTGCAGGTATTTTCTTTTATTCTTTTATAAATTATATAGTGCTACATAATTTTACTATGGTGCCGAATAAAATATGGTAAATATTGCAGATTAGTTAAAGTATACGTTACATTTCATGTAATGTTAAATTTGTTTTAACGTAAATATTTCAAGTCTTTAAGTAGAAGAAGAGTAGATATGGTGAAAATGCCTGAAGAATGCCCCTTTAATTAATAGAAAATAGCAAGAGTGTTAAATTAATCAATATAGTTGATCAAAAAGATCTAAAAAAGAGATAATGTTGGTGGATGATTATTTATAGATGAGAACAAAGAGCTCGATTATTTGTTGTCATTTCTCCTTACATGGCTTTTCTTCTTCGCTGCTAGTTCTATATTTTATTTTCTTTGTGTGCCATAGTATAATTTCTGAGTCAAAAGCTCTTTAATGCACACAGGATAGCCCAAAAAATCAGCTGACGAATGTAAAGCTTATTGCTGTCTTACCAACTGTACCAAGTTTATAAAAGAAAACTATATTTTTCTAAACAAAGCTTACGATTTGTGTTTACAATTGTATCCGGAACATACCAAACAAAACACAAGTAACTGACTTTTCGGGCTACTGTATTCTCTCTGTACAGAGATATTGTTTGATTTTCTTGTATTTAAATCTACGTTATAAAAATTGACCATTTAATGAAATTAAAATGGAGATGAAATATTTTAATAATTCAATTTATTTTCAGGATCCTGATGTCATCAGAGCACCTCTGCCCATCTTCCACAGGCCTCCTTCTATGGAGAGAGATGCTACCGTCATGAGGCCACCCGATTCTGAAAATTCGTGTTTACAGGTAATCATATTTAATGAAATAATATTTGCAATAATTTTTACTGGATTTACAATTGCAGATACAAAGGCACGAGATCGTCTCTCCAGGTTCAGAGGATTACTTGATCCCCATGCCATCTTCCAATTACAGTTTGGCTACCGACAATACCGAAATTCAATCTTCACCTAGTCTTGGCTCCATCGATCAACTGCTCGAATTAGACGAGAGTAACAGCTCAAAACGTAAACAAGAAACGGAACGTGCTACAAGAGAAACAAATCTGTCTCAACCACCTTTCGACAAGAAAGGATATAAAGCAGTCCCTACCAAAGATAACCGTGGGGGTCTTTCCAGTTCTGAAAGTCTAGAAGCCCTACCAGTGGCACCGAGTGTGGACTCTCAAGCCGATTTGGCACTCAACGTGGAGGCTCTACAACGGCAAACGGCCAATCAGCCCATGCGTTACATCAACGTCGAAGTCAATCGGGACAAACAATCGAGTCCAGCGTACGATGGTGTGGAAGGTGTCAATCCAGTAGCATAAAATCGAAAGAAAAAAAATTGTATATATTGGAAAAAAATAAGTACATGTAGAGAAAACTTTGTACATCTCTTTCTCTTCGGTCTCTGTGCACTTTTTAGTCGTGTCTTCTTCACCTTTGTCGTGTCTTGTAATTGGTTCTTCTTAATTTTTAAAATCTTGTATGATTACATTCCCAAAAGTTGAAAGAAATACGGGAACGTTTAATAAAGTGTCTGTCCGAAACGTTGTCGATAACTTCTATTGTTTCAAAGGCAAATTCCATACGTAGAACCGATATAAATATCAATAGATAAAAAATTTCATACCCATAAAAGCAATTTTTATCACTTATTTGAACTCTTAATATTACTTCGAGACTTACACATACACTAAACAAATTGAAAAATTAAGTACTTTATAAAAATTGTGCAGCTATTAATAATCATTTATTCTAATTCTTCATAAATTCTTCAAAATGCACCAATCGGAAGCGATCTCATTATTACACATCAAGACCGTTAATTTAAAATTTGAAATAATAAGTCAGCCAATAAAGAAATCTCTTCTGATGACGTGCTAAAAAGAAACCAATAATGCAATAATAACAATCTACGTCATTGAGAGACTCTCCAATGAGAGAGTAGAGAGCAATTGCATCAGAGGAAAGTAGTGACGTCGATAGAAGAATCTTTAAAATGACTTTATAATTTAATTTAACACGAAACTGGGGAGAATTAATATAAAAAAAAGTTTTATGGTCGAGTTTTATAGCAAAACATTATTATTTTTCATACAGATTTTAATTCGCTTACTATTTTAATTCAGTCATATTAAATAATATTATACGTTTTGTCTACTAGATGGCGCCAGGTAAATATTTAAAAAATGTAACCCTCTTATCGATTAGGTTTCTATTTTTAACTGACACCACTCCTATTTAAAGTGTTGATAAAATTTCAACAAACAGTGCTCTTAGATAAACAAAATTAATAAATTTAACATCATTTTTTCCACATTAAATAAAACCAGACATATGACACATAAATTTGCAGCATATGCATTCAGACATTTTCGTGTCATGGCCGATAGATTTAGCTCAATTAAGCATAAGTTAAATATGTATTATGCGTTGTATTCTCCACATAAGCTTCTGTGTTATCAAATGTTTCATCTACGCGTACAGTACATATGTATCACGTGCACATAAGTGTTATGACAGCTAATTCCTGCGTTTGTAAATGCATCTAGTGTATGTTTTTTTGTGTCTGTACTGTGTTTCTATTTTATGTGTGTTTCTCCTTTTGTTTCTGCGTGTTATCTGCTTCGACAATGTTGTTATCTGTAATACTAATATGAAAAATTTATACATGCGTATTTCTTCTGTACTAAACTATATATAGAAATGGGTAAATCATATAGAGGTTTGAAATTTATTCTACGAACCTCATAACTTGATATAAAGATAGTATGTGAACCTTTATGTTTCGTGTCGTCTATAATGTAAACTAGCATTGATGTTAAGAAATCTTCACATTAATGATGATGACCCTAATACACACAGAGAAATTGATGTTACAGGCTATAATAATAGAAGAAAATGATATTCTATTTAGGCGCATATGTTATGAGGACTAATTAAATAAGCAAGGTATGTTTTGTTATCCTACTATGATGATATATGATTGTCTGTCTGTAACGCGATAATGTATAGGCCTATAAGCGGCGCGATCTATTATAAAGTTGATGCGGCGCGACAGACACAAATAACTGCTAATAACTACTGTTTCCGACTTTAGCATTTATTGATTTTTCGAACGTTCTATCATGCAAATATGGCGATGTTTCAATAGAAAAAATTATTACGAATTTTTATTTCTTTTTCTATTTACGGTGCATACATTATTGAGCTACAGACAGACACACATCAATGATACAAGCGTAAAAAGAAAACCGTAAATCATCTTAAGACTGCCTAAATTGTGTCCATAACGCTTTAAAACGCATATAATAGTGAAAATTTTTATGTAAAAAGGTTAATGAATACCGTATTGATCACATAGATTATATAGTATATCAATGAGAAATAATTTACAATCGCATAGATAATAAAAGAAAATAACCGTGAAAAGATCAAAAAATTTGGAATAAAACAATAAGTAAAAAGCATAAAAAAATTTGAATTGACTTCTATACAAAGGTCACTGGTTTATCTGCCCGCATATAATTTAACTAGCAGGTAGGCCCGGCGTTGCTTGGGCAAAAGTAACAATAGCGATAATTAAGATTATTACTTTATAGTCACAAAAGAAAAAGAGTAATTTCATCAACAAACTAAGTATTAAAAATCGAATGTTCTAATATTATTCGATTTTCACGACGTGTTCTGATTATATTGTTCAATTTTCATCGAATGTTCTAAAGAAGAAAAGTCGAGAAAAACCGAACTAATGTGTTTAAATTTGAAAATTGAATATGTTCTAACATATTACTCTTTTCTTTCTTTTTT
Source organism: Centruroides vittatus (assembly GCF_030686945.1). Taxonomy (NCBI): domain Eukaryota; kingdom Metazoa; phylum Arthropoda; class Arachnida; order Scorpiones; family Buthidae; genus Centruroides; species Centruroides vittatus. The sequence continues at coordinate 195,618 of NW_027121344.1, forward strand.
TTTCTCCAGCCCGGTAAATCTTGCACGTCGCTTTCTCTTGTTCTCCATTTTTACGTAACACTTCCATTGTTGACATTTCCATTGTTACATAACACTTCCATTGTTGACACTTCCATTATTACTTCACACTTCCATTGTTGCTCACACTTCCATTGTTGCTTCACACTTCCATTGTTACTTAACACTTCCATTGTTGATGGAAGTGTTAAGACTTAATCCTGTCCCTCTCCTCCGTGGGGAGGAATTTCGAAAAATCCCTTCTTAGTGTGCGTTCTCTTAACAGACCCTAACTGCGTACCAAATTTCAACTTTCAACTCCTAACCGTTTAGGCACGTCTCGATAATGTATATAGAAGCTTTAATCCTGTCCCTCTCCCCCGTGGAGAAGAATTTCGAAAAATCCCTTCTTAGTGTGCGTTTTCGTGACGTACCCTAACTGTGTACCAAATTTCAACTTTCTACTCCTAACCGTTTGGGCTTTGCGCTGATTATTATTATTATTATTATTATCAACTCGTCTCGATTATATATATAGATTAAGTCTCAAAACTCGAAGTAAAATCAAATAAGTAATTGATATTAATACCTTTCATGCTTAATTTATTTTTATTTAAAATTCGTTGAAAGTGATCTTTAATGAAAATGTAAAAAGGTTACTGTTTATTCGAGAGTAGCCCTTTAATCTTTGCAGAGGATTTTTTTTTTCTCTGAAAATATATATAAATAAAAATCTGCTTTAAGAACAAACGCACCTATGACATTTTAATTGACATTTAACATTAAATAGACCTATTTTCTAGAATAAAATGAAATTCTAACTTTGTGAGAAAAATAGAAAAATTGAACTTTACAATAAAATTTCCCCTCGTTCTATTTTTAACTTCGCATTTTCATTTTGTGAATGTTAATTATAATTAATAAAATTGGATAATCAAATTTACAGTGGATCCATTCTTCATAATCCAGCCTTATAACTCCTCTTATAGATAAAAATAACCTTCTTATAATTCACGAGCTTTGCTTCTAGACACAGAAGGACCCTTCCGTAAATTTACACGTTATCCTCTTGAGAAATGAACCTTTCTATAAACCTTCTTGACATAAACGAGCCCTTCTATAAAGCCTAATCTCATTTTCATCACAACCCTTCTACTCGTACAAGCTTACCTTCTTGATATAAACTCGCCTTTTACAAATGTCAAGCTTATATATTACTCGATACAATTAAAAAATATATATCTCATGAAATTTGAAAGGTTAAAAAATAACACAATTTTCAGAAAACTGAACAATATAAGGTCATTATTCGAATTTGATTCTATACAAATGAAGTCTGGGAGTCCATATATAGCGTTGAATTAAATAAATCTTCATTTTTGAGAATTAAGAGACATTTAAAAAATTAAGAAATTAGATAGAAAACTCAAAAACAGTCTTTCAGAAAATTCAATGAATAAAATTTTCTAAACGAACCTAAAAACCGCAGAAAAAAAGATTGAATTTTTATTAAAAATTAAATAAATCTTACGCGAGGAAAACTAAAAATTTTGAAAGCATGACTTCTGAAGAAAGCAAAAATTAAAAAATTTAAAAGAAAATAATTCATTAGAAAATGCTATTTAATAAATACAAATAATTACAAAAATTCATTAATTTAAAATTATTTTTAGAAAGATTAAAAATTACACGTTTTATATAGTAAATATTTTGGAAGAAACAAAGCGTTTTTTGAGAAGACAATTCTCTAAAACGTTTTCTTTTAATCTAGCAAAAATTCCTTAAAAAGCCATCTTTGGATATAGCAAAAATTCCTTAAAAAGCCATCTTTGGATATAACAAAAATTCCCTAAAAAGCCATCTTTTGATATAGCAAAAATTCCCTAAAAACCTTTCTTTCGATTTAGTAAAAATTCCCTAAAAGCCTTCTTTGGATATAGCAAAAATTCCCTAAAAAGCTTTCTTTTAATTTGGTAAAATTTGATTAAAATGCTTTTTTTAATTTAACATAAAATTTTTTTTAAATGCTTTTTTTATAAAAGGAAAATTTTTTAAAAGCACTCTTTATAATAGCAAAATTTCCTTTAAAAGCCTTTAGAAGTAGGGAAATTTCTTTAAAAAACATGTTAGGGAAATACTCTAAAGCGCCCTTAAAAACTATTTTTTCCTTTTTTTTTTTTTTTTTTTAATTTTAACCTGCATCATTTGAGCAAACTTCTTCACAAAGCAGGATTTAAGAAAATACAATTAGAAAAAAAAATCATCCTTATTAAAAATATCCTTACAATTTTCATTAAGTGTTCAAACTATAATCAAATTTATCGTTCATATATATAGTTTTGTTATATTTAGTAAGCCAAGAACGGGGAATTTACGCCAGTTCCTGACGTCATTCAGGTAGCCGAATACGTCACACATTTGATGTTACAATTCGCTTATAATGACGTCACATTCAGCGAGTTATCCATTGAAAGTTCGGGAACTGAACCGGGTGTTCTACTGCCCTATATTTTGGTTTCATTCATTCACCATTCTGCAGTTCCATTCGCTTCTGCGGTGAACGCACTAGTCGGATAATGCTTGGTACAGTTGCCATGGAGACTGTGACGTAAATTCTTTCACCCCGTCTCTTCGTCCCCCTTTTAGAGTCCAGTCTAATACACATGTCGGTCGGGTGCAGTTAGATTTTAGAAATGTGACAAGTCGGTTTCCTCAGTAAAGGGGTAGAAGGGTCAACATGCAGGTTGCCTGTTTCTGGAGGTCAAAGGTGAGTTCGCTTTTTTCTATCCCTCTTATCTCTCATGTATTTTCTATAGTTGTAACTTTGTGCACGTTTAAAATATATCTTTTTGCACTGGAAAAAATCATATGTATGTTTAATTAAAGTATGCAACGGAGTAACGACGGGGTAAAAGTGACGTTTAAGTGTTTGTGATGCAAAATATTTTTTTTCTCCTATCAAATTTGTTGGAATTTTTTTTTTAATAGATTGTCTAGAAAATCACCCCTCCTGTTATTTTCCTTTTGCGTTTATATTATATGTGAGACGAGTTACTATTTTTAGAACTAAGATCAATATTCTCAAGCCGTTGCTTGTCGAAATAGCGGATATATTCTGGATGTGTTTTCATTTGATGTTTCATATTTTGTTTTTAAGTAATTTTCAACGTTTTTCTATAAAATTTATAAATCTATATGCCTCTTCGACTTCATTAAATTGCATGAAATTGTGCTACCCGCGTTATAAAACCGCTCGGAAAGACTCGAACGAGCGCTACTTAAGAAACAATCTTGCATGATGATGATATGCCGTAACATAACGTACTGTACATTTACAGTTTAAGCACGTATATATATTGTTGCTAGGGGAGGATCTGGAGTGTTTTTTAGTTGGATAGTGCGCCACCCGTTTAACAAAACTAATTTATTTGTATGCTATCTGCTTGATTAACATCTCTCGCTTATCTCGCTTATGCAAATTAGCAGCGAGGGTCGCTTTAACGCTAATCGAAGACCGCGATTCGTAAGATATCTAAGTAACTCTTTTCTACTACAGAATTATAAATGAAGTTGTTACTGTGTCAGCTGTTGAAATAGCAACAAACACGCCGCTCTTCTTCCTCGCGTTTGATAAGGATGAATTTATTTTATTTTTTAATTTCTACCAATCACCATTTGTATTTTAATTTTAATAAATTAATATTTAGTTGTTATCATTTATTAGAAGTATTTATAATTAAATTATTATTTAAAATCTACATTATACGCTTTCGAAATTATTCCGATTCTCTTAAATATTAAAATTTAAAAAAATTTGTTTTGGTAAACAAAAACAAGTTCCGCACTCAGCTGATTGGCAACGTTACCGATGACTGCCATCTGGTGGAACGAGAGGAAGCAAGTTAATAAAATTAAATTTTAAATTAAAAACGGAAAAAATAAGTAATTAAATAATTTTAACAATAATTAAATTAATAAAAAAAAAGTATTAAAATTATAATTTACGAAAGATTTAAAATAAAAGTGAAAAATAAGAATATTTATAACGTAGTAATTTTTTACTAATTTTGTTTCGAAAGTATAAATTTTTGTTTGAAAAATTAACTAAAAGCGATCATTTATTTTAAGAAATAACGCTTTAAAAAATAGCTAGAAGCAAAGAGAAAAATTATGCATAAAAATATATCATTTTATAATTATAATTTGTATATTTAAAAGTCATTGTTTACGAATCGGCGTGTGATGAAACGTCAAATTATAGATGATATGGTAGATAGAAAGTGGATTTTGCAATAACGCTTACCGGCAACAAACGCACAATGAATGAATGTGTTATGAATGAGCTTAGCTTTCTCTCTTGTGCGTACGTGTCCTATATTTCGATTGAAACCTTTCCATTCAGGTTAACTTGCCGGTGAACGTAGTCGAAGGCGCCTCTACCGGCTAAATCCGTAACTAGTCATTCATAAACTCGGGCAATCGATTGATGCTAACGAAAAAAAAAAAACTATACGTACGTAAAGGTAAATCGATAATAAAATTTAATTATTTTAAAATATATATTAAGGTATTTTGTAAAATAGTAAAAATGTGTAATTTTTATGCGAAAATCAGAACAATAATGTTTATGAACTCGTCGCATTTGTTTAAATGACGTCGTGTTATTTTGACACTTTTCGAATTTTAATAACAATTAAAGGAGTTTTGTTTCGAAAAATTATTACTTAAACTAAATTTCGAAATAAAACGTATTAAATTCGATAATATCTGTGCAATTTTTGCTTTTCGCTGTTGGCGTTTATTTCCTGTAAGCTTGTGACGTCATCGATATCGCTTGGTTTCAAATTTTAAATGCGTAATTAATTTTTATGTAATAGATAAATTTCAAACTATTTTTACTTAAAAATAATATTGTGTTTGGTAATTAAAATAGGAAAGTAAGCAGAAAAACATACGAATGACGTCATATAACCTTGTTGCTCTTTTTAAATTTCAATTTTGGATAATTTTTTTTTTATTGGTGAATTTTAAATTATTATTTGAATATTTAAAAAGTTGATAAAATGATTTTAAAAATAAAATATAAATTATTGTTAATAAAATTACGAATTTGGATATGGCTAATTTAAAATAATGCTGATGACGTCATTTTTAAAATGCATTCAGTGGAGATTAAAATTTATTTGTAAAGTTGAGTTTTTAAAAGCTTTTATTTAAAATTATTACTTCATAAAAACTAATTTAAGATAAAATTAATTAAAATTTTTAATTAATTTAATTTAAATCGACTTGCGGTGAAGTCATCCCTAATATAAACCTGACAGAAATTAATAAAAATAGAAATGAAAGCAATATTATATTATTTATTGATTGATTGAATTTAAAATATAATAAAACAAAGAAATAAAATGACACAAAAAAACTTTTTAAAATATAAACTTCGATTCAAAAATTTGAAAAATGACGTCATCAAGTCGTCATCAAAACCAGACGATCAAACGAACTTATTATTATATTTTCCTTCAATTTTTAATAAAATTTAACAAACATTAATACTTTAAAATACGCTATTTTAAATATTTTCAAGAGAAATAATGAAAAGAAACAATTTAGATAATTAAAACAATGCAATGACGTCACGCATTAAAAAAACTAATTTATATAAAGCAAAATAACGATGTATTCAATCTTTATAAGTTTTAAAAATTTAAATATAGTAATAAAATAAGTTCTAACGACACTCGGATTATAATATTAATGAAAGTAGTGATGTGTGATGAAAGATTCGACGTCATTCATTCCGGTTTATATTGTGTGACGTCATGAATTTTAAAAACATTCATTCATAAAGCAGAACATTAAGGAAGAAAATTGAATAATAAATGTATTTTTAGAACAGGCTTTCAGCTTTAAGGCAATATGACGTCACAGTTTAACAACTTTTTGAATGATAATTTAACAATTTATTATCTTGCGAGTTTATAAGCGATTTTAATCGAAGAAATTTAATTTTTTTTCTCTCTCAAATTTGATTGGATAAAAATAACTTAAAATTCAAATTTAAACTAATCATTTCTTATGTAAGATTATGAATCTTGAAGCATTTTTCTTGAAGCGTTTGTAGATTTTCGAGTGGATTTTTTGCTATTTTTTTATTAATCATAAATTATTTAAAAGCCTAAAAGTAAATAGATTTTTCGATTGAATTAATTATTTTTTTAAAAAAAATTCGAATCAATCCGGAGCTCATCTTGAAAGCGCTTTGCATCTTTCAAAGATCCTTCAGGCCAGATGCGGATCGATTAGATTCTTATTTGAAACTTTTATGACTTTATTTAATATTTTGTTTGTTATTAAAAGTAACAAAAGAACACCGTTTTTAAACAATCTCTTATATCTAAAATTCTATTTTGAATGGAAGTTTTGATAGTTTTTTCTAAAGAAGATGCCAAGATCCTTCAGTTGAGTTTTGGATTAACTAGACTTTTAACGATTGTTTCGATTAATTCGATTCGATTGTTTGATTAAAAGTCATAAATCAAAAAGTGCGTAAAATTGTCCTTTTTTAAAATTTGGAGATTTATGTGAGGAAATTTGATATTTTTCTTCAAGTTTGAAGAATCTTCACACGAGATTTGGTTCAGTGGTTTAAATTCTATATAAAATTTTTGAAAAATTGAATCATTTTTTTACTAAATACACGTGTTTATACTGCTTTTTAAATTATAATTGCATTTTTTATGAAGAAATTTGACTATTTTTATAAATATTTCTGTTTGCAAAGTGAGGATCCAACGAGGGCATTCATAAAAAAATGATTATAGGCCTATACGTTTGTACGCGAAGATTTAAGTAAATGAAACGTTTTTTATTCATTAAAAGCGTGTCGAAATGTTCATTTTTTTTGTAATTAATTGTCGAGCAACGAAGTTTTATTGAGATAAGTTCGAATGAAGAGGAAGATTCATCATATAATTTCGTTGGAACGAAGAATAGATTTCGTGTATTTTACTGAATTTTTAATTTAATAAACATGACAAATTATTTGTCATTAATTTAAAAATAAATTTTGCTATTATTTTAATTATGAACAGCTTTTAAGGCTTATGAAGGTTGAGGGTTTTACTATTCAATTATCGCTATTTTTTTCATTTCTCTTTGATTACAATGAAGAATTTTAAATGTGTATACGTATTTGAATTTTTGATCAAAATACAAGTTGTAATTTCTTACAAATTCTTGAACAGGAAACAAATTGCACTAAACTTTGCTGATCAAATTTGCGTATATCCTGTATGCAAATTATTAACATGAAATTTTGATCTGAAACAAGATTTTCATTTATTTTTGATCTAATAAGGGTATAATTTCTTGATATTATTAAATATTTTTACACGCAAAATAATTTTGCTGAAGATCCATCCATCATGCAAGATCTCGATTTTCAGGTAGATCTTACAATCAGGAAGATCGCCATAGATTCTATATAAAATTTCCGATTAAAGCTACTTTATTGTGAATTAATATATAATTTAATTTAGCATAAAGTTGGGTTCGCATTAAATGAATAAAAAAATAAATAAATTAATAACATTTAAGTGGAATTACCAATGAGGAACCTTGAAATCATACAACGGATTATCAAATACGCTTATAAAATTGGGCTTTAAGCCTGTTGAATCAATAAAAATGATTCGTTCTAGCTTTTAGATATATGCAATTTGCTTAAATCTTTACTTTTCATATGTTTTTCAACTTTAAAATATTTAAACTACGTTAAAATTTCTACATCACAAGTGGAGAGCGTTCATAGGAGTATAGTTCATAGGAGAACCATTATTTTTAATGTTATAACGCAAAAAATAATTTTAAAAAATATAAAATAATTTATATGCACTATACTTTAATATATTCTTATTATATATATATATATATATATATATATAGTATATTCATATATAAATTGCATTGTAATAAATTCAATTTATAGTTTTTGAAAATTTATTCGAAGAAATAAAAAAATATATGTATATATAAATATAATTAACTTTAAATAATGATATCTTATTGCTTTATCTATGTTTTAATATGTTGATTTAACTTAATTAACATTCAACTGTAAACATAAATATTCAGTTTTTTTATATTTAAATGCGATTTAAAAAAAATTTTAATTAAATTAAATTTTCTGAAACTTAATTGAATTTATATTCTATATTTTTATGTTAGTAAAAGCTTTTAAACAGTTTAAAACTCAAGAATTTTTATAATTTATATGGATTTTATACAGACTCTGCTATATTGAGTCTATGATAAACCATTTTATAATTTCAAAGAAAAATATAAATTAAATGTATTTTAATATAAAATTTTGTAAAAAAAAATACCTTTAAAGGAAATTAAATTTATTGGTAATAAAAAAATAATATATATATAAGTTTTTAAGTTCATATATTTGCTCCTGAAAGCCCTCTTATTGCAAAAAATCATTTCAGGTTCGTCTTCTACCAATTTTTAATCTCTTCTAAACGGATTAAAACCTTAGTTTTATATATATAAAACTATTAAAATTTTAATTTTTAATCAATCAGAAATAGACATTTTGTATTCTTCCTATAAGCAAAAGGACAAGAAACAACCTTAGCGGACGCTATTGACCATGCTTCGAATATATGAATTTTTATGAATTTCTTGCTATTTTTTCTGAAATTCTTTTAAAATTCCTGTTAAATATAAATAAATTTTAATAAAAATATAATTTTCTTTTAAATATTTCACGTATTTTGTTTTAATTTAAAAAAACCGCTTGAAGATATCTCCGCTCTGAGATTACTTTCTATAGAATCGAGCATTGTGAGTTACATAAGTCTTTCTTACATAAAAATTCCTACATTATATTAGGTTTAAGTGCTGTTAAACCTTATCAATTAATCATTCATGGCATAAATTTTTATATTAAACAAATATATATAGACTTACATCTGAGTGAGCGAGAGAGAACTTGAATGTAAAATTTCGCAGTTTTAGCTTCTGAAAAATAAAAATTAATGTTAAATTTAAGCTTAAAATTATTATTAGAGCATAATTAGTCTTCTAAACATTAAAAGCGATCACTAAACTTGTAATTCAACTTGTAATTCAATGAGGCGCATTTTATGAAATTGCATTTGTAATTTTCTATTAAAATGAAAAAATTTAAGGTTTTTTTTTTAAAAAAAAATATACTAAATTTTGGTTAATATTTGCCTGAAGTCCAAAATCTCATGCAAAATCCGTAATTTACATAAAATTTCCTATTTAAAGCAAAAAAGTAATATGTCTGGCTTTATTTAAAATTAATTAATTTTTTTCACAAAAAAGTATTAATTTTTTAAGTGTTTTTCTGGAAAAGTCAATTTCAAAATGCATTAACTTTTGATCAAAAACAGCGAATTCGAGTTTAAATTAGTGCCGAGGTATGAGTCAATAAAGGAACGAATATGTCAATAAAATTATGTTGAAATTTAACAAAAACTTTTCTAAAATCTTTTAAATTAATTAATAAAATTATTAACATAAGATTTACTTTATTAATAAACTTTACTAAACAGTGTTACTTCCATATAATTTACTTAGAAAGAAGCATTAAATTTTCGCCGCTCCCATTTTTTTAATGACATTATAAAATAATTTAGGCGCTATTTTTTGGCATTTATTATTTAAATAAATAAATAATAGTTAAATAAGTTTAAATTATCTTATTTAAACGTTTACACTAACAAATTAATCGATGGCAAAGCGCATTTATACGGTCATTTTATACACAAATTAAAAAATATATATGCACTTTAATCTCGTTTAAGGCCGTTAGTTTAATTTAAAATCTTCAGAAATAAATAAATAAATTTAAAAAGTCGTTAATTAATTAATTAATTATTCTTTAAATATGATATTCGTTACGAAATTTAAGTTTTAACGGCGTCTCGATGCTTATTGGTCAATGTCGATTCTTTCTATCGTCTGATTGGTTATAACCGAACATTTAAGACGACGTCATTATCGGTTGGCAGACGAACAAGACAGATGATCCGTTCGACGACACCTGGATTATTTTCATTTTTTCGATTTAAAAAGGCTATTTTAAAAAAATTCAAAATATTAATTTATATATATATCATATCAATATATATATATATATATATTATTATTATAAGGAAGGAAAAAAGAAATTTATTGGTAAGTTTAAAAACGGAGACGGTTATTCATTTTTAATAGATATTTATTAATTATTTACGTAATTTGGGCTATAAAAATTATAATTAAATTGTGTCATTTGGTATTTTTTTTAATTTGAATTTGTTCGTCTGTAAGGTTAAATTTTGTTGTTATTTTTTTAATTTTAAATGCTTTGACGTGTTTTTAATGATTGAAATTATAAAAATATTGATAAATATTTGTTATTTAATGTTTTTTTTTCCCCTTATTTTAGATGAATTAAGCGAAGTAGGCCGCTTAGAAGTTCTGATTGTGTAGATTAAGAAGTGGAATGAGTGAAGAAGGATGTGGAGAGGAGAACAGGTGAATGGCTTTTTTAAGTTATTTTATCGAAAATACGATCGTAAATTGATCACATTTAAAGGTAAATACGTTTTTATACACACATCTTCGTGATTATCAGTAGATTAAAGTTCTACAGAGCTACCATAATTAAATTTGGTATAATGAAAATTTATTGACATTTTTCACATATATAAGGCCTCTATACACTAATTTACATCGTAGCAGCTTAAAAATGCAAGTTTTTAATCAAAAATACAGGAATTTACTTCAAGGAAATCACTTATAAATCAACAATGGTAACACTGAAAATACATTAGTCTATTGAAGTTTATCACACATTTATGCTTCATATGTGTTGTTTTATGGTCTTGACATCTTAAAATTTAATATTTTCATTTAAAAATGCACAAATTTATCTCTAGTAAATCGATAGGAGGCAAAAATAATAGCATTGAATATATGGGAATTTCTTGAAAAATTTCACATATTTAGGGCCTTTCCACACTAATATATAATTTCAACACTTTAAATCGTAATAATATAATCAAAAATGTACTAATTTATTTCAAGAAAGTTATTTATAAAGCTACAATATACATATCTGTTTCTTTCATTTTAATACGGAAAAATCTGTCCATGTTTTGATTGAAAATGGAATTATTCCTCTATACTTAGGGTTTAATTATATATTTGTTAATTATTTATTACTCCTTTTGGTTAAAACACTGATAAAATCAGTCAACAGTTGTATGCAGCTTGCTTATGTGGTTGCAATGCTAGTATAAAGTGGCATTGATGTCCTCATAAGAATCTGTATTACTTATCTTCGTAAGTATATAATTTAAAAGATCATATTCAGCTTGGAAATCGTAGACATTTTAAAAAAACAGTAGTGTGTTTTTTAAAATTTACATTTTAGCACAGATTAACGTTATTTAGGCCTAAATCTTGATTACTAGTCAAATTGATAACGTGATTAAAGGATTTTTTGCTTTAAAACTTACTTCCGCTGTTATAAAGAGCCTCTGTCTTTTTTTATAATGAAAATTCTCATATAATACAAATACTTACTTATTAATAATTAATTAAAATTAAATACCCCTAAAGAACATTCTTTTCTTTTCCTTTCTTAGACATTTAAAAGCATAATTAAGCACAATTCGAAGCATAATAAAGCAATTTAATACTAAAAGTTGGAAGAAAACTCACATTTTTCCGATTATTTATACTTACATAGAGAGAAATCTAAAGGTTTAGCTTTAAAACAGTCAAATATACTCAAGAATTTCACTTAACTAAGCTATTAATATACAAATTTTAGTTGTTAAACTAGCGATCTTTGCTAAGGTGTAAGAAAATCTAGCGTAAAATCGATGTATATACGTTTTATTGACGTTTTTAATAAATTCAACTTTTTGTAAATTTATCTTTAACCAGGTCCAGATGGAGAGGGGCTATTTGGCTAGGTCTCAACACAGAATAGCACCCTAGTTTAATATTTTAATTGTATATTTTTATGATGTTCGGAAAGAAGAGCCTATGTATAATTAAACATACCGTACATCGTTCAAGCCATATCTTTAGCACATTTCAGTGACTTTCTTTACTACATTGTAGTATACAAAAAACCATGTATCATTTAATATAAATCGAATGACGTAATATACTCCTACTTACATAGTATCTTACATCATTTATACTACATTATTCACGTATCTAGGTGTAAAAATTATATTCTTAGAGGCTGGAATCACGAATTTTGACGCACCAAAATGGAATTCTTGATAAACTGCTTTAATATTTTATTTATTTATTTTTATACCCACAACATTGTACGTTATGACTCGTCTACTACCCACTTACAACCTGTTTAAAGCTTTCTAATCGCTCTCCATTATCTTTGTTGAATTATCTTTCTGTGACTCACCTAAAAAAACTGGAGTTTATGTAACAAATAAATTGCAATTTTTGTTATTTCACAATAAAAACAGCAAGTTTAATCAATATTTACAGCATTTTTTTTTCTTTTTACTCGTTATAACGCAGTAAAATCGAGTTTAAACACATCTTTACTTAGAAAATTTCAGGATATTCATACCTTCTACACGTTCAGTTGAGTGTAATGTAGCTCAAAATATTATTTCACATGAGAAAATACATGTTTTTCCATACAGTTAGTGGGTGCGATCGTAGCTGAATTTTCCATTTTGTTTTGTCTCTCTACTGCTATGGTGACTCGAAAGCATTAAAATTTAAATACGATTATTCAGCAGCCTTCTATACTTTAAACGTACGACACATTTACATGTTCCGTATTGTGTATACTATAACATAATTGCTACTTGGCACGATTCTCTCTTGGTTTATATTGACCGTTTTATGGGTTATGTACCCCTTCATAAACAATTATCAGTTATTATTTACTCGAATTCTATAGACAAAATACATGCATTAAGTGTAGTACATTGTATTATGCCACTATATTGAATAATCTATCAATCAATCTAGTTTTCGTGGAAGAGATTACACTTTAGTTTCTTTCCTGAAAGTGTATTGCATTACTAGTAAAAATGTACAAGTGTACAAGTGATTTTTTTTTTGTCTGAAAGTCTATATTTTTTTCAAAAATGGCACGTTTTTGTACAGTTATTATGTTTAGTTTTATTTCTAGGTTCAATCTTTTAATATATGGGCCTTATATATTAAATTACCCTTAGCAAAGGCCCTATTTTGTGGAACAACCGTGCTTCTACTTTACGCAAGTTCGAACTGGGAATTTGCAGCTTTAAACTGCTTAAATTTGATTTGTATGCCCAAAATTGACTTATATGGGGTCATAAAACACTAAATTTAAGGTAGATAACGTAACACCCTGTTTTAGGAGAGTTAAATTCCAGCAATACAGCTTTTTCACTAGCAATTCAGCTTATAGTATAGTGACCTTGATAATTATTTTCTTTAATTTTTGAACTTTCAGCTCTTAGGTATATTCGAACCTTCTTTTAATTGATTCTTAACCTCCACTAATGCAATAATATGTATTAATATTAAAATTGCATGCCATTTATATAACACTAATTATATTTTATTCGTGTTAATTACGTTAATTTGCGTTATATCAAGAATAAAATTTGAACTTTGAACTTTAATATATATTTAGTTAATTTACAACCTACGTATTTTTTCTCTCCTTTTGTTATTTTCCTCATAAACTTTATATTCGAAATTTCATTATAAATAGTGACATTTAACAACTCAGACTCTGTTACGAGAACTAAATTAAGCTTCTAATTTAATTTTTTTACTAATTAATGATTAATTTATGAGTTAATTTATGTAGAAAAACATATTATTAATGTATTTTTAATATTTTTAATGCGTAAATTACAGTTTAAATTACGAGTTTGGTCGTACAAACGCATCCTTTACGCACTTTCTTCTTGATAGCCTGTCAAGCCTTTAACAGATTTATGCTACTTTCTACAGCGCTTACACTTAATGGAATTAATCTTAATCACAATTAAACCATAAAACATATCATTTAATTTGATTTTCTCGACATATTATACCCCACACTTGTGTATTTTCAGTACAAATTCGCGTCGTTCGTACACCGCTGTTTCGGACTCACTTCTGCGGCTTTTATGTCAATAAATTACTCAAAACGTATATATTTTCTTAAACTTAATCTATTATTCTCGTTAATATCACTAATTTATTGTTAATTAGCCCAAATTTTGTTACTGTAACAGCATCATTACTACTGGCGAACCGATGCAACCCTCTTCTAGAATTAGTCGAAATTTTCCATATTAACACGCGATTAAGCGTATTTTAACAGGAATTGTTTCGATTTTTATTGTCTTAGCTACAGTTTAATGCTATTTTAGTAACAAAAACACCTCCGGAAACTATGCTGAATTAATGTAATTTAAATATAGGCCTGTAAGATGATAAGATATTCCAATTTGTTTTACGACTTCCTATAGGACTTTGTCGATTCTTTTGTCTTGCCGACATGCTTTTATGCTATTAACTTATGTTATAATTATCTATATGATGCTACTATTGTAATAAATGAATCATTAATTAATTACAACGAGCACAATTTATAATATTTATTAATTAATGCTACTAAATACCTACACTTATAGTACTTTTCTTGAGATAGTAGTACAGTGGGACACGTAGAAATTACGTTTTTTCAGACGTTTCAAATTTTTTTTGTGGGATTTTTTTTTTAATAATTTATAGTAATTTTCCTCATTTATGCGGGTTTAAGATGGTTTTTATGGAGATTTACGTGTCTCTCTGAGGTTTTTACACGATTTTTTAAAGGTTTTTATACATTTTTAGGAGATTAACACGCTCTTGTTCGGTTTCTACATAATTTTTTAAAATCTTTTACGTTATTGTGACAAATTTACATGGTTTTTAAGATGTTTTTGACGCTTTAGCGTGCGATTTTATATATTATTATGGAGTTGTATGTTTTTTTTATATGATTTCTGAATGATTTTGTGAGAATTTACACTGTTTTTATGACGATTTTACGCACGTTTACGCGTTTTAAAGACTTTTTACGCCCTTTTCTAAGATTATTTCATGCAACTTTGAGGTTTATATATTTATTTGTAAGGATTTAAGAGGTTTTTACATAGTTTTATAATGATTTTGTTAAATTTGTACGGTGATTTTTCTAGTACATGTTTAGTTTTTTTCAATCTTTTCCAAAATCCTTATGCATTATCTAAGGGTTTATACACACACGAGAGAGAGAGAAAACCAGCGATTATTTTTAAATTAACTTCACCAAATATAGACGTAAAATTAATTTAAAAATCACTGTTCCATTTTAAGAGTCGGGAGGGGAGTCAGTTTTTTAATTTAATGTTTTTTTTTTTTCTTGTTTTTGTAAAATTTCAGCGGCTACTTAGTAGTAATTAGATATTCTCTCACGGTTTGTTTCTGTTCTACTTCCATTGTTTCATCCGAATGTAGCAGGAGTGTTAATCTTAACTGCGGTGTTAAAAATAAACTTTAGATTTAAATGGATGTGTGATTCATTCACCCGAAAACATGTACTTCATGTGTTGATTCATTCGTGTTTGTTAGAGAATGAGACGTTTGAAGAACGTCTGCACTTGAAATGGCTCTGGCTTCGTGCCCTACGTTGACATTCATTCAAAAACTTCGCTCTGATTGTGTCATGTAACAAAAAAGTAATGAGTCGAGAACTTATTCGGGTCTCTTTTTTGCTTTCTTATCTACATTTTTCTTTGTTTTTTGTTTTACTTTTGCCGTTTCTACGCCCATAAAAGATCTAAAAACGAGCTGACCTTTAATCTTTTCTATAGTTAAAGGTCAGTTTAAGTATATTATCAGTTTATATGAATTCTTAACATATCACACAGCAACAGCAAGAGATCTTCCCGGGTACTTACAGAAAGAATTCTAGATCCCTTGTTGATGGGAACCTACAACAAGGGATCTAGGAATCTTTCAGTGTCTAAAGAGTAAGCTAATCTATAAAATGACTTAATATAAGGTGTTTCTTAGGAAGTACAGCATTAGGAACTTATAAGTTCCTAAACTCGAGACCTTACTTTCGAATCACTTATAATTTCCTTTTGAATACTGTAGCTTGCATTAGGTCCTTTTACAGATCCTTTTATAGAAAAGCTTACTGTTTGGTTATTATAGGTCTTTTTGTATATGTCTTGTTGTATGGTCCTTCATAGAACACTCTGTAGATTTCCTGAGAGATCTATTGCTGTAGATCCCTTGAAGGTTTCTTGTTGCTGTAGGTCGTTTCAGAGGACTCTTATTGCTATAGTTTCCTTCGAAAATCTGTTACTGTAGGTTCCTTCAGAGATTGTACATTTCCTGATAGATATGTTATTGTACATTGCATATGGAATCCTTCTGAAGACCTTCCTATTATAGATCAACAATAAAGGTTTCCTAGACATTTCGGGGCAATTACGAGTTTGTATAAACCAACCATTACTGTTAAAGTCTCATTAGCTTCCTGTAGACTTCCTTTGAAAGTTTACACTCCGTTCACTCTATATATAAACCTAATAATAATAAATTCTTACGCAAGTTTCCAAGAACCTCTCAGAAGATCTTCGATTTAACGTGACTCATAAACCATTTCTCACTTTAAAGCATCTCTTCCTAATCTTCCTCAATCCTTCCTCGTTAATTTTTTGCATTTGGAGGATTCAAGTGATGGAGGGGGATTTTTTCACTTTAAATATTGATTTTAAACACGAAAATATCAAATAAATTTGGGTTTTCTTTGGAGTGGTGAGTCACAAATGTAAGTTATGACACATCTCGCTTCCTCGAATCGTTGGCTGTCGTTCTCCCTCTTCTAGGAACCAACTAGTTAGGCACAAAATAACAAATGTAAGTGGAATTCGATCCCGGTTTCTTTTTATATTAGGCTTTTTCCAGCCTGCTGGGCGCTCCTCGCAGGTGAATAGTCTTTTCTGTGTTTAAAATTGGTCTCTAGAACCCTTCTAGTTGTGGTGATTCTTTTTTTTGAAAGAATCTCTTCTAAACCCTTTCTAGTCGCTGCTTTAAATGAAATATTTACTTCTAAAACTTTTCCAGTTATAATATTTTTGGGCAATTTTACTTGAATCCCTCCTTATCACCTGTTTTATTAAATCAAATATGGTTCCTGAACCCTCCAGCCACGATTTTTTTTTAGGAAATTGGGCTTCCTAGTTGCTGCTTTTTACTGAAATAGTCGCTTCTAAACCCTCCCAGTTGTAGTATTTTTGGAAAATTTCACTTGAAACCCTTCTGGTTTTTAAAATTAAATACTGGCTCCTTAACCCTTCCAGCCACAACTTTTTATAAAATTTGGCTTCTAAACCGTTCCTAGTTGCTGTTTTTAAATGAAATACTTACTTTTAAACCCATCTAATTATATTATTTTCTGAATATTTTACTTGAAACCCTTCTTGTCCATAGTTTTTTAATTAAACACTGGCTCCCGAACCCTTCCAGTTATGACTTTTTTTTTTTTTAAATTGTTTCTTAAACCCTTCCTAATTATTGTTTTTAATGAAATATTCGTTCTTGAGCCCCTGCAGTTGTAATATTTTTGGAAAATTTCGCTGCTGAACTCTTTCTAATCGTCGATTTTTTTTCTCTTGAAGCATTAGCTGTTAAACCACCCCTTCTATTTACAGTATTTTTGGAAAAGTTTGCTCCTAAATTGCTTCTAATTGTAGTTATTTTTTGAAATATTTCCTCTTAAATCACTTTTAGTTGCAGTATTTTTGGAAAAATTCTCTTCGAAATTCATCAAAGTAGCAATTTATATTTTGTTTCTTTTTTTTCCCCTTCTTAAAAATTCTCTCTAAAGCTTCTTCTATAGCGAGTTTATTAGAAATGTTGTTTTCTAACAGCAATATTTTGGAAAAATTCACTCTTAAAACTGATTTTTGTTTAGTTTTTTGTTCTTTGATATTGTTTCATGTGGTGTTATTTAAAAAAATTCGCTCCTAAAACACAATTTTTTTAAAAAATCGCTTTTTAAACGTAGTTTTTGCGTGCTTTTTTTGGAGAAATGTGCTCCTGGACAACATATTTTGATGCTTTTTTGATAAATTATGCCATTAGATACGTGTTTTTGGAATAATTTGCGCCTATACGACAAACTCTTAGGCTTCTTTCTGATAAATTACGCTCTTACACTCTTATCTTTTTTAGAAAAAATACGTTCTCAAACACAATTTAATAAGGTTTTTGCAAAAGTTTTCTGTAAAAACCTACTTCTACGCAAGTTTTCTTGAAAAATTCGCCGTTAAACCCCTCGCAGAATCAACATTTTCTTGTACACAAACAGCAAAAAAATTAAATTTAATACTCTGACACTGTTCCACATTTTTCTTAATGGTAGAAAAACCTCCAAAAAACCTCTAGATTCTAATTATAACACGGCTGAGAGTTGTGAAGAGAGTTCTCTAGAAGATAACTTTATTAAATAGCATAGCGTAAGATAAAATGGAAGCATATCTAGGTCTTGTACAGAAAAAAATATCACTAAACTCATCGAAAAATAGGGAAATCTGTCAAAGAAACCCCCCAAGTTTAGGAGCAAATTAGGCAAATTTCGGTGGGGATTTTTACAGTTAGATGGTGTTAGGAGCTTAATAAACTATCAAAATCTATATTTATGATGATAATTTGACTAAAAACTGGAGAAGTATCGTGTTAAGTCTGCAACGATTCTATTTTCGACTCGCTGTCTCTGTATATATAGACGAGGCGGGGATGCAGAGATATTGATATCTTCCAGGAACTCTCGAGCAATTTTTCTACAGAAAAATACGAAATTATCATTAATTTATAAGCTGTGTTTTGTAAAATTGAGCTTTTCTTCTACTCAAAAATTTACTTTTCTACCCCAAAACACCACCCAAAATCCTCTCTTTTAAGGTTAAGATCGTGCATTACCGTAGTAATTTCGTACAGGATGACCTTGGGTGGGGCGAATATGTTAATTAGTTGTGTTTTTCCGCGAAGTTTGTCCACGTTTTGCTTGTCTTTTTTAAATCCATTTCTAGTGTGTTTACGTCTTTAACTGTACATTTTACAGGTAGATTTAGCGATTTGAAGGGGAAATTGGGAAGTTGTTTTGCTCGATTTTAACACGAGAAAGCGTCAAAAGAGTTAGTTTCCTGCATAAAAACAATTTAAAACACATCAAAAACAATTTAAACACACCACCAACTTTCTACATGCTACTAAATTCGCGCGTTAGAGAGCGTAAAAATTCGTGTTTTATAGAAATTTTATGCGTAAAATGTGTGTTTAACAGTAAATTTACCGTGAAAGTTTTCTGTATTTTTAGGCTATTGGAAAAAACTTTTTTCTTCAATTGTATTATTAAGACAGCAAAATTGTTCAAAATCGTTACATTTGTGGTTAGAAAATGAGATTTTATCTTAATTTGATGAGGAAACGTTACAAAGTATAAGTTTTTTTATAAAAAAAACCCTTAAGAATTGTAAAATGCACACCAGGAAAAACATTAAAATCTACAACTGCTCTGCTAGAAAACGTTAGAAACTATAAACTATATTCTAGGAAACGGTAGAAACTGCACATTATATCTAGAAAAACGTTTGATAGTGTCAGTTGTAGGCTAGGAAACGCTAGAAATATAGTTTATGAGGTAAGAAAACGTTAGAAAATATAATTTGTAGACTGGGAAATTAGATTTTAAACTGTAAAACGTTAAAAACGTATACTTCTATAGTTTTTGACGTTTTCAATCGTAGGAAATGTAATTTGATAGACTGGAAAACGTTAAAAATAAAGTGAAAAATGTTAAATATACAGATCTTTCATTATAAAAGTAATTTGCTGTAAGCTTTACACCATTAGCATGTGTGAAAAACGTGGAAAACTAAAGAGAAAAGCAGACGTTTTCGCCGCTGTAACAGCATAAACGTTTATTATTTAAACAGCAGAACGGCACGCAACAAACGTTTTTTCTTGCTAAAAAATCCCGTAAGAAGGGGATGGAAACGTCGAGAAATCGAAAGATTTTTGACACGATTTCGCGAGAGAAGCGCGCGAGAACGTGGAATGAGATTCGTCACCGCGAACTTTGACCTTTTTTTATATTGTGACGAAATGGCAAATTGCCCCTTTTTATTGTCCTGTTCTTACGCACTTGATTGAATAAAAGGAAGCAATTCTTTCAAACAAAAGGAGGATAAGTATCGTTACTATAAAAGCATATCATCTATTTTTAAATGGAATCTTCGTCCTTAAATTGAAGGGAAAAAAAAAATCGATTTTGCCTGAAAAATATCAAGAAAATAATGATCTTGGTTGGATCTAATAAAGTTCTAAAGCCTGATATTTTCAAAGATTTTCTTGAAAATTTGGTGTTTAAGCAGGGTCTTTAACGGTTTTCTCAAAGCTCAAAATTTTGTTTAGAAATTCTGCTTAAAATAAAGACTATTGCTGGAAATCGTAATTTTTACGAAGATCTTCTCGTTGTAACCCTCGTTTTTTGCTGGAAACCAACAAAAAAACGAGGGTTAAAATGAGAAATTTTTCTAGAAAATACGATATTTTAGTAAAATTTGAAGAATTTTAGAGTTTTTTACTTGACAATTTCACTGAAAAGCAGAAAAATTGCAAGTTAAAAAGACTATTTTAACCAAATTTTCCGGTTTTTCAAGACAATTTTCAGCTTGGAAAGTTCCTAAATTCGTCGAGAAATTGCAAAACAATCGTTTAAATACAAAAATTTTCGTGAAAATTAATATACGTTTTATGAAATTTTGATGATTTTCTGTCCCATTTTTTAGCTTGAAAAGACAGTTTTATGGAAGAATCGCACGCATTTTTCTAAAATTCTCAGAGGTTTTAGGGGATTTTCCGCGTAGGAAATGCATCTATTTCTAGTTTTAAAAATTAAAATTTAAATAATTTTTACATGAAAGAATCTAAAATAATTCATAAATTAAAACAAATTTTACTACAAAAACCACATTACGGTTCTAAACGTCTCTATAACGTGTTATTTCTGCGTTTTTAACTTAAACATAATCGAAATTTTGATAAAATCTTATAAAAATTAGCAAAATAATGGCAAATTTAATGAAATTTTAATCAAAATAACGTCTAAATTCAATAAAAATTTAAATTTTATCAGGTTTAAAGCTAGAAATTAGGTAAAACGATCTTATAAAATACTACTGTTTTTGTGGCTTATGAATCAAAGATTTATTCAGAAAATGTTTTAAAGGTAAATTTAGAGGTTGTGATGATTTTAAAAATGCAAAATACACGATGATGGTGATGGAATTATCATCTAAAAAATCCAATTATCTACAAGAATGAGAATTGACGATTTTACCTGAACAATATTTTAACGTAGAAAATGTGCTTAAAATGATGTTTAGAGGGGGATTTTTGTAAATTTGTAATGTTTAATAGTCCAAAAAACACCTTTAAAACGCTAATTTTCATGTTTTAAAGTACATTTTCTCGCGTTTAAACTGGAAAATTTGCCGTTTCTTACGATTTATTTCTATTATTTTTTCCCTGTTCTGGGAGATTTTTGCTTAGAAATCTCAATTAAGTGCACTAAAATTGGGGATTTTTGATGATTTATCATCTAAAATATGGTCTAAAAGTATATTTACTAGCATAAATCATCGTATAAAAGCTTTTAGGGCTTCTAAAATTGGACCATTAATCAATTTTTCTTTTTTTTTTTACTTGAAAATTTTACTTTAACATGTAAAAAATTAACTTCTATTAATTATGTTTTCATTTTTTTCAGTAATTGGGGTTAACAAAAGGTAGAAAAATATATAAATGCATAATTTGTGCAAGTATTAAGTTGGTCATACGCTTTGTTGGCTTTTAGGTAAGTTCTAACGTTTCCTCATTGGGACTTTCTCATGTTTAAAGGGGGGGTAAACGTTAAAAATTTCTACTTTAATCACTTAAAATTCCGTTTTACTTAACTAAACACATATTTTAAACCTATATTACGCATCACACACTCCACATAACACTACCAAGTGACTCAGTTGAGGAGTAAATGTAAATTTAGCCCCTCAAAATACCGTTTAAATCCCTCTTCTACGCAGAAAAATGTGGGTAATTGTACAATAATCGTAACTGTAGTAGGAAGGAAAGTGTCAGTTTTAGTTCTGTACACATTTACACAGCGTAGAACGCGTTTAGCCCGTTCTACATACTCAAATATTGTGTACAACGAGTTAAACATTATCTGCCTTACAATCTATATTTAAGTACAATTGTATTATGCTTATTACGTAAACTTTAGAGCGTTTATTACGGAAAAATACACTCGTTTTTCACGTCTTACACACCAGAAAATCAAATTTTTTGTGTTCTTCTATTAGGTACAATTGTACGCTTAGGAATGCGTTTTAAGGGTAAATTACTTGCGATTTAATTATCTCAGAGCGTTGTAAACACGTTTACACGCGTGTTATCTGTACACAAACACCGTTAACAAGTTGTACAAACGAGCAGAAAGGAGGGAATTTTTGACGTGTGTACAGCTGTGTTTGTATGCACAGCTTGGGAAATTAATAAGGAAAGTTGGAACGAAAACAAAAAGCTTCTCTTGACACACACATAAGGGAAATTTACCATTTTTCTTTTGTTACTTTATCCCGTCCTGCAAGTACAGGTGCAGCCGTGTGATGATATGATGAATGAATGATCACACGCAACACGTTCACAGAATTTACTTTTATATAATCTCCACCTCATAAGTACGTTCTGCAATACAAAAGGGGGTTAGAATTAATCACCGGAACGTCGAATTTGACATAAAATCTTCCCCTTTTTGTGCCAGAGACGGAGAATTCACGTCTCAAAATTGCAGTTTTTCACTTATTTTTCTTACTTTGGTGTTAGAATTATGGCAGTATTCACATTATAGTAGTATTCTAGACAATTTGGGGAGTAATTTTGGACGTTTGGAGGCTAAAAAGTATGTCATTTTGCTTGATTTTTGGACGTGTAGGTAGTTAGTTGCGTTTAAAATATTGTTAAATAAAATTGACAAAATCTCGAGGGCCACATTCACAAAAATTACCCGATGTTAAATTCACATTGCATTTTGGCTCCTCCGCACAAAAGTTTCCAAAAGTTGGACCCAAAACGCGCAAAATTTTTGTACAAAGTCGTCTCATTTTTTTCTTCTTAGTTACTATAAAAAGGTTAGAAAAACGTTAGTATTAGTATTATAGTAGTATTTTAGAACCATTAGCGGGTAATTTCGGGTGTTTGGTAGGCCAAATTATTTAATATATTGCCCCATATTTTGGCATTTATAGGGATAGTTTCGTTTAAAATGTACTGTTAAAATAGCCAAAAATTTGAGGACCAAATACACAGAACTTGCTCTGTGTTAACTTCATGTCGTACTTTGATTCGTCTGCATAAAAATTCCCAAGATTTGGACCCAGAAAGCGCAAAATTTTTAGACAAAATCACCCGATTTTATTGGGGTTGATGAAAAACTCTCGCGAATTTACCATATTATGATTGTTTCTAAGATGATTTAGGAACTACAGCAGCGTTTTAAGCACTTTAATAGGCTTTTCTAACGTTTGACGAGTCAAAATATTCGATATTTTGCTCCAATTTTTCAATATATTTCCATGTATAATATTTGCCTTTATCCAAAGGATATTTATTAAGAATTGCCAAAAATGTTTGGGCCATTTCACAGAATTCATGTTTAATGTAAACTTTGTATACTCTGTATTCAAATAACCAAATTTTGGGCCTAAAAAGCCCAAAAATGTACAAAAAATACCCAATTTATATCGTGGATGTAACAGATTTACGCAAATTAACACAATCCTTGATTATTTCTATATCAATATTCAAACTCTTATAGCCTTTTGGGCATATTCTTGAGCATTTTGAATGTTTTTTGAGCCAAAATGTTCATTATTTTTGCTCATTTTTTGAGAATTTACGTTACTTGGCGTCACTCAAAGTTTGTAGAAAATTTGCCAAAAATTCAAGGACCACTTTACAGAATTCGCGTGTAACATAAACTATGGACAATTTTGTAACAAAATATCAAAATTTTGGGCCCACAAAAGCCCAAAAAAGTACAAAAACGCCAATTTTGATCGAGGAGATAGATCTACGCAAATTAACACTATTCCTACAGCGCTATTCGAATTCTAATAGTATTTTGGTCATTTTCCTGAGAATTTTGGGCATGTTCTCGAGCATTTTGAATGTTTTTTGGGGCAAAATATTCGTTATTTTTGGCCAGTTTCTGATCATTTACGATGCTAGGTGTCACTGAAAATCTAGAGTGAAAATTGCCAAAAATTGAAAGACCACTTTACAGAATTGACTTGTAAAACAAATTACTGACACTCCTGTACCAAAATGTCCAAATTTTGGCCCCAAAATGCCAAAAAATATATCAGAAATGGGCCATTTTCTGACGGAGGTGTCAAAAATTCCAGGCGAATTAACCAATCGTCGGTGGGGAAATATTCGAAATATAGTAACATTTTGGGCAATTTGTAGGACCGTTTTTGATATTCGATCGATCAAAAATCGAATAACATTTCGATTTTTGATCGATTCTCCATTCAAAATATATATTAAAATCGGCAAAAATTCGAGCAACCAACCGACCAATAGGGATGCAAAATGTTAATATCGAACTTCCCGTGTAGAAATTACGTAGCGTTACGCGTCGTCAGCGCAGAGAAACCGAGATGATGCTACGCGTAACGCTCGGAAGTGGCGCGCAACGCGTCGATCTCGCAACGTAACGTCTGTAACGAGTCGGACGAGACGTCGACAACTCCGAATCTCATTAACATAAGTGAACTACTTGCTACTGTGACGTTGCTCGGTATCACTCCGCCGTTGTGTGAAATCGAACTCTAGGGCCTAGTGTTAAGCGTACGACGGAATTAATTCTCGTATATCGAACACTAGCGGCGAGTGTGACGTGTTTTTTCTGGTGTTTTTGGTGTAGTGTTTTGTTCGTAGTGTCCCGTGTCGCCGGGTTTACGTGACGAACGAGGAGTGATACGTCACGAGGGTGAGATTTGGTTTCCTGTTCGAGTTGTGTTACTTCGTTCGGTTAAAGTCGATCTTTATTATCGATTTTTCGAGGTGAAAATACAGTAAAATGGAATTGGTAGACGAAGAAAATGACGGAAGGTAGCTACGAAGAGTAAGTATTGTTACGTGGCTGTGTTTTTCTTGTATATATCGTCACACAAAAGGGGTGTTCGGCGTATCGCTGCGGACTAGCTAAGCATGGCCGACCGAGGTTCCATCGAAGGTTGTGTGCAGTTGACGAACTGCACCTATCGAAACTTCTAAAACACCAAACTTCAGGTGATTTTGGAGCGTTTTGGGGGCCCGTTCGAGGGTCTACGGGGGTGGGGATCCCATGTACACCTCCGTTGTGGCCCTCGGCACGCTCGAATCGAACGGTTGTCAATGGGGTAGATTTTATGAATGAAAACACTACTAGGCGCGTTCAATCGACCAGTGTGAAGGTTGGTTCGAAAACTCGCTTACGCTCAAGCGCCCTTAGGGCCTAGGGCCCCACCATCCACGTTAATCGTACGTATAGGAAGTGCGGGAGGCCCAATTAAGTGTATATCCTGGTTTGGTGTGGCTGCTCGTAACACGAGCCTCGTTTATCTCGACGTGTTGCGGAGGGGTAGGGTTGTTTGCTGCATTTCTTTTCCTCTTGCCACTTGCCAATTGCTTTTGTTTACGTTACCTAATGCAAATTGGGCGCCGTTCTGCACGGTTTTGCTCGCGTTAACGGGCCTAGGTTTGCAAGCGTACGCGTATGCTCCACTTTACGGTCGATACGTGCTAAAAACTACACACTTCTGCACACACAAAACGCCAATTTTTATCTCCCTAAACATGTAAAATACTCCATTAAAACACCGTAAAGATACAGATTATTAAATTCGCCCAGTCACAAAATATGTATATTTATGTTTAGGTTATTTCTAAAGAAACACTAAATTTAGAAATGTCTAGGGTGGAAAAACTCGAAAAAGACTACGAAAAGAAAAAAACGTCACAGGAGCAGGGTGGGAGGGGAAAAAAATGATAATTTGCAAAATCTAAGTATATATATATGCTCTTTAAAAAATGCCATTTTTATCGGCCTGACGCCCATCAGATGTGTGTATAAATGTACTTAACCTTATATTTTAGTACTTAATTAGTATCTGGTGACGATTCGGGTGACGTAAACAAACAAAAGACGTGTTTAGAAATGTATTCATCATCGCGCTACGCCGTCGTACAATGCAAGTTTTTATTTTTTTCTTTTTTATGAATGGAAAGCTCCTCGTTACGATCGTGCTGCATCATTGTGTATCAACAATGTCGTTACGTGTTACGTAACGTAAAAAAGGTGGTGTTGTGTTGGCGTCCTGTGTTCTTTATAAAGTTTTCCAGCGTTTTGTTCGCATCTGGTCTCCTAATTTACGGCCTTTCCTTTCATGTATTGTTATTCGCAAGGGGGTAGGTAGCTGGTGGTGTTTTCAGTATTTTCAGCGATTTAAAAAGTTTATTGTACGCGTTGCGGCCCACGCGTAGGTTACTACACCCTTATCTTGGTCTAGTGTAGCTCTGTTTTAATGGATTACGCTGAACGTAACTTAGGTAAGGTCAGCGTGTGCGCGTGGGGAAGGAGTTCATGCGGGTTGTAACTCATTACAGGCAAATTAGTGCTGATGGTAACACTTTAAACCAATTGTATGCGTGTATTAACTTTACGAAGACACTCGATAACACTAGAAATGACATTATAGTGGAAGTAAGTGGTAACGTGGTATGCAGATTGTGTGGAATTTAAGTCGAGCTGGGAGGGTGTATATGCTTGTGTGTGGGAAGGAAGAGTCGTCGGTGTCACGTGACCCCGGGTTAGTCTTCCTCTCGAGGAAGAGGTGCACACGACGATGGCCCTGACCTTCGACGATTGTTTCGCGTGAGCGCATCCTCCACGCAATCTAACCGAAAAGAAAATGGTCGAGTTCACCCACTTCCCTGACCCTCCGCTTCTATATATATATATATATATGTCGACGTCACTTCCGGTTCTGGCCGTTTTTTGTTTACTCTAACCAGCGATTTTGAAGGTAGTAAACTCGACGATTTATCTAGTGTTAGGTCCTTATTAAGGACATCCTGGTATACACAAAGTTATTTAGGAAGTCCCAAATTAATTCGTCCTGCATTCTGAAACACACGAGGAGGAAGAAGAAAAAAATATGGCGCTGGGGGGATAGAAAGGAGTTTGTGTGTGTATATGTGTATATATATATATATTAATTTTTAAAAGTGTTCCCGGAGTAGTTGCTAAGCAACAGGAAACGGGCGATTTTGCCCAAACCATTCGGTGTGAAGGGGGGTTTCCGCGCCATCCAACGCGATACAATACTAGAAAAATGGCGCGCGGGGGTGGTGTAAAGCAGCGCGGAGTTGGCGCGTAACTCGCGAAGTTCGTTCACTCGTTACGCGCGTAACTTTTGAGTAACTTGTTTATATTTTCAGTGGAAATTGCCTGGTCCGTGTCCGCGCCCAGGTCATGACCAGGGATGACTCGACTGGAGGTTGGGTTCCAATGGGCGGAGGCGGATTAAGTTTCGTATCCGTCCGCAAGAGGCAAGTACCAAACGACGAAGATGCCAAGCACGAGTATCTGATCTATGGCAAGAGGATAACGGATCAAACGGTGAGTTTTTCACCCTTTCTGTGTTCTCTTCTCTAGCCCTAGAAGGTGGGGGTGGATCTAGAAATTCGTCCACCACTCGCACACATCCGGAAGTGTCGGATGTAGTAAACAATAGCGATAGTATCCGGCCAATAAACACGCCATCTCCGTTTTCCTGTTCTTCTTTTCATTCATGGTGTTTTCATTGATCGTTGCCTTTTCCTCTATTGCTGTATTTTTCCTCCTCCTGTTCCCTCTGCCAATCCATCTCTTCTCTCTCTCTCTCTCTCTTTCTGTCTCTTTCATTCCTCCCTCCCTTCTCTCTCCAAAAATCCTCCAGTTTGCTTTATGTATATTTATATATTTTTCCACAAATTGGCACTTTTAATAAACTCGGAATGTTGTCGTATCATACCTTTCTGCATCTCTCAACTGCCTTTTTTTTTTCCCCTCCTTTGCTTCTCCCTTTTTTGTGCGGTTATGTGAAACCTGTACTAAGATCATTCAGCTGGCGTTTCTTTTTCACTCGTTCTCTTTTTTCCGCATCGGATGTGGGAGTTGTGCCAAGGTTTGCCGCGGGACGATTTGGAGAGATAGGTGGGGGTGAGGTCGTTGACATTGCCGCGTTTGAAAATATGTACTCCTCCTCCGTCTCCGTCCTATTTGAGGTGTGGTCGACTTTAACGCGCTGGCTCCCTTCCTCTCTTTTTTTTTTTTTTTTTTTTTTTCTTGTATTGAGACTCGCAACGTCATCTTCAGTTTCTTCGTCAATTTACTCCTAAAGAGTGGTGACTTCTAGAGAAGAGGAAAAAGTCAATATTCTTCCATATGCTGAAAGTGCACTACTCCTTTATTCTCCTCCTTATCCTTCGATTCAAATTACATAATGTCTATGCTTAATTAGCCAGGTTATAGTGTGATAATGTATCTAACATTATCAGTTGATTATTACTTGATAATCCAGACTTGGTTTACTACACGACTTTCTTTCCTTTTTCATGTATGAGTAATGTTGTAAACAAACAAGGCTAACATGTAAAATAGTGAAAATTCAGGCATGTGTAAGCTATTTTAATCGGTGTTACTCCATTACCTACTGCCTATGCCAAGCAAGTCGTCGGTTAAGTGTGTTATATTTATAATAAATTGCATTCGATAAGTAAGTCCCGAGTATAAAGTATATCTATAAAATCAGTATAACATTTGTCATGCAATAGAATTGTGCATACATTAGTCAACAAAGGCAATGACTAGCAAAACTGTTAACTCTTTCTTTAGCAAAGAATAGTGAGACTAGAATACTTAACCAACCCGGCTTAAAATAATTATGTTAATTGTCGCCATGATCGTAATTAGGGCGAAAGTGGCATTGTCCATAGACGCGTTCAGAAAATTAGGAAGGGAAAAAAAACCGAACACCATAATGTCTTTGAAACAGAATTGAATGGAATCTTTTACTTCAGTGGCAGGTGCCAAATGAACCAGTCGACTTTTGAATGCTTCTTTGTCGATTGTTTCGAAGGCTATTGGCAATGTAGAAGAATTCTTATCTCAGTTGCGAATGTGAGTGGAGTCTGCCGTTGACATTTAATTCACATTTCTGTAGATAGTAATTCTCCCACCCCCTCCTTAATAAAATAAACATCTAATGAAGACAGAAGTTGCTAGATTACACCATTATTGTCCAGTTAATGCAGCAAAATTTTTCTGCTGTTTAAAATATTTGTAAAGCATGGATTAACTCGAATATTTTAACGTGAATTTTTGCGACCATCAAGCAATACATTTATAAAGTTTATATTCATAAGATGATGATGGAGATTAACCAAAGTTTGCGTTACGTTATCATTTGTTTACAGTTATTAATCTCATTTAAATAGTTGCATAAAAAGCATCCATACGGATGCATCTAATATCTATAAAATTGCAAAATTCTGCTGATTATGTAAGTTAATTTTGAACAAAGTGAGAACAAATTACTTTAACATCAAACTTCTGATAAAAAAAAAATAATGAAACAGAATAAAATTTAAATGAATTCATTAGAAATTATTGTCTGAAAATAAAGTTTTTATTTGTGCAGATTTTTGTGACTATATCCCACTTATCTTCACACATTTTATGATTAACTACTCTTAACCTTTACCTTTATTTGATAGAGATGGACTTACAGCAACAAACAAACACCCCAAAACATCAATTGTAATCTGCGTAAGTGATACATTTTCACTAGAGAGAAGACTGAGAAGTATTGAATCCTTCAATAGTATATTACCAGAGTCAATGTTTCCTCTAATTTGGGAAGCACTTGTGCAAGTCATATTGACTTCAGAGCAGAAGTCAAATTGTCTCGAACAACCTGACTGCCACTTGGACCAAGTTAAATAATCAGCGTGTAGTCACGCAGCTTAGAAAGACCGTTGATAAAGAAGAAATTGGTGTTTATTACAACTTAAGATTAGAGTCACCACTCAATGCTTAAAAATTGCTGTACAATTGGAGGGAACTATGAATATATAACTTCTGATTCTACTCTGAAAACAAGTCACTCTGTTACTATATTTGTGAATGTAATCTGTTGTTTTTTATCTGTCAAATTGATTTTTGTCATTGTTTTCAGTTGTAGGTTTTGTCACAACTGCCCAACCTTTCTGCTGTCTTGCTCACCTACAAAGTCTCCCAAGCTTTCATATGTTCTCGGCTATCTTTTATGTCGCGCTTGGCACCAGAATCTCCTTGGATGCCGCTTTAAAAAAAGATAAAGATTCAGATCTTTATTGGTCTATTATTGAGAGATATTCAAAGCTGATTCTGCAATTCTTGAGCATCGAGCAAGGAAGTTTTCACAAACTTTTTGAAGTATTTTGTAAAATGGATATATATGTAAAGAAATTATGTACAAAATGTTACTCTTTAATAATCTTAAATTTATAGATGATGATAATTATTTCCTTGTTTATGAGGAAAAGTGGTATTGATTTTTAGAGATTTAAACAGAGATAGTCTTGGGTATAAATAGAATTTATAGGTTATCTGTCAAGTCGATCCATTAAATCTACAGTACCCATAATTTTGTTAGTATAGACCATGCATTCTGCATAAAGGAAACTTGCAGTTTAGCATTTTATGCCCATATTGATACCCTACTAGACAGTATCCATTGTAGATAGGGTGCAGAAATGTTTTCCTGTTGCCTTTCTTTGCATTGTATAATGCAAAGAAAGGCATAAGCTAATTGTATAATTGTATAAGCTACAGAATCATAAAGTCCTTATAAATGAAGTTGTTTTGGATGTCCCAGTTGGTGTGAGTTTATGACCTCTTCAAAATCCAGATTAAACACAACAGTTCATTTTAGGATCTCACAAAAGACGAAATTTCTGAACTTTACCTTACAACAGAATCAGATATTTTTTGATGATCTTCAATTGTCATAACAATACAATATCCAGGATAAGTGGGGAAAAATTTAAATTGCTATGGAATTTAGGGACAAATAGAGATTGCTTCTGTGTGTACAGCAAGAATGGCTACCAGATTTAGAATATTCAATGTTGATTTAAAAGAAATTTGCCTACTTTTCTCTTAAATAATCATTAAAATTTGTGTTAAATGACATTTCTTTTCATATCTTTACAGAAATACATCTGAAATTCTATTCACTTGTGACTCTCGTTGAGTCTAGTAATAAAGACACTATCGTAACATTTTTGTACATAAATTAAGGTTTTTTAGTATAAAAAAAAATGCATTAATGTGTGTAAAGTGAATTGCTAAACATGTGGTCAACTATAGGAAATGCTTAATACTTGAAAATTTAGACAATTAGAGAACGTTTTGCAGTAGAATGAAGTTAGTTCCTTTTATTTGGCCAAGTTTCTTAGCCAAAATGGTTTACAATATCAAATTGACGTCTATTAGCGGTCAATCTACTTATTTTTGAGATGTCGAAGGGTGTATTAAAATACTATTTTCTTGGGTAATATCTTTAACCGATGTTTCATATTAGCTTAAACAATTATTACTATCTCACTTCACGACCCTCATTTCATGATGTATAAATTCCTTATTTTTTTGCATGCCATACTATATTAAAGCTGTAGTTATAGGAATGTAACTTCAGTTTGTGATACTGGTCTACATTACATTACATTAGAGAAAGATTAAGAGGGTTGTCTATCTTGTTGACTGACTTAGCCCTGAAAGAAATGAAAGAAAAAGTAGTAGTAATAGATTAGATGGAAGATTAGGAGATGAAGGGGAAGGGGTTTGCAGAATCGTCTTGCTTCAGCATACATTAACAAAACAAACTTTACAAAAAATACAATTTAGGCTACTTTCCTACATTGAGACTTACAATGTAAACAGTTGTAACATAAATACAATTATATACAATATGTACAAGATGATCAGTTGTTTGTCGACAAATTAATCAATTTCTTCGATACTGGTCTACATAAAGTATCAAGTCGGGTCAAGATACAAGCTTGAGTTGTAGTTTGGTCCTGATCATGAAAATGAGTAGAAGAAAGCAAACAAATGGAAGTACATTTTTAACATACAAGAAAACAAATGATTATAGCAGACGACGACAGACAAATGCAAGCGATCATCAGCGGTGAGGACATTGAGTAAAGCTTGATTTACAGCACTCGATCTGCAGCTTCTTCAGTTCTCTTCCCAAATTGTAGCTTCTCAAGTTGTTGTCAAGCTCAGCTCCTTTTTCTTGTATCATCATCTTTCATTCAAGCAGAAGTTCTTCATCTTTTGCTTGTTTGTCTTCTTATAGCTCTTCGTCTTTCATTTGTTCAGCTTCTCGTAGCTCTTCCTCAGCATCATTGTACTATTTAAGATAAAAATTGAGAAATTTAATAAACAAAAGATGCTAATTACAAGTTTAGTAATTGATCAAATAGTCCAAGCATGTTAAATTTTACATTGGAATCTGTCTGTTTAAAAAGAACTTTTAAAATTTTCTCAATGCCAAATCACTGCAGTTCGCAAAGAAAAGATTTAGTTGTGTTGAGTACATAAAGAGAAAATTAAATCTTATCTTACTGTTTGTATTATAAGCTCTTATCTACTTAAACAAATAATAAACTTTTAATATCCTTTGAGGTAGCGCTTATAACCCAAACTATAGATAAAAAAACAATAGAATTTACAATATTTTACAATTTTATCTGTATTTGTTGCATACACACACGCATAACATATATTAATTTATTAGAAATTCTTTCCGTAACTCATTACCGGCTTATCAATATTTGTGTTTCCTTCCGCACCAGAACAGTTTGCAACGATTGATATCTTCCTTTCCGATTACTTTCATATCTGTTTAGTAATATTTTCTATGTTAAATGTTTATTCTATAATTTATTATTAACAGTCATGTATTTTCATGAATTTTGGTGATGTAAGAAGATTAACGTTACATTTTCTTTACTTTTTGTTGCAGTATCTTAACATTTTTGAGTGATTCTGTGATAGAAAAATACATGAATTTAAGTGCGGTGATAACTTCTTTGCCTTGCATTCCCGTGTTTGCGTAAGAAGAGATTGCGCTTGGTAGTTTGAACTCCTCCTCTTATCTTCTGGCGAGTTTGTTTTCTGTCTGTCTCACATCCGATGCGGGAGTGGATACAGATAAATGTGTATTTTGTGAAGGAAAATGCATAAATTTGTTTCCTAGTTTATGTGAAAATGGAAAAAAATCGAGATTTGGACCTGTCATTAACACAAGTTGAAATTAAATCTTTTGTATCTAGTGATCTGTTGCATTGACTTATGCATTGTACGGGTTAAGACACCTTCGAAATGCACTCGCCCTTCACTGCTCATAACTTATTCTATTACAGATATCCTTTTCCTTACCTGAATATATCTACATGTCATTTGATGTCAGTGTTTTCTGTAGCACTTATTTCCTACTATTAGTTTCCTTGTCGGTTTGGGTCCGTCTTTACGACAATTTTCCTTAATTATCCTATAAGGATACTTCTCTATTGTTGTCGCTCTACTTCTACTCGAATCTGTTCTCGATGTAATGCTCTAGTTTTATTTAAACGATGAATTATTGAGACGTTACATCTGAATAAACAAGAATTATATACATATATGTATAATTTTATTATTATAATTCATTTTAAATTGACCAAGACTGCATATTCTCAGAGCATTTTGACTTACAACAAGGTAAATCAATGAATATTAGTCTCAAGTACTGACAATTCTCACTACGCAGAAAGAATTGTACGTACTTTAAGGCTCTGAAAAGAAGTTATGTGGCTAAAAAAATCATAATTAGCACTTAATTTTGACAAGTAGAAGTTAGGAATTGTAGTTTTAAAGTTAACCAGGCATTTTCTCAAATACAGTGGCATTTATGAACATTGTAGTCTTTAAATGATTGTAGTGTTAATTTTGATATAAAATATTGCATTATTTAAGACAGGTTTAACCATTTGCCCATTTAATTGTCAAGATTGAAAGCTGCAATTGGTAGCAGTAGTCAATGACATTTGACATTGCTTTAATTTTGTTGCCTTACACCTTTTAGTTTTTTATTAATTTGACTTCTAATGCATAGTTTTTGACAGTTTTGTAAAGATGAGTCTATATTAATGTACAGTGTGTTCTTTGCTGCCCCATAATTTGTCAATAAGCTATGCAACTGTTAGTTAAGGCATTTACTTTTTAGATTACCAAGCATTTGTGTGTGTATGTGTTTGTGAAGAATAATGCTTCTGTATAATGAATTTTATTTTAAAGCAGAAGCATAGAGAGCTTTGAAAATACAAATTAAATGCCAAAGTGCAAGCTGCTTTCAAAACGTGAACTTCAATTTCAGTTAGAATGTATCTGTTTTACATATGAAATTCGATAAAGCAATAGAATTTCTGTAACAGAAGCCGTTTGGTATGAAAAATAGACTAACGTACAGAAAAATTAAACATCAAAATGAAACAAAGTAATATTTAAGCTATAATTTTTAATGACATGCAATAGTTTTGTTTCTAATATTAGGCTACCCAATAGAATTTAGTTATTTAATTAACAGTGTAGGTCTGTCTGTAAGATGTGTTGTCATATGAATGCGAGATGTACAAGTTCTTGCTTATAAATAACCTACGATTTTGCATCTATATAGTCATGTTTGGTCACAAAGAAATAAATAAACCAATTATTTCGCTAAAGTATTGTTTACTTGAAGAATTAGGTCTCTTGGGTGTAATTAATGGCAATGAAATAGTTTTAAAACCTCTGGGAGCATCTTGTCTCTGATATTTTTACTATACATTTAACTTATTTTTGCTGCCCGTTATCATTATTTTCTATTAAAAAATGCTCGGAACATATGCTTAAAACGTGTTTGGTTGCTAAAAATTAATGTTAGACAATATTTGCATGCAAAAATGACATACTGTAAGTTTAATTTTTATATATTTTAATAAACTTTACATAAACTTTAATTAACTACTACAGGTTGTCTTAAGCTGTACGATTAAAAAGGATTTCCAGTATAATAAAGTCATGCCTACTTTTCATCATTGGCGTACCGGAGACAAAAAGTTTGGTCTGACTTTTCAGACGGCCGCGGACGCACGTGCCTTCGACAAAGGAGTCAAGATAGCCGTGGAAGATTTACTAGATGGTGAGTAGTCTCTAACATGTTTGTATTACCATAACCATTTACTTCTAAGATTATCTTGCATGTTATAATGCTGAATTTAATCATTGTGTTTTAATTTCTTTTTTTTTGCCGCTAGGCATTTATAACAATGACATTGATATGGACAAAACAGATATTGTATAATTGTTGGGTTATCTTACAACAGACACAGTAATTACATGCTGTAATAATGACCTATGGATTTTATATTTGGTATCATGATTTGCTTCCACATAGAAATTTTGCCATTGCAATGGTGGAAGATGTGGGTTTGAACTTGATCCAGAACCCAATAATGGGCAGTGTAGGTTGAAAAACATGATTTCACAGCTCTCTTATGTGCTTGTAGATCTAAATGTAGCTCAGTCTGTTTGTAGTGGATATAATTATGACTGGTTCTGTATACTAGAGTGCAGTACTGAATAATTATTTTGTTCCCTTCTAAATTACATATATATTTGAGACACACAAAAGCATGTAATGTTCTTATCTTACATATCATGTTTAATACATGGAATTTAGACTTTGTGAAATGGAAAAGGGAAGAGAATATGTCTATTCTCATCACCATTATTCTCTATATTTGAAATGAAACAGAGAAATTTACATGCACCTTGCACAATTGACCTCAAATCATTATTATTGCAACTAACGGCACAGTAAATTTCAGAATTGGAAGCTTAGGAGTGTCAGAGTTTCTTCCACTTTACTTTTATACTAATAGAAATGCTTCAAACATAATGGCAAAGTGTTTCACACTAAGCCATTTTAGTATTATTTTCTCTCCTTTCTCCCATTCTCACAAAGCAGTTTCACTTTATCCTCATGTTGATTTGAATTTTGTAACATAATCCACTATATAAGCTTAATTAACACACCTTATTCTATAAAAATTCATTTTTATTCAAAGATTTCTTTCATTTCTTCAAAGCACACACTACAATCTAACCAAAGTGGAGAAATGAATATTTAGAATTGATGACAGTGTAGTAAGATTCAACTTTATTCCACTTGCAGATTAAAAACGGATACAAGCAAGATTTAATGACAAAATCATGCATTTTTGAGAATGAATATACTACTAAAAGCATTTGGTTTCATTTTAATGGGGGAGAGTTGATGACAGGAAGGACATCTGGCCTTTCCTTTCACCACCCTCTTTTTTAATTAAGATTTGGCAACAGCCTGATCCATTAGACTCTAGGTGGGGTTAGACAATGACATCTGACAGTTCTGTATAGCTTCTGACAAAACTCCAGTCAGAGACAAACTGAATTGTTTCTCATTCCTTATGTTTTGATCCAACAAGAATTTCGTTTAGTGAAAATTAGACATGATCCCTAATTCTTATACATACAAATATAAATTTTCCATAAAAACAGGTTAGTAGAAGTTATCCACATCTTTCTTTCCTCTACTTTCCACACATCTCAATTTTCCCCTAAAATTTTTTTATACAGCACCCTAAAGTAAATTCTAATATGTTATTAAATCTAGATTTGCTATGCATATAGGATTTATATTTGATCCATCATGCACTGAATTTGTCTTTGAGCTATCCATTAAATGGAAGTGAGGAAAATTCTTTAGGATTGTTGCTTTTGTGAGAGGTCGTCACATGGAATTCATGTATTAAATTTTACATATTTTCTGTTTAACAATGAATTAACTTCTGTACATTGATGAAAATCATTAGCAGTCATTTCTTTACTGTTGATAGAAGTTGTTGTAATTTACCCTTTTTGCACTACAAGAACACAATATCACTTAGCAAAGTTGTGCATTGTCTGTAAGTTTACCATTCTTAAATATGTATAATTGTTAAAATGTTTTTCTCGTGTCTCGTGTAATGATAAAGGCATGAGTTGTGTTGCAAAGAATGTATCTGGTGTCTAAGCATGGTGTTATGCATAAAGATTGAAGAAACTCTAATATGAAATTGCTTTCAAGAGTCGTTTTAAAAATAATGCCCCACACAAATTCTTGCTCGAGCACATTATCATTGTCTTATAGGCATCTTGAAATTGTTCTTTAATCTATTAAACTACTACTTACATGAAATTTCAGTTACTGACAAGTATAACAGCTTTGATAATTTATTAGTTTAAAAAATAATTAAATTAATACTGTAAATTGTCAATTATTTTGATTAGAGGAATTTAAAAGTTCAATTTTCTATTCATTCATTTCTTCAGTTTATAAAGACAAAGCTGAATTTTACTCTAAAATTTCATAACTTGAAATGATTTAACATAGAACAGTATCATACATGTCTGTGGGTAATATACCTAGTAAACTTTAAGAATTATAGATTTATTTTATTCACAGTCAACAAACTCAGACTTTTGGTTGACTTGCAGGCGACATGCAAAACTACATGTAATTCACATATTAAAAGATATATTTGATATATCAATGAGACAGAATTCAGGCATCTCTCTGTACCTGTCATTCTTGTAGTGTAGAAAAATATATGCTTTGCAGTATGCTCTTTTTAGATATGAATTCTTGGAGCTGATACAATGAGAGCTCCAAGAATTTCGAGCATTTTCACAATGAGCTGTGTGAGGGAGATAATTAAACTAGATAAGATGGTCGTTCAGATTTGCAAATCTTTTCACTTGGATAAATGTTGCTCGATACAACAGTTCAAATTTCTACATGGACAAATGTTGCCACAAATAACTTGTACTCTCTACATGAAAGATTACATTAAATGTTTACTTAAACACCATTACATATGTATTTAATGATATTTACTGTGAGCATGCATATTGAGGATAGCCAAATATACTGCTCTGAGAGTCATGTTTCAGGAGTTGGCATGAATAAGAGTTGACAACATAGCGACGTAACATTGTAGCATTAATAGGATATGACAATACCACATTCTAATTATTGAAAGATTCTAGTGATGTAAGATGTCTTGTAGGCCACACTATTGACATTCAAGAATTGCATGCAATTCACAAACTGTTTGTAGAAGCTTATATTAAAGAATAAATTTATAACATTAAAATGTCATTTATGCCTTAGTAAAGTGCTTTAATGTCTGCATGTATTTTATTTTCTTTCAACAATTAAATGAGGCTACAGATTTTGGGATATTTTCTGCATTTTATCTAATTTCTATCTTTATTTTTTAAACTATGCTTTCCCAAATGAGATAATTTATAGATGAAGCTTCTTCCGCTGAAAATTTTAGTGCTGTTATTTATTAATGTTCTATAACAAAAGTTTGCATACTTTAATTAATTATATTTTACATATTTATAGATGTAATAATCTTAGTCAAAGCAAATTAACTCATTATATTTAAGCATAATGAATAAATATATTTAATTTTAATTATCAGTATTTCTCTAATATAATGATCTGAAATTTAACTGTAAATTATTATTTTTTTTCCTCTTACCTGGATGTATGGTAAGTTAACATGATGTTCTTAGTCTTTCAACAATCCAGTATGTTTGATTTATATTAATTTAATTAAAATTAATTCCTGAAATATCAATTATCTTTAGCTTTGCATGCTTTAGAATGATGTAAGACATTCTTAATTGTATCTGCATTTCCTGAGCAACTGCATTGTGACCTGTGATGGGTTATGAGCTAAATTATATTTGATATATCACCACGATCTTTTGATATACTAAATTTTGGTTCTGGACCAAAGTTTGTGAATTAGGAATTACATTTATTAATGATATATTATCAACATTTGATATGACACATCAGTGAATAAAAACATTGAACAACTGTAGTTTGGATCGAGTTTGTGCCTGACTAATGTGCCGGTTGCAAGAGTTTTCTAGTTATCTTCACATGCTTATCATCTAAATGCAGGTCAGTTTCCCCATAGGAAGACTTCATTATCCCATCGAACAAAATTTATTTGATGAAGGTCCCAAGAACTGATGTTTTGACAGACTTCTTATAACCGGTATTTAGTATATTATCAAAGATTGTTGTGATAAGCTTTGGTTTCCTAGTAAAATGTCGTGTCATCTCTGACTGGTTGTTATATTATGACTTTTGACCCAACTAAAAAATTTGGGAAGTGCCGATATAAACAGTAGAAATGTTAAATTTAAGCTATTATTAATCACTATTCACTAGTTATAAGAATCAGTTTTTACAAGAGGAATAAATATAAATGTACAATGCTTTAATTATATTCATAATTTAACACAATATAAAAATGATTACAGTGGCATTTTGTTTTGTGTTTAACCATATTCATATTAATGCTAAATTCTCATACACCATGCACTTCATAATTCTGTAATTTCACTTCATACAAGATTTATGCTAGATGTATTGAAAAACAGAGAATGAAGGAACTTGGATAGAGAACTGTGGTTGTTGTTAGTTTCATTAATTTGATCAGAAGGACAAACCAGGTGGTCTATGACCTTGGTTTTTTACCTGTAACAATAATGCTTACTCGTATGGTGCTTGTGAGGTATGGGTCTATATTGATGACGACATTACTCCTGAATTAAATAAGAGCTACGATGTCATAATGGCAAGCAGTAATTTGATCCAAAATGTAAACTTATGTGCAGATGAACTCAAACATTTTGTTAACATTCATTGCATATGTGCAGTTTTCTTATGTATTTTGTCATCTACCTAAATTTGATTTACTGTCTGAATGTACTTTGATAGATCCGAGGTTTAGCTAAGTGCTTGTAGCTCTCAATACAATGTGAATAACATCCAAAGTGGATACAAATCCACTTTGGATGTTATTCACATTGTATTTGTCTCACTCCTGTTAATAAAAGGCCCTGATTAATTATACAGTAATTTTTTATTTTGATTTAACCCCCTTCTTGATCTGTCACTAGATGTACTTGCAACAATAATTACCTATTTATTTTTGTTGAAATTTGTGAAATTAACTGGGAACATGCTGTACAAATTTTCACAATTCTTGATTTTTTGTGTATATTAACATTATTGCTCAAATGTGTGCTAGTAATTGAACATTTATATATAGTACATTGACATTCAAAGCTTATAAATTTGATAATGGGTCTTTTCAATTATAAAACTTGGTGTTTGTTCTTTGTCACCATAACAGAACTTCTAGTCTAGTTGTATTAATTTATCTCAAACTTTCAGATTCTTCCTTGCTAAATGTAGAATGTATTGTGGATCTCAGTAGTTTGAATTCTTTGAAGTTATATTTTGGAAAATGTCAATATTGTTGTGTTATCATAATTGATTATGGTATTTTATTTCAAAATGAAAATGTTTTGTTGATAAAATTAACATCTCGTTCTGTGCATATTATAGGATTGTACACAAAGTAATCCTATTCAGCAGTTTAACAGAAACACACATAATTTGATGATAAACACAGAAGCCAACTGCTAGTATCACCACCCTCCAAAGTAGGGAACCAGTGGGGGTACTTAGTGGCAAGAGGCAGCGAGTTAGAGGATCCGAAGATCCCACTTTGGTTTTACCATTGATGGAGTTTTTAGATTCAGGCCTAAGGTTCCAGGGTGTCAAAGTACCATGGGCCTTGAGTCTGTGTACCAGACCTTAGTGAAGCATGTTGTCCGTGTGCCGCAGCTTCTGACAGGGTTTCAAACATCTCCCTAAACTGGAACCTATCCCTGTTCGGACGAATGGCAATCAGAGCTGCACTTTGACGTAGTGGCATGCAGACTTGCATGAAAACGGAAGGGAGACTGGTACGGTCATTCGCTTTGGCTTTGGCAATAAGAGGGCCAAGATGGTCCCTCAGTAAGCCTGATGATGCCAGAGGATGGTTGTTATAGCTGCTATGAACAGGATTCCCAGGGAGGTGTTGTCTTTGGATGAGATAAGTGGAGTGTAGTTGTTTGGGTATGTCTGATGCAAGTTGGTAACCCTGTCGATAAGGAGTGAAAACACAAGCAGGTGCCCCTTGTGGGACCTCACTTGATGGGCACCATTGAAATACCGTAGGGATCCCTGTCGCGCTACTACACAGCCTGGCCCAAGTTTCCCTGTCCTCGATCAACACTGCTCTCACTGACAAGATGACCCCCACTTGCTGTACTTGCAGGTGAAATTCCCAGTGTCCTCTGTGGGCCTGGATATGCTATAACACTGGATGTCCTGGATTCAAACACTGCATCAGTATGAGAACTGGAGGACATGGACCTGACAGTTACCCTCTGAAACTCTAGACACACTTTCACAAACTTCCCCATTCTCCTCAGTGACACAAGTTCAATGGTTGCATTCACTATGGGCAGACGAATGCAGTTGATATTGCCCAAGCCTGTTGCAACACAAGCCATGTTAAACTCCTTCCTAACGGTAAAGGAGAAGCAGTTTCCTGGAAGGAAGACTGGACTTTGCACACCCAGTGCTGGTGTAGGGGTCGCAGCCTGCATGCTGAAGCCAGTGGGGTGAGGAGTCGTACTCCCGTTGCCTAAGTCTTGATGGTGGCCAGGAGGATAGTGCCTGTAGTGACTTACAGGATGCTACTGACTGCTGTCTACCCAGTGGTGATATTCAGCGGGTTCGCACAGGTTCAGCCGAACCCGTTGTTAAAATTTTCGGTTTTCCGAACCTTGTTTCTCAGTGGTTTTGTTTTTTTTTAAAATATATTAAAATATACGTATTATACTTTGTAATACTACTAAACTAGAGTCTTATACCCCATTCGCACCAAGCATTTCAATCTAGGTTGTGAGCAAGGTCGGGGACTGTCTTGGTGCGATCTCTCTCGACTGTTTTAATCTCAACCGAAACGAGGTTTAATCGCGATCGATTCAAGAGTGTTCTTGAAACTAGATCCAGTCATAAGAGAGACCCCACAATCTCACGTGCCGAGATAATACAAGATGGCTGTGGAACACGTGTCGGGCTATGGACAGCGAAATAAAAAGGATATTGTATTTCGAGAGATGATGACATCTGTCTACTATCAGCAGTGCCATTTGGGGTGAAAAATTTTTCTCCCTGGAAAAAAAAAACCAGTCGACAGCACTAATATACTATTGTTACCTGTTCTTCGCCCAGGGCTCGTTACGTTCCAAATACGCCACTGATTATTAGATATATTGCAAGAAAAGGTATTGTATTTATTTCTAGCCAAAACTTCCATTTCGTTTGTTGGTGATTGTCAGGGAAAAATTTTCTGCTAGCGAACCCTTTGTTAACTATTTTGAATATCACCACTGTGTCTACCATGAAGTGTGATTGGCAGAGCTTCACTGTGGCATAAGGCCAACTTCCTTATATCTTGAGAGGGGCTTAAAGGCCCATCATGCACTGGATGGGCTGTACCACTTTGGAGAACCAGAAATGGGAAGAAAGCATCCTAGTAGGAATGAGGGGACAGCCCAATCTTAGCATCCAGCCAGGCTGACGTGATCCTGGAAAGGCAGCCATTTAACACATTTTCCTCATGCACTCAAAGGATGTGAAGGAGCATAGCAATTGCAGTCCATGACACCATAAAAAATATCAACCCTGCCAAGTTGAAGGTAGGAGTGAAGAACATCTGAGTCCTTATTGAGGTCGCCTCCCAAAGGGACATCCAAGTACTCCAAAATGAGTTGATGGAAATGTCTTGAATGAGGTAGTTGTCTGTTAACTGCCAGAGAAGCACTGTCCAGGAGTGATTATTTTGCGATGTCCAAGACGACATTAGTAAAGATAAACTAGCAGACAGTTTTCTTTATAAAATTC
Organism: Centruroides vittatus; assembly: GCF_030686945.1. Lineage (NCBI taxonomy): Eukaryota > Metazoa > Arthropoda > Arachnida > Scorpiones > Buthidae > Centruroides > Centruroides vittatus. The sequence continues at coordinate 238,793 of NW_027121344.1, forward strand.
TTGATATCAAGTGTAATTTAATGCATGCAGTGCAAGGTTGTAATGTATTACAAAGCAGAGAATTCCATCTCTGAATGAATGAGTTGAAGTAGTGATGCACCTGCATTGTTGTAATACAGGGTGGTGAATAAAAATAGTAGCTCTGGTCTGGTCGAGTTCCTGGCACTAACAAATTACATCAATTGAGTAAACATTAATGTCTTGTAATGTGCAAATCCACACAGGGAACTGACATCAGCTACACGATCACTATGTCCATTGATGTCACTATGTTACACCGAATGTTCCTAAACACAATGTGATGTGTACAACTAAGTATAGGTGTAACAGATGACTGTTTTTACCATTTTCTATGATGGTGATACTCATATAACAACTCTTAAGTATTTTTTTTTTGGTATACTGACACAATGAAGTGGCATTTTCTTAATCAACACTGGGCGAGTTTTCCATCTTTATTTAGTTAGTACGCTATTTTACATGTGTGTTTTGGGCCTTTGCCCCTCTTCAGCTAACTAAACATAAAAAAGGAAGGCATAAAGCAACATAAGAAATTACAATTTTAACTATAAACCGAACATAAAATTATTTCACGACTGGTAAAACATACCTCTGTTTAAAACACACACCTGCGAACAACATTTAACGGATTGGCATGAGACAAAAAGGTGCATGACAGTTATTACGGTATCTATAAATACAGTCCTCGTACGACAGTCATAGCAGAACGGTTGTTTTCCTTTAATTTTAAAAATTATTGAACGACTTTATATATACATTAAAACATCATTTAAGATACATCAACGTATGCTCTTAATACTAGAATTAACACATCACAAACTAAAGGAACATACCTCAAAATCCCAAGCACTAGCATATAGGTAAAATATCTTTTGCAGAGTGGATGAAACAAGGATTGGTTTTACAAAGTTATGCTTAATAACAGCATTAAAGTAACAAGTACCAAAAAAAAAAAAACTCTTAAGTAATTTGCCTCTGCTCTGCCAAGGTGGCACTACAGAGTACAAAGAGACTGTATCTTAATCATAGACAGTCAGGCACCCAGTAGTCGCTGAGGTGTCTGAATGATTAAAATCAGACCAGGTTATATGCTTGGGCTCTGGCAGTATAACCCAATGGAGACCTACCTTCCTCACTCTTGAGTCCAACTGTCTAATGCTGACATACAGTTTTGTACAGCTTTAAGCTGTTTCATTTGCATTCAACCAACAACTGAGTGATGCTTAATTTCTTGGGCTGTAGGGCCCACACAGCATGTAGCTGAGCTATAGGTCTAAAGACCTCTTTACAATGTTCTGTCAAATCTTAGTCTTGTGAGCATTGTGCTTTTGTTATGGGACAGGTTCTAGCCTAACCCAATCCTAGCCCTTACATAGCCTTATCTACATTGGCCATATCTATTTGGGGGGCCCGAAAGTCCCCATGTTTATGTTAAACAGACAGAGGGACCCTGCTTGGTTCAGATACCAAGCATAAGGTCAGAAACCTACTGTTGTATGTTCCGTCAATTCCTTTTTTTTCAATACTAATTCCTTCTTGTTTCAAGCCAACTTCAGTTGGTTACCAGCCATAGTTGGTACAAGACCACAGCTAGTTCCCTCAGGTAAGAGAGGCAGCTGACACTCAGACAGGAGTGATTCATCTCCAGCTGCAGACCAAACTTTCTGTTGGCTTTGCAACAGTTGCTGCATTTCAGCAGCATTGTTTTGTACTCTTTGTGGGAGTGCACCATCAAACAATGGCTACAAGTCAGGGCCCCCACTTTGCAATTGCAGATGATATGGCCAAACTCATAGCAGCTGTAACACCAAGTCAGGGTGAGATGTTCTCAGATCTGGCTCCTGGTCCACCCAACATGGACCTTGCCCCCTTTCAGGGAGCTGTTACCTCACAGACCCAATTAAGGCGGCCTCCTTTCCCTTTAAGGGAAAACTTGGGCTTCAGGTCATCAGCCTTCATGCCCAAGTCGTAGAAAATAAGGCAAGCTTTTATAATGGATTTTATTGAAATTGGACTAAATAAACAACAGTCCTCATTAAATTTGGTCAAATGGCTAAGCGGAAGATGGGATTTGAACTTAAAAATCTAAAGACATTTACCAGCTTTTTGACAATACTCTAAAACGATACAAACAATGCAAACAATGATAAATTTTACACTAATAAATTTATTTACAAGTTTAAAATTCCAGTTTTTGAGTCTCAGTTTCTAAATTGATTACTACTAAAATTGGAATTAGAGGCTATGTGCCTTTAATTCCAATTTTAGTATTAGAGGCACATAGCCTCTGTAGCTTATTGAAGTGAAAATTGGTGTAGACAGAGTCACAATGGGGCACATAGCCAGAGATGATCTCAGTTGATGTAGCAAATGATATCTTGTTCTCTACTGACTATTTTAACCCTTTCAAGAAGGTCAATGCCAAAGGTGGATCCTATTACTACTATTTTCTATTTCAGATTTTTTTTGGGGGTATCAATTCTTGTAAATAAACTAATGTATGGGTTCATTTATTCCCTAGTGTCTATAGGAAACAGTCCACATTTTGGTAAGTATTGATGAGGTTTCATATAAAACTGTTCTTAAATATTGAAATAACTTCATTTTTTTAGAATGAAAGTAACAATGTGTTTCAAATACTGAAATCTGTTCAAAATTACGCACAAAATCAATAATATTCTCATATTACTCTAATAGAAATCTACACGTTTATAAAATTTATAGCTTTTTGTTTTTTCATTACTCTTTGTATCTTGTGGGCACTAAGAGGGCATTTTATACCAAGCCTGCTTCAAATTTAGCTAGGCTGCAATGGGGTGGTTGGGCTGCGAGGGATGGGCCCAATGTATCCAAGACAGTCCAATTCTCGAAAAATTCCTGGTATTTTTTGACTTGTTAGGATTTGTTCCGGAGCTTTAGGCTGACACTTTAACCACTCAGCTATCCGGCCATAGAATTTTAAGAGAAACCACAATAGTATCTAGTGCATGAATTTAGAACAGTAAGAATATATAAAAATGTAGGTTATGCTTAATTTATATGGTTGATTCTCGATTCAGAACTAATCGAAAGTCATTTTGATTGGAAGAGAAAAATAATAAATTGTCATTTGATGTTGCAGTTTGAACATCTTGGGTGTGTGTTTGTGTATGAAGTAAATTGAAGTAATGTAAATAAAATTCATCCAGTTTGTAACATTGATTGCCAATACTTTTATCTTGGAAACTTAATACTGTGTGTTGTGTTGTTGTATTTTCTGATTACTTTTATAATTAGAATTATGTAATGCTTGCAATTTTATGATAATATAACGATAAATCACATCATATTTAAATGAATAACTATGGCTTTTAAGAAATGTTTCCCATTTAATCGAGAATCGACCGTACGGCAATCACTTATAAAGCCTCTTGGTTATAAAACTTATCAGTTTAAGGTTGCTGTTAGATTTACTATTATTTTTTCCTTAGACGTATTCATTTGCTCGCCCGTTAAAGGGCAAATAGTATTTTAGTTGCTATACAAAGGCAGCTTTTAGGAATAACCTTTATTTGGTAAGTAGCATTTTGTGTGGTGTCATAAATAATTTTTGACTTGCAATTTATTATTTTTGTGTAATTTTGATAAAACTACAAATTAATACTCTTAAATTATATTTAATTTTTATTTCAGGTACCGGCGATTCTTACATACATGGCACAGACATCGGTGACGACGATGTATTTATGGTAAGTACCTGTCGATAGAAGTCTCTTACGTTTAAAATTTAGATTTGTATATACATTTACACACAATACAATAAAACTTGCATTAAGGCTATAGATAGTCTTGAAATATCATAATTGTCATCATTCCTAGTCCCATTCATTATTTTGGCCTTGTACTTGAGCAATTTCACTGCACAATTTTAACACTTTCATCGCTGCAACCTAAATAAACATGCATTTAAATTGTACATAATGGTGCATTTGAGCTAGGTATACTTTTTCATTGTGCAAATTGGACAAAGAGCAATTATACAATGCAATTGGCAACATGAGAACATCTTTACACAGATATCATTTGTTACAAAATGATTTAGCAGATAAACAACACCCAATAAATTAAGTAATTCAGCACTTTCCTAAAATATTTGATAAAAGAAATGATGAAAAGTATAAAAATAATAATATAATAAATTAATGCTTCCTTTTTTTTTCTTTTTTTTCGATGAAGAACAGATATGTCACTATGAAGAACAGACGATTGTGTCCATCTTTGATTTATTTTTCTTTGTTTCTGCCAGATAGCAAATGAATGATGTAGTGGATATCAACAGTGCGAACAATATAATAAATATTAACAATATATGCTAGTTTGGCAAAATGAAATTGATTAGCTGGGTATCCACACAAACAATCTATTGTGATGATGATGTGTTATTTAAATCTCTTTTAAACTCTAATAAACTTCCTGATTTTTTTTATTAACTTAGTTATTCTGTATCTCTTCTCACAATGTATTCTGATTGTATAAACCTGACTTTTCATGACATATCCCTTGAAGTTATTTCAAACGAGCATCTAAGAATATTCATCATTTACGTTTTCTCTTTATTCTCTAACATTCTAATCTACATGAAATACTTGATTTAATTTAGCTTGTAAAATTAATCTTTTGTAGAAGTGGAATTAAAAATTCATGCTAAAGGTTGTATACTATCAGGATAAAGTTCGCTGAGTTCAGCGTTAATAAGGTTCCTCTATTACAAGTACTTTCGACGAGTATATAACTGTCGTCCTCAGGCGAAATGAACAATTTAAAGAAGAGTGTGTGCAGAATGTTCCAAGAAGAACAGAATTTTTTTTCTTGTTTATTCTATTCAGCATAGCAGGCTTTGTTGTCGCATTCTCTTTCTAATTGGTCTCGATTTTCCTAGAATACTTCTAAAAATTTGATTTGTTGCTTGCATTTTACTGGCACCATTAGCCATCTTCATCCAAGTTTCATATAAGCAATGTGTATGTAATACTATACACATTTTTATGCTACAGTTAACTCCATTCAAAGTCTTCTATTGTGTTATAGAAATTTTCACATTATATTCTTTTACTGATTTCATTGTTTTGCTATTTTTAAAGATCTGGAAGAGCAGGGGTGAGCTCATGGGTCATATCTGGCTGGTATAAAACTTAATGCAAATTTTATTTGTGAGTTCTAAGCTCTTATGAAATGAAGATTGTGTTATAAAATTCCAAAATGGCACCCAAAATTTTAAATTCCAAACCGACATATTTCTTTTTCATACTTACAATGCTCTGTGTTGTCACTGTATTATTACAAGTACAGATAATTTGATCTATCTTTATTTTCATTACTGTTCTGTTGTTCTATTCATTGGTATTTTGAAAAGCAAGGAGGACAGGACATCACCATATCTTACTAGTACTACAGAATTTCAAGTAATTCTATTTTTCTGAGATAGTTTTAACACAGTTTTCTATTTTGATACATACAATTTATTTTCTTTTTTACATTTTTCACATTGGTGCTATTCAACTTGTGGTTTGCAGACTGGCACTGGTCTGTGGATGGTTTATTACTGGGCCACAGATTTCATTTAAAATTTAGTGATTTCGTAAAAATCATTCATTTTTCTCTATTTTTTTTTAAAGTATAGAAATAAACACTTTGTACCGGGGTAAACTGGTGATAGAAATTGGCGTGGAAAATTACTTGAAACCATCCCAAAAACTCACATTTTTCAAGATGATTGGAACCAAATTTTGTTGTTGTATGTTTCTTACTAGTTCAGTTTAAATGTTAAAATTAAAGAAATGATTTGAAAACCCATTCTCTCTCTTAATTTTACAAAATACTAGTCTCTGAACACAGTTGAAAAGAACTATTCTACATCATGTGTGTTTTCTTTTTTTCTAAGTTGTACAATGTAAGTAGAGAAGAAACTTCTCTACTTACATTGTCAAAGTCTTGGCATCACTAAAATTCATTCCCGTAATGATCAACAATTGTCTTGATGTAAATATATCCTCACTGGTTACTTTCTCTTTCAAATCCGAATTAATGTGATTCCTCCGGCTTTTTTTTAATCTTACAACCACTTGTATGACTTGTTTTATTTCCATACCACCTTTGACATTCTAAGTAGCCAGTGTGTTTCTGTATGATCTGCATTTTTTTATTAAATTCCACAGATTTTTTGACACAAAGTTTTGACTGTTTTTGCTTGTTTTTCATAATATCTTCCTTTTTATTATTATTGTTATTATTAGGATGCTGTTTGTCTGCTATTGAATTCAATATTATATCAACGTACTTTATTCTTCATTGGCATGTTCATAATTGACTTATGAAAATTTGTTCCTTTCTCAATAGTTTATTTATAATATTGGACAGCAGTCTTCTTTCTACAGAATCAATTGAACAAACAAGTTTTTCTTTCTTCAATTCATAGACTAGAATGAAATATTATTCGAACGTATTCTGTCATTTCATCCAGTTTGCACAAACTGCATTTTTTAATTTATGCAGTTTATGCACATTTTCTTGTGTCCTTCTGTAGAATTTCCTTTCTTTCTTTTCATCTTTTAACCAAATTTTTGTTTTTTACTTGATCTGTTTTCTCTTTTGTGTCCCAGTTTTATTATTATTAACTAGATAGATGTAATTATCATCTAACAGTACAGAGAACAATCTACTTTTATTCTTCAATGTCCTCCTATACACTATGATACAATTAATATATATTTTTGTTTACACTTTTACAATCATATTTAATAATTTCCAATTTATTTGCTTCTTTTAGTGGTACTTGCAACACACATTAAGTAGGCCATTTCTTCTGTAAGTTCTGTCTGTATCTGTAGATAATTTGTTATTCAAATTGTTGTTCTCTAGGATTTATTAAATTTCCTCTTCTTTTCCTCATGAAATCTTGCCTAAATGCATTTATCAATTACATCAGCTGTAGTCTATCCTCATCTTGATTGTAATTCTATCCACCTAGGGCCAACAGATTGCTTAGAATAGAAAGGAATGGTTGGATCTAAATATTAAACATTGTTCCCATTCCACTCTTGTGCTAGTTACCTTCTCAAATGACTATTACTTTATTGTAACAGGTTATTTACAGCTTGATATATTATCATTTTGAATGATTTATTTTACATGTTCTATTGATCCACTGTCATGTTGCACCCACCCATTAACTGTATAAGTGTACGTGGCTTAATTATGGGATATGTTCTGAAAAATATGTAAAGTGAATGTCATAGAATTTACTTAGACAAATTTACACTATAGTCTACTGTTTGTATAAACATCTATATGTAACACATGATTAGCTGTGCTTTGGGTTTGTTTATGCATTAATGTGTTGTATGATGCCACCATTGTCATGTTCTGTTAGGCAGCTAGCAATTTCTCATTTCCATTGTAATTAAGAACTCTGTCATTAAGCAGAACATGCCTGTACTCTCAGTTTCTTGTAGATATTAAAATCTAATTACATAAAATGTCATTCTTACACTTATAACAATCTGTTTTGAAAACTTATTATTTTTAATAAATTCTATAAAATTCATGGTCATAATTAATGATAATTTTAATTGCAGACTCTAGAACTGCCAGTGGATTCTCGCTCTTCGTCTGGTTCCAGTAACGTGAGTGGCAACGGAGCTTCGGCTGTAAGGCCTGCTTCTACCAACAACACCGAAGCGTTCTCTTCCCCATATACTCATCCTCATGCTAATCATCATCATCTGCATCGAATGCATTTCATTCGGCCTCCTCGAACAATTAACAACAGTGGATTAATTGGTGGAAACGGTGGCCAGATAATAGACCTCCAGCAGAAAACACAAGAAGACATATGGATCAAAGAGAAATCTCCAAGCCCTAAGAACAATATGAAAGATCAGGGTATTCTTGATGACAAAATAGAAATTATTCCCGGAGAGCCTTATTCTTATGTTCAGTTTGCTAAAGACAAGCCGCGAACGGAACACGAGTATTCCTACCCAATAATGGACTCTCTGAAATCGGGTAAGAGAGATTCGATAGGTAACATTAAGAAACATCAGTTACCTGCAATAGGCACTCAACCTCCGTTACTGCCAACAAAGACAAAGAGGAAAAAGGAGAACAAAAAAGACACTTGTAAGCATTCTCCTCTAACTCGGGTCCAGTGTCGCCACTGCCACGACATGTTTAATGAAGACGAAAACAGGAGAGGTAGCTGCGAGTATGCTCCAGATAAAGTACTGGCGTGCATAAGTGCCACTACCTGTATATCCTGTGCCCAGTGTATGTTATATCACTGCATGTCCGACACGGAAGGAGATTTCAACCACCATCCCTGTTCTTGTGACACTACTGATGAACATTGCCAGCGAAGATGGATAGGCCTGGCACTTCTCTCGTTTTTCGTACCCTGCCTTTGGTGCTATATACCATTTCGCGCGTGTCATCGATGTGGTGTAAGCAGTGGCCTTTGTGGAGGAAGACATGAAGCCGTTTGACCCTTTGCCCTTAGTAATCTGGTCACTAAGAGAAACGGATGGATGTAAACTCGACACATTTCTCCACTGCCGCCTCCTTCAGGAACGGAGCAGCAAAACTGCTGCCATCCAGAGTCAAAACAAAACAAAAATAAAAACAAACATGCTCTACCCACCTTGGACTGTAATCCAAGCAACACATGTTTAAAAATTGTTTAATTCTCCAACACAGTCTATAAAGAGAATGCCGACTCATACAGTTCTACACTCCCAGGAAACAGAGGAAATCACTCGAAGAGACGGCGTAGTCACACGGCTGCTTGGTTAATTGTTACATTGGAAATTACCAATTGTAATTATGATATTAATTACTTCTAAACGTTAAATATCGCAGCCTGCTTTAGAATTGTTTCAGTTCTTTACAAGAGAGAAAACACAGAGAGTATTTTCCTTAGCTGCCAGGTTTGGAATTTTAAGTTATTATTGAAGTAGTCTGAGTAAAAACTTTATTTTTGAGTCTTCCAAAGATACCATTAGAATAACTTTAAGAGCCTTTAATTTAAGATTAATTTGGATGTTATTTAGACCCAAGTTAATAGAAATCCATTACTTCATACGTCCTCCGAAACAAGAAAAATATTGTTAAAATGCTCGCAATCACTCTCGATTGGTTCTAATTTAATATATGTAGATACAGGACAATTAGTGTTCTTTATCTACATATAAATATATAAAACTCTGAGAATATTTTTTTATATCTTAGTACTAGAGTTTAGATATACAAACTGCCATAAGACAGGTGGCAAAATAAAACATAACCGTGCCAAGAACATGGAAGTTTCGGCGCTATTGGGTTGAGAAGTATTGTTTCACAATAGTGTTGGAGGTTTAGGATGTAAATAAACTCAAGTTTACAGTCAAAATTAATGTGTAATATACCAATTCACAGTCGGGAGAACCCTTAAACTTATAAAATATTGATCTTTTTTTTTAAATTTTTAATCAAATTTTTAAGTGAAAATTACAAAAACAAAAAAGACTTCGGTCCTTAGCCAGATCGGTCACAATTTTGGTTTTTGCATCCGAGGAGTGCCAACAATGTTGAAGTTGTCAGGTCTTCCTTTCAGATATCTTTGTTCTTTTTGAAATTCGATCTGTCATTTAGAGAGTGAATTTTTTGTGTTTTTACTTCTATTTTATAATGGAAACGGTTGCATTAATTCAAATGAGAGGGCTCAAGTAAGGGAGAGGGGTCTTCCTCATGTCTTGCAGAGAATTACTGTTGAGGACTCCCGTGGGAGCTGCGAGCACGAACGTTGGCACTCGAACTAATTGTTATATAATTACAAAATAATACCTATCCGAAGCACAATTATAGTGTATTTTGATGCCAAATTTTGTACAAGAGTTATATATATATACAAACTATATAAATATATCTCAATGTGGTTATTAATTAATACTAGTGACCACTATTCAATCAAAGTGCTGTGACCATAAAGAATTCAATAGATATTTTTACGAAGTTCTCTCTCTGTCTATATATATATGTATACACACACACACACATATATATATATGTATATATATATAATTCAATTAACTAAGAGAGACTTTCCTACAATGCATTTAAGTAAATGATCTAAAAAAACCTCCAAAAATTCATCTGAAAACACAAAGTAGGTTTCTCTAATCGGTTCCAAAACCTTGATTTTCCTCTTAACTTTGTTTTTTAATTAGTAAATATGTAAAATATCATCATTCTGTGTTTGTAAATTTGATTGTTGTGTGCCTTATGTGACATTTTTGCAGAGAAAACAAGAGATAAAAACAGAGAAAAGCAAAATTTTCTATAAACCCTGTCTAATTTCAATTCGGATCACGTGTTCATTGTATATTTCTATTTATTGTGAGGTGGTGAGGAATTTCCTTATGTCAGGTTCTGTTTTAAACAATAGATAGGCATAAATATATATATATATTTATAGTCACATGACGAATTATTTTTCTTTTTTTAGTGTAATTTTTCGAAGTTTAACCGAGTTTTAACTTCAGAAAAATCGGTTAAATTAGAATTGTATAAAATAAATATATATAGATATATATATTTTAAAAAATATTTTATCAAAATAGTCACCTCCCTTATCGTTTGAATGTCAAACATATCAAATCTGAAGGAAGTAGCTTCTGGTTTCATCTTAATTTACCTCCTGTTATGTATTGTTTTGATCTCATTTGATTCCAAATCGTCAAAAAATCCTTAGATAGATAGGTGTGGCCGCTTCGAATCGATCCAAATTCCTCCGTTTTGCTCCAATTTGCTGCATAAATCGAGCAGAAGAGGAGACTGTAGATCTGATTTAATACTCATTCGGATGCTCCCTGCCGAATTAAACTCGACAATACTTGGCTAGGAGCTTTGCCCGTTCGATTATACTTGGCTGGGGCGTTACCTAATCGGCAGGTTTTTTGTATTCTAGGCTCTTTTGGTGCGCAAATTTTTGATACCACAGTTCACGTAATCAATTAAATTGATACTTTGACGCATTATCTCGATGAATTTATCAAGGATTTTTCGTTGTTTTCCTTTTTTTTTCTTTTTTAGAAAAAAAGACACATTAATGTATATCAGTTTCTCGTCATAGTGAGTAATAGCATAATGTTGGGATGTCAGAAAAAAATAATAACAATTTGTATCGTGTGTTTTTGTGTTTTATTAGATGTTGACCTTAATATAGAGTTGTTAACAAAGAACGGGATGAAGATTTATCCCGTTTGATCCATGTCAGAAATAATGAAATATTTTTTAATTCCACATAATTGTATCATACACGCATACACAGTAACTAATGTTAACCTCTATTATCATTATTATTATTATTATTCTCGGTTCTATCACTGTATTTTAATTATAATTTATTATCATTAAAAGGAGCAGCTAATATAGGAAGAAGTGTGATTGTAGATCTCAGAACATCAAAAAAAAAAAACAACACACAACACATGAAAATTTGTTGATTTTATTATGTATTTAGATATGTTACGTTCCCTATTAAAGTGTTGGTTGTATGTAAATCTCATACCTGTTAGGATTCTCGCTCGTTTTTATTGTTGTCATTGTTGAGCATTCATTCTCTAATATTGTTTCCTGTTTCGTTGCCAGAAACGTCACAGTTTCTGGCAACGTAACGCGAATTTCGCCACGTAACTCCATTCAGTTTCTGAAGAAATGAACGAGTTAATAGATGACGACCATTATTATATATACTGGCAGCTATTCTATCCAATGACGATAACTGTTTCACAGTGTAATATAGTTATGAAACAAGTATATATATATATTTATATATATATATATATATATTAATTGTCTATTCTCATGCTTTATTAATGAAAAAACATGGAGAGAAAAAATGAGTTTTTATCTTATTCAGCTGGATGTGTTTCAGCTACAGTTTCAGTGTTTCAAATGTTTCTGCCGAAACAAAATGTACGAGGCCACACTTATACCCTCCCCAGAGAAAAAGATCTTTAAATGAAAAAATTGTCATTATTTCTGTATATTGGTCTGTATCATAGTGTTTATTCTTTACAATCTTTTTGGAAATTCACAATTATCTGTTGGATAAAAAGAAATAAATTGCTTGAACAAATTGTTTCAATTTTTTTTTTCCTCCCTTTTACTTTGTGTTGGTACTTGTTTTAAAGTATAATTCTACACGTGAACATATGTAACACACGATAAAACTACGTGAAACCTGGCTTCTGATGCCTGAAATACAGGTTGGCCTTAGTTTCTCTATTCAGAACACTAGCCGTAACCAATGAGCTAATTTACACCAAATTCTGGTGTCATTCTACTTATTGGGCAGGGCTACAATGTTCTGAATAGTGAAACTAATTATGGCCACTATTACAAAAACTACCATTGCTTTGTGTACCACTTGGGAGTACAGTAGAGCATCGATTATCCGACCACCGATTAACCGACCGCGCTCTAGTCGGCAAATTCAAATGTTCCGTAGTGATGTGGCGCTACAATATTTGGTTATGTCTTGGCTACTTTAATATTATTTTTGTTAAATTTTTGCATGTTTTAGCTGGTAGCACTGGCTCGACCATGAAAGGGAGGCTAGTGTTTAAACCAGTAAATTTCATACTTTTCGGTTATCCGACCAACCCCAGTCCCCAATTAAGTCGGATAATCGATGCTCTACTGTATAACAAAATCAATTTTGAAGGAGTATAAACAAAGGAGTTAAAATATCGCTGCTCTTCGTTTCCAAATTTAATCATCTGAGGAGAAGAATACTAAGAAAATGTGAAAATGTCCATGTACTAAAAATGAAACAGATAATGGTGACATTACAAACAATAAAGAACTAACATCACACATGCATTAGCTTATTGGAAAATGCTCGCAAAAAAGAAAGGTATTTCCATGGAAAAACACACAAATGTAAAAGTTTTTAATCAAAAAATGCCTAAAAGTTTAAATTATATGTGGACTAGAAGCTCTCGGTAACTTTTAAATGAGGTGTCGCGAAATATAGTGCTGAGCAGCGCCATAACACTACTAACTTGTATTACTAAAAATACGAAAAGTTCAACAGAGTTTAAATGCCATTATTAGAAAATGGTTGAAAAACATTTGCCTTGTTGCTTACCTTCAAAGCTTCGGGTCTTGCTCATGGTTCAAAACGGCATATGAATGGGGACCTGATAGAGGGACTGGTCAAAAACATTGTTTTCTCATTTTTATCGGAAATTGGAGGCGTGAAATCCCATAATTCAAAGTTTCCATAGCTGCGTGTATTGTTAGGTGTTAGGCACGTGAAGTCCAGTCATTTTCGGGTAGAGTGACGGGATTCAATAATGCCCTCCTATCTTAGTTGCACTAAGTAGAGTGCACATTTGCCTGTATCATTTTCAAGTACATGAGATTGGTTAGGAGTATTGGGTATTTGGCGTTGGTCCCATGGGAGTGCAAAATGTTTTTCCAAACAACCATACAGCTTGAGTTGCTTATCCATGTGCACGTTCCTATGTAGCTGAGGTTCCTGACACTGCGAAACCTGAGTATTTAAAGGTAAGCCACTAGGCACATTTTTGATTTAAAACTACTAGTCTCCAGTGGCCGAATACCACTGGATCACAGCGTTCAGTGGATAAAAACCACTGAACGCTGGTAGTTGGGTACTGGTTCGTGCCTGACCAATGAGCTAGCCATGTGGAGTTTTCACCTAAATAAAGACATGTAAACAAAAATCGGCACGCAAATCAAACTTTATTTGTACAATAAGATAATCCAAGATCACAGAATTGACAAAATTAGTTTCTTCTGTCTAAATTGTGGAATCTGGTACCTGTTTCAACTGGTACGAGAATCTTTCAATTGAAAATATTTGAAGAACCATTTGCAACTTGTTCTTGCTGACGTAACGGATTCCGTATTCCTCCAACATAGAAACTCTGTTGCATAATGCGCATCTGCGAAGTCTTGCCAGGAAACATACAGGGCATCCGAGGAATGTTTGAATAACCATCCATCTTGAGGAATGGGATCAGCCTCTTAGTACACTCTTATGTAAGTTAAATTTCTTTGTTGATGCATAAGCGAGAGGATGCTATGAATGCTTCAGATCTTTCTTTTGGACTGCTTGCTATCCAAACCAACGCTTTCTGAGGAAATGTGTCATGTTGAAATTTCATCTGTGGATCAACCTCGATTCCATCCTTACAATTGTACTTATTCCCAGCACGCTCACATCAATAGTAATATATAACTCGTCGTTCATAACAATGTCCAACCCATTTGAAGTTTTGAAATCGCCCTCGCGCATTTTTGAGTAGAGTCCTTTACAATTTAACTATATATATGTGTGTATATATAGGGTCTGACTTTTGCTTCCCAAGCACATTTTGTTCACTCCCTGGATATCTAGCAACAGTCCAACCTTTCTAGGCTACTGTAAACTGTCATTGCCATCTCCATATCTACAAAATGCTTAATTATAAAACCTCCTCGTTTCGTCATGTTATAAAATCGTCAACTACGATTCTTCTTTACTCTTCATTAAGATGGTCCGTTTTGTTTTGTTTACGTTTGAAATATTGTTGCCACGATTTACGCTTTATAGTGGCCAGTTTCCTATATAAGTCATCCAGGGAGGCACCCTCTTGTACAGTACATCATTCATGTGTTGCGTTTCCTTATTCCATTAGTTCAACTATTCTTGGTGTTTTATGACCTCCAAGAGGAAATAGGAAACAAACATCTTGGATTTTCTCTTGGTCCCTTACCGCGAGACTTAGTTTTAATTGGAAAATTCCCATAAAAACTTATCGTTAAAGAATGTAACAAGTCCTTGATGAGTATTTAATTGGAGATGAAAATTTCAAGCGGTGAGAACAATATAAGGTCTTAAGCTGGACAAAGTAAAGATTAAAACGTTCAAAAAGAATACAGTGAGGAAGTTTGAGGGAATTTCATTAGTTTAAGGGGTGAAGAAGTTTCGTCATAGTTTGCCCGCGAGATTATGATGGATTTGTAATAAAATTAGTGATTGATAGGGATGAATGCACTGAAAGTCTACATATGGAAAAATGCTAAAAGAATTGGGATGATATATCATCAAGAAAATATCTATTAGTGAAGTTATTCCAAATATGTCATTGTAAATACACTTGAGAATTGCAGTAACGATAGCTTAATATTTGAAGACTGAAAATATTAACTGCCTGAAGATAACCAGTCAGAGCAGGAAGAGCTGCTCAACTCACACCTGAAACAAAAAGATAAAAACTTATGATAGATTTTTCTATTGGAATACGAAGTTATGAATGGATATTTGAAATGATTCAGTTAGTTATGGAGGTGGGTCGAACTCTGCCCAGTGATTTACTATTGCATCTGTATTAAACTTAGATGTTAAGCGTTCGACAATGGAACTTGAATTAGTTGAAGTGCTCGAGCTAAAATAAACTTCGATTTCAGATTGCGTGGACTGGATAATCACAAATGACTACCAAAAACCAGTGTTTCATGTTGGATATTGTACGATATAACTTAAAATGTGCAAGGATCTACGATCTGCAATGGGAAGCTGAAGTTTCAATAAAGTTTTTTGATACAGAACGGGTAGCGTTCTTTTAAGGAGATTTTCAAATATGGCTACCAGAAAGCCGATTCTAATTAAGTTTTTGCTTAGAGTTTCAGCGTAATGTCCTCTATTTTAGATAGTTTCTTGACTGAAATTAATTTTGGATAATAAAATCCTAAACACAGGATGTCCGGATAACTGAGGCGATTATGGCGTCAGTTAATTAGGAGGATTCGGGTTCGAATCCGGATGAGCACTAGGAATTTTTCGGGGAGGACTCCATTACTCCACCTGGTCGAACCCATAATGGGTATTATTTAAAATGCTTTAGTGCTCGCAGGGCGGAAATAGTAATAAATAATAATAAAATTTAAAAAATGGACCTATTCGTAAAGGCGCTTTTAGAATCGAAACGGTAGAAGCGGGACGTATAAAAATAACAACTACATTTTATTTACATAAATTATTACATGATATTTAAAAATAATTAATATAAAATTAAAATAAATTATTTTAAAGTAATAAAATAAAAAAAAAAGTGTTAGAAGCCAAGACATTAAACAGAAAGCCACCTACCGGCAATTAATAATAAAATGGCTTAAAAAATAATAATAATTAAAATTAATTTAAATGAATTATTACACGAAATTTAAAATTAATTAATATAAAAATTTTAAAAATGATTTTAAAATATTTTAAAATAATACAATAAAATGAAAACATTTCCTTACACTAAGCGGAAGCCACCTACTGGCCATACCGGAAAGTTGGAGAATTACTAATTGACGTGTATTGGAGATACCTGCTCAATAATGTCGTTATTAATTACGTATAAATAAGATTTTAGGATAAATTATAAATAAAATACGATGTTAATGTTGTTAATTTAAGTAATAACGTAAAGAATTAGGGCTAAAATGTCGTGGTTGGGCGATAGTTTCTCTTCTTTCACTGGACATTTAACTAACATCACTAAGGAGATGCTTAATGAAGGAAGGGAAGAAGTTGATGGTGAGTTTATATCATTTTTATCAATAAAATACACTATTTGACATCAAACTCTCCTTTATTTTGCTACAAACAGCTTACAGATTGAATATCCAAGTCACATGTTACACCCACAACAAGTACACATACCAAGTTATTTTATGATAAAATATTGCATTTTCTGGTTAAATTAACTCAAGTATACCACATTTAATATGTACTGAAGTTTCGTGACACATTTTTACCCCCATTCTTGGTGAATATCCTGCATAATGAGTCATAATGCTGATCCAGTTAATTGGTGTGTAAAGTGCCTCATACTTTATGGAATTTTATCATCTTGTAGGGATGTGTATGAGAATGTTCAGATTTTAACATATTTATTGCAGTTTCCAACACATTACCGGACCGATTTTTGTGGTGTTTTAAGTTCAGTTTTGCATACAATAAACACCGAGTTATAATTTAGGCAGTTATGTCATTGCGTGCAAAATTACCTATCTATGTTGTTGCATCAATATATGTTTTTTCCATATGTTGTTCAAACTTTACTGTTTACATAAATGTAACTGCATACAAATACAGGTTTGAATGAGGTGTTGTGACTGTTTTTGGTGCTGTAAACCATCCCCATGAGGGTAAAAGGTCAATAGTCACAAGATCACTGACTCCTTTGACCTTTGATCCGAATGGTATGCGAGCTTTGACGAGGTATGGCCCACTTAAAATTGACCTATTTGGGATTTCAGACCCTCAAAATTTAACAGTGAAAACATCTGTAACTACTACTGAAAATAACACTAAAAGTTGACTATTTTCCATTTCTTAACAATGAGTGAATGCTCATAAAACATGAGAAACGCCGTTGCATCAACTACTACTGAGGTACAATCAGATCGAACTGCACACTCCATTAAGCCTACTATTACAAAAACTTAGGTGAATATCTCACTATGGGTTGTAATTAGAGATATGGTTTCTCTTTTTTTGGTCACCTGGGGGGTCTGAATCTGCACACGTTGTGCGTTATTCAAACTCGGTGCATTGTCGATAAAATTGATAACTTGTTCGTTTGAGTCGATGATAAAGTCTACTGTTGGCATCAATTGCCGATAAGCAAATAACTCTGATATAGGCTTGTGTATTTTTACATTCAAACATCCAAATCTTTAGCAATATTCTGAATTTTGAGATGGATTCTTTGCTAAAGTGACTGATAAATTATCTGTTTACACAAGTCAGATAAGTGACTTTTTATTATGGAGGGTGGAGGCTGCATTAAGTTGTTATGCTTTAATGAATCCAGGTGTTTGCTTGATATTATGGCATTTATTATCTAATGAGATGTTTCTGTTCTTATTTTTATTTTATTATGGACATTATCATTTATTTTTTTGGTTTAATCTATATATATAAAAATGAATGTATGTCTGTGTGTGTGTGTGTGTGTGTGTGTGTTTGTCCTTCATGCATTACCACACCATTTATCCGATTGCCATGAAACTTTGGGAAGTTGTTTAATACATTCCCGCGAAGGTTTGTGGCATATGTGAAGATCACCATTTCCCCCTTTCAATAATATATTTATATATGGATTAAGGCTTTTATGTCCAACAGATGGCGCTAACTTCCGACGACCTAAGTTTGCTTTTCTGTAAGGCATCATGCTTTTCTGTGAGAATGGACCTAAGCAGATCATTTTCTACCTATCTATATAAATAAAATACAACGTTTGTTTCTTCCTACAGATTCCTTTGAAATTTTGACACAACGTTGCATTCGAATATGCACGTGCTTTTATATAATATACATCTCGAAATTCTCCCTACGGGGGGAGATGGACGGGATTAAGGCTTATCGTGAAGAACTCGGCATCTATTATACTATTTTACATGCGGTTTTTTGCGTTTTTAATTGCGTTTTAATAGGTGACGTCAACAGAATATACACTAAAAAGGGATTTTTCGATATTCTCCAGCCGGGAAAGAGACAGGATTAAGGCTTACTGTGAAGAACTCGGCTTCTATTTATACTATTTTACATGCGGTTTTTTGCGTTTTTAATTGCGTTTTAATAGGTGACGTCAACAGAATATACACTAAAAAGGGATTTTTCGATATTCTCCAGCCGGGAAAGAGACAGGATTAAGGCTTACTGTGAAGAACTCGGCTTCTATTTATACTATTTTACATGCGGTTTTTTGCGTTTTTAATTGCGTTTTAATAGGTGACGTCAACAGAATATACACTAAAAAGGGATTTTTCGATATTCTCCAGCCGGGAAAGAGACAGGATTAAGGCTTACTGTGAAGAACTCGGCTTCTATTTATACTATTTTACATGCGGTTTTTTGCGTTTTTAATTGCGTTTTAATAGGTGACGTCAACAGAATATACACTAAAAAGGGATTTTTCGATATTCTCCAGCCGGGAAAGAGACAGGATTAAGGCTTACTGTAAAGAACTCGGCTTCTATTTATACTATTTTACATGCGGTTTTTTGCGTTTTTAATTGCGTTTTAATAGGTGACGTCAACAGAATATACACTAAAAAGGGATTTTTCGATATTCTCCAGCCGGGAAAGAGACAGGATTAAGGCTTACTGTAAAGAACTCGGCTTCTATTTATACTATTTTACATGCGGTTTTTTGCGTTTTTAATTGCGTTTTAATAGGTGACGTCAACAGAATATACACTAAAAAGGGATTTTTCGATATTCTCCAGCCGGGAAAGAGACAGGATTAAGGCTTACTGTAAAGAACTCGGCTTCTATTTATACTATTTTACATGCGGTTTTTTGCGTTTTTAATTGCGTTTTAATAGGTGACGTCAACAGAATATACACTAAAAAGGGATTTTTCGATATTCTCCAGCCGGGAAAGAGACAGGATTAAGGCTTACTGTAAAGAACTCGGCTTCTATTTATACTATTTTACATGCGGTTTTTTGCGTTTTTAATTGCGTTTTAATAGGTGACGTCAACAGAATATACACTAAAAAGGGATTTTTCGATATTCTCCAGCCGGGAAAGAGACAGGATTAAGGCTTACTGTAAAGAACTCGGCTTCTATTTATACTATTTTACATGCGGTTTTTTGCGTTTTTAATTGCGTTTTAATAGGTGACGTCAACAGAATATACACTAAAAAGGGATTTTTCGATATTCTCCAGCCGGGAAAGAGACAGGATTAAGGCTTACTGTAAAGAACTCGGCTTCTATTTATACTATTTTACATGCGGTTTTTTGCGTTTTTAATTGCGTTTTAATAGGTGACGTCAACAGAATATACACTAAAAAGGGATTTTTCGATATTCTCCAGCCGGGAAAGAGACAGGATTAAGGCTTACTGTAAAGAACTCGGCTTCTATTTATACTATTTTACATGCGGTTTTTTGCGTTTTTAATTGCGTTTTAATAGGTGACGTCAACAGAATATACACTAAAAAGGGATTTTTCGATATTCTCCAGCCGGGAAAGAGACAGGATTAAGGCTTACTGTAAAGAACTCGGCTTCTATTTATACTATTTTACATGCGGTTTTTTGCGTTTTTAATTGCGTTTTAATAGGTGACGTCAACAGAATATACACTAAAAAGGGATTTTTCGATATTCTCCAGCCGGGAAAGAGACAGGATTAAGGCTTACTGTAAAGAACTCGGCTTCTATTTATACTATTTTACATGCGGTTTTTTGCGTTTTTAATTGCGTTTTAATAGGTGACGTCAACAGAATATACACTAAAAAGGGATTTTTCGATATTCTCCAGCCGGGAAAGAGACAGGATTAAGGCTTACTGTAAAGAACTCGGCTTCTATTTATACTATTTTACATGCGGTTTTTTGCGTTTTTAATTGCGTTTTAATAGGTGACGTCAACAGAATATACACTAAAAAGGGATTTTTCGATATTCTCCAGCCGGGAAAGAGACAGGATTAAGGCTTACTGTAAAGAACTCGGCTTCTATTTATACTATTTTACATGCGGTTTTTTGCGTTTTTAATTGCGTTTTAATAGGTGACGTCAACAGAATATACACTAAAAAGGGATTTTTCGATATTCTCCAGCCGGGAAAGAGACAGGATTAAGGCTTACTGTAAAGAACTCGGCTTCTATTTATACTATTTTACATGCGGTTTTTTGCGTTTTTAATTGCGTTTTAATAGGTGACGTCAACAGAATATACACTAAAAAGGGATTTTTCGATATTCTCCAGCCGGGAAAGAGACAGGATTAAGGCTTACTGTAAAGAACTCGGCTTCTATTTATACTATTTTACATGCGGTTTTTTGCGTTTTTAATTGCGTTTTAATAGGTGACGTCAACAGAATATACACTAAAAAGGGATTTTTCGATATTCTCCAGCCGGGAAAGAGACAGGATTAAGGCTTACTGTGAAGAACTCGGCTTCTATTTATACTATTTTACATGCGGTTTTTTGCGTTTTTAATTGCGTTTTAATAGGTGACGTCAACAGAATATACACTAAAAAGGGATTTTTCGATATTCTCCAGCCGGGAAAGAGACAGGATTAAGGCTTACTGTGAAGAACTCGGCTTCTATTTATACTATTTTACATGCTGTTTTTTGCGTTTTTAATTGCGTTTTAATAGGTGACGTCAACAGAATATACACTAAAAAGAGATTTTTTGAAATTCCCCCCACGAGGGAAGTGTTAGACATTTATAATAGATACATTTTGAGCCACAACAACGCGTGGCCGGGTCAGCTAGTAGTTTATAAGTTTGAATATAAGCTAGAGATTATGATAAATATTTTATTTTTTGTGGTGGGGTATGAAGATTTTCGGTACTTAACTGATCATTTTTTACATTAATTGGCTTATTAGTGCATTAATACAAAACAATTATATGAAAAAGACATTCTAAATAATGTTTGATTTGTATTTGTTGTGGAAAAATTTGAATTTTGTTATATAAATAATACAAAATCACTTGTTGAAGATATTCAATGATTAAAATATGATAAATCGGTGATGCATTGTGTAAAATCACAATGGATTCATGGATTCTAGACATGGTTTTGTGAACAAAGTTTAGGAAGAAATCAAACAGAATTCAAGAATAACTTAGATTATTTTATTTAGTTACTACAGTTTAGATTGTCTACGGTAAAATATGAAATGAAGTTGAAATGTGAATTTTTGATGGTCTGGAGAATAAATAATGTAGCACTCTTCTATTGCATCATCTAAATTGACACTGCAATGGTTACACTTAAGCAGGCTGCCACTACTAATAAGTGTGTGTCAACTCATCATGTGCCATTGCCGTCTAACATATAGGTAAACTTTAAATTGCAATAACTCCAAAATGATTCACTGTTTTAAAAAAAATCCAAAAAAACCAGAGTTTCATTTTTCTATTCTCTTTCCAATGATGCTTAAATTATTTTTCTATTTCTATTTGCTGCAGAGCTATGGAGCATTATACGACTATTTGCTGAGTGTGCCCATAGATGTTTGTGTCAAAATTAAATGAGAATTTTACCTTTATTTGTCATGTAAGGTTTGCTTCAAGAAAAGCAATTTGAATTGAATTTATGCTCAAGAGACGACTGTAACGAAACTATACTTTGGCACATAATGGCACTTTTAAACTCTGCTCACACTACAGTCAGATTCGAGTACCCGTGAGATTTTGTGCCAAAGAGCAAAACACTATTTTCTTTCAAATGTAATATCACCTGTATAGGGCTTAATGGAGAAGTGGGACAATGTAACTGAGAAGATTGTAGTTAAGGAAAATTCCAGTTGTCTCGCCTGAAGTTTACTTTATTCGTTGTATTCACCTTCAATTCGATTATAAAGCAGTGCAGTAAAACCTCTGTGCTGTGGGTAAAGCTAGGTTCATGATGTTGTATGAACTGCTGTGAACAAGCACTAACTAAAGCAAAATGTTGCTTGCATTGTACTACACGATACAGTTAGAATGTGATTTGTTGAAAAAGTTTCATTTACAATTGCCAGTTATAAGGAGAGACTTGATTGGTTGAGCAAGCCAAAGTTCGGCGAAAGATACTTTCAACTTTAATTGAGTAGAAATTACTTTCGATAGAATCATTGAAAGCAGGATAGATTAAAGTCAGTGATAAAAGGAGATATAGTAACACCAACATTGAGAATAGGTATATCAGATTGGCTTCTTGACTAATGTATAAAATATTTCAGCTAAAAAGAAATGGTTTTTCATGTGTATATATGTATATATTTGTGGTTGTACTTTTATATTATAAAAAACTGTTTTGAAATTATTAGCTCATGCTGTTCATAACGGAAAAATTAATTATGCTTGTTGCAATTGTAGATTATGCAACTGAACTGAGTGTCGCAAATAAACAAATACAAGATTTAGAAGGACAATGCAACTTACAAAAGAAAGAAGTAAGTATTTTTTCATTATACTTTACTCTATATTAAAGAGTTTTACACTTATATTCATTATGTAAACTACTATTTGATCTATAGAATATAGTATGTTTTCTTCAAACATCTCCAGTTTTGTAGATTAATTTTGGGAAAAAAAACACGAGTGTAGTAATGTAGATAATGGTCATAGAAATTACATTTAAAAAAGTTACTACATCAAATCAGTACATTTCTTCGTATGCTCCTGACATACATCTGATTTATATTTGATTTTGACTGATGTTGAAGCCAGCATGTTAGGATTCATGCAGTTAATGGCGACTGTGATTTTTACAGACTGCATGATCCTCGACATGCCCACAAAGTTTGAAGGTTTCCTTCGTGTATCTGACATTTAAATAGGGGCCAGTTCCCATATAAAGACTTCCAAAGAGACAGAAGATTGCCCAAGTGTTGCATTGCTTTATTCCATTAATCAATCCATCCATACAAATTTAATATTAAAATATTCAAGTACTATTCAAGATCTAGTTATATAAAAACATACAAATTCTTTGCTAATTTTTATGAATTTTATTTTAGTTTTAATTATTCTAACTGTTAATTTCAGGTGGAGCGCCTTAGAACTTTAAATGGTGAACTGGAAGAGCGATGTCAAGCTGCCGAATTACAGATAAATGCCATTTCTTCTCAGTATCGTAATTTGCTACAGAACAAAGAGGTAAATTATTCTGTAATGTTTATAATACAAAATAATTAGTATAAGTAACTTTTTGGCAAACAGTTTCTAGATTTTCTAAATCTAAAACAAAATGTTATCTTATTGAAGATGATAATGTATATAGTATGCTTAACAATATTAAATCACATTATTTTAATTTACATCCGGAAACACAGTATCAATCACTAAGTGTAAGAAATTAGCAGCTTTGGCTGCCTCCATTTTCTTTCACCTATTTCCTCAGATTTTAGACTTAGGCTACATACCTGCCCAATGGACACACACAGTCATTTCTGTTGTCCCAAAAGAACTCGACTCTTATCATCAAATTTCTTTAGCCCTGCCATGTTGAAATTATTTGTATTCTGCATATATAAAATCATCTACTTCCTGATTATCACCCATTTATGTCCCATCCAACATTCTGGTATAAAACATTGCTCTACAACAAGCAATCGCCTCAAAATTCAGCATATCATTCTATCAAATTTTGAGTTTAAACTTTCTATTTAATCTACTATTCATAACCTATATAAATAAAACACTTTCTGGTATTTCTTCTTTATTCATAAATGCATATGTCCATGATATTATAGCTGTCATCATTCATTACAATGCGATATTAATAAACTTAATTCTTTACTCAAGAAGTTAAATTTACAATTAAATTCTAGCAAGACAAAATTTTTGTGTGACACAAGTTTTTGCATAATTTTTACGGAAGAATTAGACATAGTCTACAAGAAGCTAGATTAAAGCAATACACTAGAAATGTCATCACTATTTTCCATTTTATCGTTTTTAGGATGAAGTAAACCGACTGAGACAACACAGTCAACAAAATGGCACCGGAGATGCCACGCTGCCATCCCTGCTCAGTCCAGATGAGAAACGAGGCTTCGACGAGGCAGATCTAGACGATCTCATGTCTTACCAGACGGAGATCAACAGGTTAGCTGCCGAAGTCAGACGACTTCATAACGACAGGGACACTTGGAAGCAGTTAGTTGACAGTCAATCTCCCTCTCGCAAACAGGTATTGCTACTTAACTCTTTTGTAATTACCTTCCACCTTGTTATCCTTGTATTGCATATGTTCGTTGTTACAAAATTTGCTCAGTCTCTTGCATACTTCACTCAAAAATCTTGACTCAATTACACTTCAGCACTTTCTATTAATTTGTGTTACAAATGTTAAAAATGTGCCACTTAATTGTAATTAACTCTATTTTTAAATTTGTAACATGCTAGTTTTGTGTGATTTTAATTAATTTAAACTCATCTTTTCTTACAATGAAACCATGCCTTTTCTTTGTTACTTTTTCTTACATACAAGTGGTATAATAAGGCAATAGTCTATTGCCTTATTATACTACTTCATTGCATGTAAGAAGTAATTTTTAACTCAATTTAATTTAGCATAATTATATTTCGAATTGACAAATAATTTAATAAATTTATGAATGTTCAAAAGCTTAATGTAATTTATTCGGAGTTAACTATTATTGGATGCTATTATTAAAGAAAATGAATACAAAATTGAATAGATTTTGCATAAATTTTGGTGTTTTAGAAGCAAGGTTCTAAAAAAATGCATATATTAATTTTAAAAGTGTATAAATTTTGCACTTTAAACTGCTTTTTAATACAGGTTTCAGGAATTTTTAGATGGAATTTAAGTGTTCTTAATCAAAATTGTGGTTTTTTTTTAAACCTCTCCGACAAGTTCTGCAGACAATAAAGATGATTTTTAGCTTAGTATTAAATGTAAAGGCAGTAATTTTGAGTTTTTGGATGTTTCAGTTGTTACTACACATGAATAAACAGATGTGCAGGTGTTGTTTTTTGTTGACAGATACATTTATATGTAAGGATGTCACCATGATGTTGCATTTAGTAATTGTTCTGTTTTTTGTTGCTTTCGTTGATTAGGAGTGCGAGAACAGTACCGAAAATGGAGACAAATTGGAGAAATCTAAACTGCGTACCCATATTCAGGTATGTAATATTTTTGTTGAGATATGTACCAAGTGATTCATTATCCATTAAGATGATACACACTTGAAGTTCCCAGAATTATGGTATATCACTGTAATGATAGGACATATGGAAATGTTTACTTAATCACCTTTAAAGTAGAACCCTTTTGTACACACATGCTTGTGCTGTTAAGCCTGATATTGTCAGAAATACTGTTGGAAGGCTTGTTTTGGTATATTCAGGAGTTTGGCTGTCATCCAGATGGTAAGAACCATGGTTTATACGTCCTGGCAGTGTGTTACTGGTCATTTCTACATGCAAGTTTTGCATAGGTTGGGAAAAGCAGTTTGGATGAAATGGTTCAACAAATGACAAGAAGGGTTGTCTCTGCATAACAATAATGCAGTCACCTGTCATGTAGCAATTCCTGACCTTACTGACAAAAGACTTCCCATTGTTGCCTGATCAATGTACTCACTGGGTCTTATTCTGACTGACTGTTGGCCATTTCTATGCCAAAAATGGTTTTTGAGGAGATGTGTTTTGCAACCATGGAGGACATCAAATTGAATGTAATAGCCAAATACCCGAATATTCTAGAAGAAGCCTTTATCCAGTGCTTCCTACAATGGCAGGATTTGCAGGACAAGTGGGTATGTGCTGAAGAGTACTACTTTCATGATGATTAGATAAACAATTCTGCACATTCTACCATTACAGTGCTGAACCACAATTCCAAGAACTGTTTGACTGCCAGTGTTTTAATAATGAGCCATTTTGAATTCCCAATACAAAATTTGCTACAGAAGTAGTATAAAACAACATAATATAAAGTAGATTGCAACTATAAATGTTAATACAAAAATAATAATAACAGAATGTACAGTTATTTATTATACAAATAATGTCTGCATTTAAGTTTTCTAAAATCAAGTTTACTTCTATTTATATGCTACGGCAAAACAGGAATTGCAGCGGGAACTTCAGGAAAGAATTGACGAGCATCAAAATCAGTTGACGACTCTACAGGATCATTATGCTTCACAACTGCATCATCAACAGGAGAAGCATCAACAAGAGATCGAAACACTGAACGACACTCTGAACCTTTATAAAAAGCATTCGGAAAATGGAGAAGGTATTTAAATAATAAGTGTTACAGTTTGATAAATTATTGCATTTGATTTAGTTCCATAAGTGCTGTTTTAGAAGTGGAGGAGTACGTCAAAGTGAAGAGAGCATATGAAGAAGCACATCAAGAGATAGAACAGTTAAGAACAA
This sequence comes from Centruroides vittatus, assembly GCF_030686945.1. Taxonomy (NCBI): domain Eukaryota; kingdom Metazoa; phylum Arthropoda; class Arachnida; order Scorpiones; family Buthidae; genus Centruroides; species Centruroides vittatus. The sequence continues at coordinate 265,769 of NW_027121344.1, forward strand.
AGGAAAAAGAGAGAGAAAGAGAGATACAATTGCTAAATCTCCAACTGGATAAGATTCGAGACGAGAAATTACAGGTATTTCACTCAATTTGAATAATGCAAGTCTTTTACAGTTGACATATGCATACTTTGGACAAACAACTGGCATTTGTCATTTTTGTAAATAGAAGATAAACTTTATTATATTTATTTTTTCTTTTTCTTTTGTAGAAGGAAGAAGCATGCAGATCGGCACAGATGACGATAGCCAATTTGCAACAGAAAATGGTAGAATTGCAGAATGATCATGACAGATTTCTGCAGAACATCATGTCTGAGGAAATGTTTCAAAAAGATGTGGTAGAATCTTGCCAGCAGACTGATGACAACTATCTAGAACTGAAAACTGAACTAGAAGGTAGGCCAAATGCTCACAAATAGGCATGTGCATGCATGTACTTAAAATACACTTTAAACAAATTATTTAGAAGAAAAGTTGTACAATTGCAAGAGGCACTTTTTTATGTTGTAACCCATAACATTCATTATTTGGAAGTTGCAAGTTTGTTTGCACCTAATAGATACATTATACGTTTGTGTACATACAAGTTGTTGCATTGATATAATAATGTAATTAATCCATTATTCTGCATACAAATGAGAAGTAATGTAGAATTTTTTGTATTACAGAAGCAAAGAAGAAGATAGAAGAACTGGAAACCGAGAAAGATAAGGTCTGCAATGATATATACACAACTAAACTCAGATTCTTGGCACAACTGGAAGCACACCACGTATATTTTTTCTTTCAGACTGCTTTATTCTTATTTATTGCACGTTTGTCTAGTAATTACAGTCTTCGTTTTTTCCCATTATTAATTTCTCCCTTCCAAGTGGCTTAGGTTGGATTTATTTTCAAACAAAATGCTATATTTGCTATGCACTCCAGTCGGTTGAGGTTCTTTTATTGCCTTCATTTTCTTTAGCTTTTTATTGTTAAGATCATAACATTAAATTGCTTTCCAAGGTTAATTGGTCACTGATTATGTTCAAATGTCAAATGCAAATTAGGCAAGCACATCCGAAGTTCTTCAAGATGTTCAAGCAGCACAGCAGAGAATAAACAAAGAAACCATGGATTCGCATATCAGGTTGCTACACGAGAAAGAAGATATTGTTGGAGAAATGGTGCAAGTAAATGAACAGGTAAGCTGAGTGGCAAGTTTTTGAGAAACTCTGTGTTTTACTGGCATATATATACTTTGCTACTTTTAGAAAGTGAACCTAGAGAAACAGTTGAGATCTCTACAAAAGAATAACTCTACCCTTGCTTCGGATGTTAGAAAGATTATAGAATCTTTAGGAAGTGAAGATCGTGGGGATATTTCGAGTGAGTGCTGTCATTGTCTAGGTATATTAATGTAACCAAAATCAGTGTGCATACATTAATTTGCAAAATTTTGCAGCTCTTGTAGCCAGGTTAGATTCAGAAACATTTGCCCTAAAGTCATATAATGATCAGTTAAGCAGCTGTCTGTCTAATTTAGATAAGAATTCAGGTATGTTGAATTGTTATAATTTTTCTTTTGTAGTTTTTAATGTTTAAAAACATTAATTGTAAGAAGAAACTTTTCCAAAAGGTTGTGAAAATACCAGCTTTCAGCAATCTGTTGATGGCAGAAGAGTAGAAAATCTAATGGTAGGTGTTCATTGAAAGTTAAATAGAACTAAATAATTTACATTAAATGCGGCAATATTTCATTTATTATGCTCTGTTGCGGGCTTTTGTGTTGCAAACAGGCCTTGTGGGATTTTCTGAATTTTCTTTGTATATCTAACATCTAAATAACGGTTAATTTTCATGGGAAGTCCTCTTAACAGACACTCCCAAGTGGATAAAATCACTGAATGCCGGTAGTTGGTTGTGGGTTTGGAGGTGTTCTGGGTTTTCTTTGTGTGTCTAAGATTTATATACAGGCTAGTTTCCCACCAAGAGTCCTCTCAGGTAGGGTCACTCCTGAGAGGGCTTTTTATGGGATATATTCTTAAAAATATTTTTATGTAAATGACAGATGGATATGTCTACTTCTGATGATTTCGACCGTGAATCTATAACATCTTCCATGTCAGAACTTTCGATGCGTAATAAAGAACTGGACGTTCAAGTGAAAGGATTGCAGAATCAGATAGAAACCTACGAAAGAGAGATCAAGTATTTTGAACTGCTCCATTCCGACTGGCAGACGGAACGACAAGCCATGGAAGATCTACTACTGAGGTTGAGAGCCCAGTTGAGAATGAAGGAGGAATCACTTTCTGTCATTACGGCAGAGAAGGTAAATATTAATTTAAGTAGAAAGAAAGTTATTTTCTTCGATTTAAATTTCTTCTCTTCAGGGTTTGATAGCTGTCAAGAAGAAGTGTCCCGAAGAAGTACAGTTGAAACCCCCTTCGGTAGAAGCTGAAGAATTTGATAATAGTGATAACTTATTGGAGAGGCTCGAGGAACAGATAGAAGAATTGATGCAAGTCAATGCAACATTTGAGAACGAAAAAGAAGTTTTGAAAGCTGAAAACGTAAGTAACAAACCACAAATTCTATAAAATAAACTATTTTAATAGTAATAATTTGTTGTGTTGTTAGAATGCTCTATTGGAAGAATTATCGACTCTTCGGAACTTGCGTCAGTCATTTGATTCAAAATTAGGTATGTCGCTTCATCAGTAGAAGGTTAATAATAGTAGGTATAATCTAACAAATAATTCTAGATAAAAGCGATAGCGATGAAAGTGAACCTTTCAAAGTGGAGAAAATTGTAACAGAAAAGGAAGAACAGATCCGTGCTTTGAACAGTGAAAAAGAGTCATTAGAAAGTAGTTTATTAGAGTTGGATCAACAGCATCAGGTATGCATTTTAATGAAGTAAGTGAGAAGCATTTTCTTATATTTTTCACTTATTTTTATAGGAAGAGATTGAAGAATTTGTTAATTTAAAAATGACACTGACCAAAAGTAATAAGAAGTTACAGTCCGAGATAGAAGAACTAAAATGTGCTTTAGAAATGAAAGAAACCGAAAACTGCCAGCTGAAAACCGAAGTTGAAACAGTACGAGAGCAGCTGGCCGACCTGTTTGAAGTTGCCGGCAAGAAGAGTAGCTTTGGAGATAAAGAACAGGATGATGTGAAAAAAGAAACGGTACAGTCAATACTGAATGCATTTCAAGCAATTAATTTAGATAATATTCACTTGGAGGAAAATATCACCTCGCTAGAAGAAGATAGAAAAGAATTGGAGGACACTGTTAAAGAGTTAGAGAATAAGAATAAAAATCTGGTACTCAGAAATGAAGAACTTGAGATGAACATTAGAGATCTGAGAGATGAGAATAAACAGCTGTCAGAAAAGCTACAAGAAACGGAAACAGCATCCGATAATCAGCCTGTGAACGAACGGAATTTGGAGAAGCTTGTAGAAGTGGAAGCGAATTACGAGTTTCTCAAACAGGAAAATTCAAATCTGAAGGAAGAATTAGAAAAACAGCATTTAAAATATACAGAAATGGCTCAGAAACATTTAGAAATGCAAGATGGTCGATCGAAAATTGAAATTTCTTATGAAGAAAACTGTAAAAAGTTGGAAAAAGTGAAAGCGGAGTTGTCGCAGAAGGAAGATGAAATCCATGCCTTAAAAGAGATCAAATCTGCAAACTGTAATTGTTCTGATAAGAGCATTCAGGTGGATTTTACCATACAAGATGTCGGAGAATTGCAGAACGAATTGAAAGTTACCCAACAAAAATTACTAAATTGCACAAAAAGATTGGATTCAATAACTGATGGTAATTTCTGTGGTGGATCGCAACAGACGTTCGATTGCTCGTGCGATGATTTAGAAAATTGGAAAGAGAGATGCACTGAAAAGCAAATGATCAACTATTCCTGTGAAGAACAGAAGAATGGATTAGTGTTAGAAAATAAAGAATTTTATAACGTAAAAGAGAATTTAAATAATTCTGTAGCAGATAAAGAGAATAAAATGTTAGAAAAAATCATTTCTGACCAGAAAGAGGAATTAGAAAACCTTAAAAAGCAGCTGGAATCTGCAAATCATTCAGGTAAATATGTAGGAAGTCAGGATTCCAAGTTTAGAAAATCACAAGAGAAAATTCAACAGCTAGAAATTGAAAAGGAGCAGATGCTAGCCGTGTTGAATGAGAAATCTAGAGAATGCAGTAATTTAAAGAATGAAGTGCATCGTTTAGTCAATATTGTTTCTGCGGAGAAGCAAGCAATTTCTAAACTACAAGAAGATAATCAGGAGTTAATAAAACAGAGAGATTCTCCAGATCAAGAAATGACAAAAGAAGCAGTTCAAAATCTCTGCAGACTCATTCGAGACAAAGATCTAGAAATTGAGGCATTAAATGAGAAAAATGGCACCCTGTTGGAAGTCATTCAGCAGTCTTTGGACAGTGATTATACCAAAGAACTCTTGAAACAGTGCGAAACTCTGGCAAAACAATTGGGTGCCTACAAGGCAGATCGCGAGCAAATCATCAATGCACTTAACCAAAAGCATCAAGAGAGTTTTGAAGTATCATGCTGAGGTTCAGAAGTTGAAATCGTTGCTAGAAGTGGAAACGCACAAGCTCAATACTTTAACTCACAATCATGAATCGGTATCACAACAATACGAAGAGAAGCAGAAGTCTCTAGTTAACACACAAAACGAAGTGATAGGTCTGAAGCAGAGAGTCTCGGATTTAGAGAAGCAGCATACGGATCTAGAAGAGAAGTATAGAGAACTGCTAAATAGAGAAAATGGAAAAACAATGGCTAATATAACAAAGGAAGAACTGAATAAGAATTACGAAGAGTTGGAGAAATTGAAAGAACTAGTGGAAGAGAAAGATAAATGGATCTTTGAAAAGGATCAGTTGATACATGGGCTATCACAGGACTTACAGAAGCTGTCGGATAACTTTAAACAGAAGGAGAATGAAGTTGGAATCCTGCAGAAACAAACTGAAAATCTTGTTTTGCACCTGAAAGAAACAAAAGATGAAAGCAATTCCACTAAGGAAAGGAATCAAATTCTCCAACAGCAATTAACTAATTACCAAAGTGAAATGAATCTAATGAAAGAATTAAACGAACGATTAAACATGACTGTGCAGGAGAAGGATTTTGAGATAAAAGCACTTCAGGAAAAGGTAAGCACACTGACTCCAATGGTCCAGGAAAAGATGAATGAAATGGGGAACATGAAACAGATTCTGATGGAGAGTGATGCCATGCAACAGAAAGCTCAGCATTTTCATCACGAACGAGACGAGGCACTTCTGGCGCTCAGTCAGAGACAACAAGAGAATGAAGAACTAAAAAACGAGGTGGGTTGGAATATTGCATTATTATGTTTTCTTAAAAACTATGTACTAAATACTTCAGCAATTTAAAAGGTTCAGAGACTGAAAGAGAGGGAGAAACGACTGAATAACGAATTAGAAAGGCTGCGAGATCACTTGCTACAAGTGAGAAATAATTTTTGAAAGTTAAACAGTGACAAATAACGTCCATGTTTTTTACAAAAGAATACTTTCAGGTGGAAGAGAGTTACACAAAAGAAGCATTAAAGGCAGAAGAACGAGAAAAAGAGCTAAGGAATAGGTTGAACCAAGCCGAAGAGCAAGCGAGAATGTCCTCGAATGCTGTACATAATGCAAAGTAGGGAAAGAAAACTTTTGTCATCATCAGTTTTTCTTGTAGCTTAGAAAAATTAAATTTTAATCATGTTTGTTTTGTTTTCTAGTCAGCATGCTAACATGCAGTTGGAGAGTTTGCAAGAACAGTTATCCCTGATAGTGAAACAGAGAGATCGAGCTCAGAATCAGGTGTCTGAGTACGAAGACAAAGTACAGCAATACGCTGCCTCATTAGCAAATCTTCAATTGGTCTTGGAACAGTTTCAGAAAGGTTACCATTTGTTAAATAATACACTTCATGTATATGTATGTATATTGTCATAACAATTTTTCCATAGAACGAGAACGTGATATTCAGACACTGAAGAAACAGCATGCTGTGGAAGTTGCCAAAGAGAAATCAAAAGTAAAAGATTTGGTGATGGGCATACAGGAGAAAGAAGTAAGTGTATATCATTATTAGCTGTCGTAACATGCATATGTTATGGCTAAAGCCTGTAAATTGGATAAAGATAGGATTAACTGCAAAGTTGGTTCAAGTCATTTAGTTAAAACAGTTAACAATCTGTTGATTATGCACTTTATTGAAGTCGCAAAGGATAAAGCTGACATTATTCAAAAATGGATGAAGCTGGACATCTCAAAAGCATTGGTATTGAATCCAAGCAATCAACTCTCTAGTAATTTTTTACAGGCATTTTTTCATGGATTTGGCAGATCCCATCTCTTACTATCCCTTTATCTGGATAAAGTTCACATTTCAAGTTTTATTTTTGGATAATGTTGGCTTGCAACTTGGATAAACACACTTTATGTGGAAAAAGACCAAAAGTAAAGATTATTACTAACTTTAACCAAAATTCTTGGATAAAGTTAACATTTACCAGTTAATCCTAGGTTTATCTGATTTGCAGACTTTAGCCATAACATATATACTCTGTTATAATAGCTTAATGGGGAAAATGGCAATGAAAGTACTTTTTTCAGTTTTTTACTAATTTTCTTTTCAAGGAACAACTGTCGGAAGCTAAAGAAGCATTGGATGCTGCTTCTCGTCTTAGTGAACAGCTAGACACTAAAGAAGAAGTCATCAATTCCCTAAAACAAGAAGGTAAAAATAATGTGTTATGTACGTCTTCTCTGGGATTGTTTTTTAAGTATGTGCCTCATTTGTTTTTGAGAATCATCACATTTGCACAGTTTGCTCAGCATGGGCACGTTGCTCTTTGTAAAGTGTACCAAGAATTAACTATTGCACAAGAATGTAATTCATGGAATGCATGAGCAGATGTGGTTACCAGTCCAATCTCATCTTGTAACTCTGGGCTTTTATTGATATTTCAGGGTACTTTATTTCATGTTGTTTGTAATGACAGTTAGCCCAATTGTTTCCACTTCTTAAATCCATAAATTTTATCTTACTTTAAGAACACTAGATTCTGTTTTACTGCAAATTCAATGGCTGTTCATTGTTCAATATTTTCCTAATTAAGTGCATGTGTGTGCCTGCAAACTGTGTACAAGGGCTGTTCAGAAAAGACCAAGCTTTTTGAATCATAGAAACCCATATTTGGAATGAAATGTGAACCCCTTATGCCCCACCAATCTTACTCTCTAGATATGGCCCCAACAGTCTTTTTCTTGTTTCCCAGTTTGAAACGAACCTTGAAACAATCTTCAAACCACAGAAGAGATAAAGAAAAATGCTATATGAGACCTATACATTCTTCCAGAAGTGAATTCCCCATTTCAATCATGCATGTCAGTATACAGGTTCTACTGTGAAGGGGACAAGGTCTAATAAACTTGAACTGTACATAAAGTATTTTTCAACAGCCCCTGTATTTTATAAAAGCATGCACAACACTATTTTTCTTGAATCTTTGATCATCCATTAAATATTTAAATGAAGTCTGTAGTGTATATTTCATGCTGTGAAAGTTTCAGGAAGAGTATTCCGTCATGTCCTGCAAAACTTTTGATAATGTTCTAATACCTTGTGGTAAAGTTCCTAATTTCAGCCTAGAATACCATAGTTTAGAAGCCTGCATGCACATGTATCATTTATAATTTTTTCATAGTCATTATTAACGATTTTTCACTTTCAGTATCGACGATAACCTCTGCACTTCAGAAAGCTCTGGAGGAAATTAGAGACATGAAAACCAATACAGAAGGGAAAGTAGACAGGTGAGATGAAACGGACTGTATATTTTTTAAATTTTATTTTGAATGTCAAACTGAAATGCTATTATTTTTTGTTAGGCAAGTTATGAAAAGTCTAGTATTGGGCTATTTTGGTGCTCCCTTGGGTCAGAAACCCGACGTTATTCGCCTTCTTGCTAGAGTGTTGGATTTCAGTCAGGAAGAAATGTCTAAGGTACCATTACTTTTCCTTTTATCCAATATCTCTGAGCAACTATATAAAATACAAAACTGAAAATTCTCTGAATGGAGTCCACTTTACATCAGATCTTCTAGATTTTTAAAAATTAATCAATCATTAATTTCTAATTATGAAATATTGGATGAGATAGCACTTATTGCTTCTAGTGCCAAATTAGTTTGTTAATTTCACATAAAACTAGCTCTATTTTTAAAAATACTTTAGGTATGTCTGACTTCAATTCTTGTCGTGCACTGTTTCGCAAAACAAAACCATTAGATTTGATGTTGCAGTGTCAAAAAATGTCTGGCTTGGCAACGCAAACCTCATACAAGTGTTTACTAATTTCTTGTGTGGATGCCAGTTGCAGTGCAAACATAGTGATTTATTGCCATAAATAAACACTGATCTCTCTCACAGTAGCAGAAGAGTAATGCATTCCCAAGATGTCTGAGTGTTCTTGAATATGCAGTTTTGCATAGTGCTGACGTTATGGCCTAATGATTGGCAGTGATGTACAGTGACAATCCATATTTTTAAAGTAAAATCTGCACAAGGCATACATTTTTACTTCCAAAACAACTTAAATCATTTAGGTAAATGATTTAAGTTGTTCAGATCAGATCTTTAGCACAGGTTTTATTATGTAATGTACAGAATTTTTGCAACCTCACAATCTTCAAAGTATAAACCCTTACTGCACCTGGGGACCTATTCTGAGCTCTTCCGATAACTCAATGAGAGTGATACACAGGACATTCGATAAGTCTCCTTAGTGAAAGGCAGTTAATGAACCTTAGACAAATTACTATTCTTTGCTCTACATTAAGTGGGTTTCGCTACGAGTAGTTGGTCAAGATGTGTCTGGGTTCCACGCCATCGATAGCTATTATGCTTTAACCAATCACAGTTTAGTTAACATTGTATTTTTGTCACGTGACTGCAACCCGCCATTTTCTTAACGAAGCATGTAGTTTTACCATTCTCCTGTATCAGCGCTAGTGAAATAGTTTTGTTTTAAAATGTCAAAGAAAGGACAATGAAGCCAGCGAACTACAAGTCGCCAGTTTGAGCTGCTCGTTAATTTTATGGAAGACAACCCTAAATTAATGTCAGAGAAGTTAGATGCTTCCTTTACCATAAAAGCTTGCCACAAATTGTGGCAAGAAATAGCCGACATCTGAATTCTGATGGAGTTAGCTAACAAAAAGATCCAGAAAGATGGCGAAAAGTAACTGATAGCTTTGAATATAACTATATATATATGACTATCATTTTAATTTATACTCGTACATATGCCAATGAAACCTATTTCAGCAATAATGTTCATGCTATAGGTACTTACTTTAAATTTTAACAAGAAAGCAATTATATTATTCATACAATATTCGTAAACAGTTAAGGTTATTATTTTTAAGCAATATAACAACATAGTTTATTAATTCTCTCTCCAATTGCTCGTGAAGTAAAATCATTCTTACAACAAAAGACGCCATGTTGTTTTCACTTTCGTTATGTTCCTAACGGCAGCTCGAGAGTGACTGATAACAAAAGCTTAGTTATCGCACATGGCTATCAGAACCAAAAATGAAACGTACGGCTCGGAATAGCATTTTCACAGTTGATTAAATGCGAATCACATGGTTCCACTAGAAAGTGGTTTTTATCGTATTCGTTAGCTTAACGATACTACTCAGAATAGGTCCCCTGTACATCTGTGCCATTTGTCAACAGTCTTGGAAGTTATTTTTTGTGATATCAATTTGCTTTCATACTGTTGCTGCCACTCTTCTCCTTACTAGACTCTGCATCCTTTCAACATCTCTTTCATTTTAGAGAACATGAGTTTATAGATGGAAATTGAGAGACGAAGAGAAATGTAAAAGCATTGTTATTAGGATTTCTCAAATGGGATCCCAGGATCCCGGCTGTTTTTTGACCTGGGAAATTCTTCTCATCCTGGGAAATCCCGCAAATTTCTTAAAAGTTCACTTTTTTCTTATGTTGTGTTATGGTTGAGGAAATTTTGCAAATAGAAAATATAATTAACCCATAAACTGTCAGAATACATTTATATTTATTAATTTTAAGCCTGCTTATTAGTTTTTTAAATTTTTGCTTGTTATGACATGTCACAGATTGTCAATAATCAATATGTATTTGTGGCAGGACTCTGAAAATTCTTTACTTTTCAGAACCTGTAATATCTTGAATAATTGTGCCGATGCTGTCTTAATTTTAACTATGCCCAGTAACTTCAATAACTGCATTACGCCAGGTTGCGCAAATTGGGCATGGGTAGAAATGAGTACGAAGTCTGCAGGTATGAAGTTTTTCATCATAAACCTGATTATTAAAGTGAAACGAACTGCCAAATTATCAGGCTATAAGCTTGGTGTTTCTATTAAAACAGCCCAGGTAGACAAATCAAGAATAGTTGAGAGCAAAAGAAACACTGCAATGCATCTTGGCAGCAAACTAGAAATCTTCGCTGCTACGGGTGAAAAAGCACGTAACATTTGTCTTCTCTTAAATGCGTCAAAGATGATTCCACCTACATCCATTGAATTGGAAAGGGCATTTTCGGTAGTGGGACTTTTCATTATTGAAATAATAACCAGATTGAATGTTCGGAGTATCGACCATCTTTGGTTTTCAAAAGTGATCTATTGTCGGTTAGAACCTATTCTGTTTGCGACTGTATGATTGTACCTACGTTGTTGATCATTACTAAAATTTAATTGGTCAGTTTATAACTATGTCACAACCACATCTCATGTGTGCAACCACTAATTTTATGGTAGTTGCAGTTCCAACACAACTGAAAATTACAGTGTGACCACCACTTTAAAGATATCACAAAAATGCCTTTCAGTTCCACTTTGACAAATAGTGTGGATGTTAACAGGTGTTTCTGCAGAAAATACTTAAGTTGAAGATGGTTGTCTGCAAACTTATTTAAATTGTGGAATTTTTTTGTCACCTCTGTACTTAAGATACTTTTAATATACAGGCAGGTATCAAAGTGGGAAGAGAAAGCAGTCAAGTTACTCCTAACCAGAGAAGTAAGGGGTGGATATCGGGTCTTTTTGGAAAAGCTCCATCGCCTGTGCCAGAAAACCAATCAAGGAGAGATGAGAGAGAAGCAAATAAGGTGAGTTTCCTAATTGATGTCTTTTAGTTCAGGACTGGGTGGACAAGGTTGTAAATGTGTCAGTCTACCATTCTGTGGAGCCTGAAATCAAATCTAGGTAGGCAATAGAACACCAGGAAGTTTTTCTTGCCTTTTTTTAGTTTTTATGGGTGGTCTGTACTAGATATTTTGGACCCTATCCACCCGGCTGCTTCCGTGATGAGAGGGCCTTTTCTATGCTCATGGTGGGTTATAGAAACGACTCTCTTAGTATCATAAAAAAGAGAAGAGTAAAAAATTTGTGTTTTTTATTGCTTTCCCATTTCAAACTCACCAATTTCTCCATATTTTTAGTCTTTCACGGCACTTTTCGTCCAGTTTCTCCAGGAAGAGTCTCAACCTAGATTTAATGTGAAACTACCAGCAGAAGAGATGGCCAGGGAACTGTCAGAAAAAGGCCACAGGCCACAGAGACCTCCTAGAATCAATCCCTTCGATCCATCCGTCTCCTCTCCCACTCCAACCGTCACGACTCGGACGAATCTCGACCATCCCCTCATTCGCCCCATTTCCTCTTCTCTACCCACTTTCACTCCCATTCTGGTGACGGCAGACGAGGCTGCTATGAAATCCAACACGTTCCTGCGTGAGGTGTTAAATTGATCCGAGTCCGTGGGTCAACGTCGGAACTCTCGCTGGCAGTACGCCACGTGCTTTCTTGGAAATTCTATTTGTGGAAATATTTATGTATCTATAGTGTACAGAAGATTTTCTTTGTAATAAAGACTTTTTATACCATCAAAATCTTGTGTTATGCCATGTTGCTACACACACTTAAATATCCTCAAATTTCGGAAAAATCAATACAGATGAAAATCCTTCCAAGCAAAAATTAAGGAGGATTCTTTCACTTTTTCATGTTGTAAATTACAATGGATCCATTGTTACACATATTCAAAATGTATTGAATGCACAATGGATCCACTGTAATATGTACTTTTAAAACGTATGGAACATGCGATAAATTGCAAAAGATCCGCAACAACATTAAAAATCTCTATTGCATTACTATCTTCTCTTGTAATGCAATAGAGTCCATCCAGTCCAATACAGTCCATCCAGACAAATTGTACCTAAGAGCTTTTGAGACTGTACGGTCCTTGCAGCTTGTGCAAAATTTGGTATCTGATGAAGAAAATATAATACTTTGTTATCTCAAATGGTGCAATGCACAATTTTCAAAAATTCTTGCCATTTCGTTATAGCCCGGTCAAAGCCACAATGGAAATGACTAAAAAGTTCCTCTCAGTGCTCACAGTGTGGAGAGTTGTGTTGGGTATGACATACCAGGGTGCCTAGTCTTGAGTTAAAAAGGGCATCAAACTAGCTTCAAACTAGGATTTAATGTCGGATAAGCACTCGCACAAAGTGGCACCGGTTGCTATCAGGGCCTAAATGGGTCTTGAAAACAAGGAGCATTCCTTGTTTTCAAGGCCAGATTTCGGTCAACACGAGACAATGGGCAAGTATCGTTTATTAGTTTCTTTTGTATTTGTAGAATAGTCTAGAAGTCATGAATTTTCTGCTGATTGTTGATAATGGAATTTGGAGATTAGGAAAAGGGCAACGTAGTTATTCATATTTTGGAGGAGGAGGAATAGGAAATGAAACTTCTCATCGAAATTATTCCAGAACTGAAAACCTTCTTTAGTTCTGTGATATTTATTTGTAATTCCAAAGGTGATGTCTTATCATTATTTACTGTAAAATAAATTTATCACTGAGCTAATAAATTATATCAGTTTATCAAGTGACACAAGATAATGTCTCCCTCTTTTAATAATATATCGAGTTTTAAATTCAGTTTATAAACACTCATAATATATTTCGGTTTAAAACTTACATTAATCACATTAGCGTATATTTAATTATTAACCCTTTGGTTTTTCTTTTGTATTTTTTTAAACAAAATTTCATAACAGATGGCGCCACAGACAATTTTAATTTTGTGATAGTATCTGTTCGCCGGGAAAGTTACGCAACTCGTCGCTGGATTCTTTTTACAATTTAAGAAATTTTTAACCATTCGATCAAATAAATTAATTGGCAGAGATTTTATCTTGAAAATCTTATGCAGTTAAATATTTCTCTGCGATGATAATTCCACAGCTGAGTGCATTGCACCATTTTAAGAGTAGAGCAAGGGGAAGAGAGAAGAAAGAGGAGGAGATGACAGAAAGGAAGAGGAACCAATTGGAGAAAGAAGCGTTGGGAAAAGTTGGAGAAACCATTAGAAAGTTCCCGATCTTTAGGAAGTATTTCTCAAAAGCCAACGTTTCAAACAGGTTAATTGGCAGATTGGTAAAAATTGTCTATACAGAGTGGATAGAAAGTAACTAGGCAATGAGAAATCGCTATAATTTCTGTAATGATAATGTAATCATAAATGTTATGTGTACATGTATGTACACTGATTAACGGAATTTTATAATTCTTGCCTCGTTGAAGTGGATAGTGACCGAGAGAAGCTAAACGCGCGCAGAGGAATAAAAAATGGCCAACCCGCTTATCTGTTCGGTAGTTGTGCAGATTTCTGCACCCTCTGAATCAGTATGTGTTAATCAGTGGTATATGTTGGCGTAAGGCGAACAGTGACGCCACTGTTCGCCTTACGCCAACATATACCACTGTTCGCCTTACGAGGGGGTCTATCATGCACCGGGCGCCATTCGCAGAGGGGTACCCAAATGGTCTCCTGAACTGTGTTTTTGGAGGGGAGGGGGCGCCAATAAAGTGTCGTGTCCCAGGCGTCAGTTATGTTCACTACGGCACTGAAGGCGAAGAGTCGTTATGCTACAATCCAAGAATTGTCATTCGAAGTTTAAACGGCCACAGGCCACAAGAATTGTCATTCGAATCCGGACGCACAGAGAAGTGGCCGTCCGTCCACATTACGATATGAGAAAAACGTGTCGTTACTGGATCGCACGTGCAGCTGCATTGAGTTTTAAGAGATGCATCCTTATTTCCACTTAATAAGGTACATGTAAAGCAATTTTTATCGTATTTTCATTAGAAATATAGAAATTATTGTGATTTTTCAATGCCTAGTTACTTTCCATCCACGCTGCAGTTATTAATCAAAGTATAAAAGAAAAGGAATTTTTTAATTTAAAAAAAAATGCAAAACAGTTATTTCTTAATTGTAAATAATTTATTTCCTTTTTATTCTTATTTTTACACAATTCGTACATATTTTCGTGTTATGGAATGTATGCTCGAATTGTTTTTTTCCAATAAATTTTCGATTGTCGGTATATAAATGACAAATATTTGAATGTTTATATTATTGTCATTTATTAAAAATGCCTCATTCTGTCTATTTATGACAAGGGCTATATAATTAATGTAAACCATACTCCTCGTGTTTCAGCTCTGTAGTAATTCCAGTTCCACTCCCCTCGTACCTCAGCTCTAAAACCTCCTCCTGTGCCTCAGCTCTAAGACCTCCTCCTGTGCCTCAGCTCTAAGACCTCCTCCTGTGCCTCAGCTCTAACACTCGCACCTCGTGTTCAGCTTAATTTCATCTGGTGTCGCCGTTCGGGGGTGACTTATTGGTATTGGAATAAGGCACTCAACGTCTTAACACGATCTGTAAGTGGGGGAAGACTTTATAAGGGAAACAGACCCCTATTTAGGTTTCAGACACGTGAAGAAAACCCTAAAAATTTTACCTAGTCAGCCCGTTGACAGTGTTTTATGGTTCGAAGGGTGGTTGTTGGGGGTTCGACTGAACTATTTAAAAGAACCTTTACAAGGTGATATTTTATAGGGTAGTACTTTGTAAAGTATGTTTGAAAATAGGGAATTAAATAAGGAAGGGCTGCCTTATACTTTTTGACGTAGGCCTATTTACAGTTTAAGAATTTAACGTTGGGCAATGGAAAACTATAAATAGATTTGGGGTTTAGAAATCAACAATGACGTGTTAAAAACAATTTATAGAAAAAAAAATGTCGAAAAATATACACTTTGCAATTATTATTTTTAATTTTTTTTAAAATAATGAATAAAATATAATAAACATGTTTTCTTTATGTAATTTAAGCTATGATTGAGGAATGAAAGGTCGTTCGTGACCTACCAGTTGGAATAAATGACGAAATAGGGTTTATATATTTAGACGTGGGTAACATCAGCGCGGGTTCGAATTCTAAATAAGGATTTGATCACGTATTCTACTGCCCGAATGATAATTAAGTTACGTTAACATGTTACGTTGCATCGAGGAATTTCGATTATTTATGTTACACAATAATTATTCACTAATTCTTCCTGTCATTCGTCGCAATTCTCTAACGGAAATCTATCGTAACAGTAGAAATGAGAGTGCCGTTGTCATTTAACGTATACAAATTCTTATTGTTACGTTAGGTGGAACGTCAGAGAGAAATAAACACTGAAATGTAGTAGTAATCGTGGTGTAAAACTGAGGATAAATGCCATTTTCTTCTCGGTACGGTAACTTGTTACGGTAAATTATTCTGCTAGTTGGATTCCCTGGTACATAAAGTTAAATAAGTTATTGAGTAACAGATGCGTCACCCCCACACACACGAAAGTAAGTCACTTGAGTGACGAATGCACACAACACTGTCACGTGAATTTTTAGAGGGTGACGACCCCGAAGTTAGGATTTTTAGAGAAGGACCCAAAAATTCAGAAGGTTTTTACAGGGTGGCCCAAAAGTTCAGAGGATTTTGGAGGAGTAGAAGTTTATATTAATTAGACAAGTTTAGTTCTATCTGCACGTTTGTACTTGTGACTGTCTGCCACCGTAACAGATGTGACGCCACACCTGACAAAGCTGTAAATTTGCATTATTGTCAATGCATCAGCATAAATTATAACAGAAATTTTCAAAACTTGTTACATCATATTCATGCCCTATAAAGTATCACTATAAAAAAGGCCCTAAAAGGGGCCTTGAAAGAGGTTTATCCTCTCAACACTACTCTCTCATATTGCAAGAGAAGCGTAATTATTACCTTAAAGAGGGATCAATAGAAGTTACGCCTTGACAGGGAACCTCAGAAAATAGGGCCTGATACTAGCGAGGTTGCACTCTCAGTTGAACTACATTTTAAATATTTGTAGGGGGAATGTAATTATCAATTTAACAAGAAGTCGATACGCGTTACAACACGTAACTACGCCCTAAAAGAGGCCTTAGAAATCAGTTCATTCTAACGAGGCCCGTACAGGAAAGGGTTGATAGAAGTTACGATGTGTATCTAGCCTTGAAGAGGGCCTTGGAAGATCTGGGTTCATCCTAATAAGGTTACGCTTACAGAAAAATTACATTCTAGATCGTGCAGGGGAGCGTAACTATTTCTCCAATGGGGGTGAACCTACAATTTATCCACACTCATCAGTCTCATACACATCTAAATAATTTTTAAGTGTGACGGATGATAAAACTGCGCGCGAGTCTCTGTGTTACGGAACTCGGTTCTAAGCTTAAATTTAACAATATAATACGGTGTTACTCGATATGATCAGTATCATATATTCGGTATCAAAGGGTGTGAAACCGTGCACACATAATTGTCCTGATATATTTGTACACAGCTTTAAATACAACCATATTCGGTTAAAGTATTTCGAGGGCAAACTCCACCATTTTTCCTGATACTGATTGTTGTTAAGGTAGTGTTATTGCACTTCGTAACCGTTAATTGCAACTAAATTAAATTGTTACTCATTTTTGCCTTGTTTCTGTGTCTAACTGTCCGAAGATTCCGTTGAAACTGTCGGACAGACGCACAGACGGACGTACCAAATTCGAGAAATAAATTTTCGACGAAGCAGACGTAAACAATCCGCGACAAAGGTTATAAACATAAACAGTTGGTCGTATTACAATTGTGTTACGCCGCTCGTATTCGAACGGCGTAACACATTATCGACGTTATTATGTACTAAATTATCATCCAGATGTAACGTGCTGATAAAAGTCTAACGGTGAAATTCCGCAGAGTCGGTCCGAATCTAGTTACGCTGCATTTGGACTTGTATTTAGCAACTGTTACGCTGAATTGCCTATTAATAGTCGCCATTTTCTAATGGTTAAGGTAGTTTGGAACTGAAATTTTCGAATTACTAGCAATTGAGAGTTTTCAGCTCGCCAGAAAGCTCCAAATCGTAACTTTCGAGTTTCTAACCAGTCTAGGATAGTTACTACAGCTTTCAAGTGACTAGTGACATTGTTCTAACAAATTAGAGGGGGGTTAGAATTTAATAACCCCGTCGGCATTATCAAGGGGGATTAGCAAACACTTCACCGACAGTCACGAATATTTATGGTGTCCTAAAATAGATTTTCGGTAGCCGTAACGTGACGGTGCACTTTACAAAAAAGACACGAAATATAAGTCGAAATGTCACCCTCCTACAAGACAGCTTCGTCACTTAATCTTAAAAAATAGGCTACTGTCGACGATGGATATAAATTGGGGGGGGGGAGAAGTTCTTCGATTGTTTAAAAGGGAATGTTTGGCGCTGACTGTGTTCTGTTTTCTAGTTTCAGCTTTGCCGAGACAACAATTAAACTTGTATAATTAAAATAAATTTTCTGCTTAACAAGCCGCTCTGTTGTTGCAAAATAATGAATTTGCATACTAAAATAACAATACTTTCGACAGAATTTAAACAATTTGAGCGAAGGGGGCGAATTTCGCGTGTTTTCTTCGATCAAAAACAGCAATTTTTAGTGTATTTTGTAAACAAAACCCTTCGAAACTTTGCGCTCTCGAACAAAAGGGTGTGTTGTAAAATTACACCAGAAAGTTGAATACACCCAAAAAACCCGTTACCAGTCGATTTTTGGGATTTAAATCGTTAACATTTCCCAATTCAAACTTATGCTCGAGGGTTCGAAAATTCTTCTGTTTATAGGGGTGTGCCTATTTTTCGATGGCGCTTTCTGCTTCGAAGAATAACGTCACGCCTGGAAATATGACGTCGTCTTTCGGAGTTTTATTCGAAGATATGATCTAAAAACACAGGAAAAACACTAAAGTTCGGAGTTCCAAGTCGCTCAGTTACACTTATATTGTTTTCTGGAAAACGGGAAATTGTATACGCGTCGTTAAATATCATGAAATCGTGACAGATGCCAGTTTGCTCGGGTCGAATTTCATGACAATATTTTCTAGAAAACAGGACGAGGTCTGTTTTATACCCCCTCTACGTACACACACACACACAGACAGAGAACGGAAGCAGACACCGAACTAGGTGCCATTCACCTTATTTTCGTCACACCTATATTCTCGGCAAGTGGTAAGGAAACACTACATAACACAGGATGTATCGGCGGAAGCTCCTCGACGTTCTGTTTTCAAGTGTGACGTTTTAAATAAATCCTCCATTTTTTTTTCTATTGTTGTTTACGAATTCTTCTAGTGTTTGGATGTAACGGAGTCGAGTGACGTCACTGAAGGATCCGGTACGTGCTGCTTCCATTGCTTAGGTGTGATGACTTGCTGTTCGGCAGCAAAGCATTGTTCTAAACACGATGAGTCGACACTTATTAACAAAAGAAAAACAAACACACAAAACACCGCCCTTCTCGCGTTGCCTGTTCAATTATTTTAAGTAGACGGAGTGAGGGGTGGATATAGAAATGCGTAACGTATTGGCGTTACGCTTGCTGTATTTGTTTGTTACCGTAGTAGTATTTTAATGGCGCCATGCCAGATTCGTAACGAACAATCGGCGGATATGAATTCGTCCTCTTAATAACGCTGTCGTTATAGAAGCCCCCCGAACCAGAATTCGATTTAACGTTACCCCCTTTTTAACACACTAAGTGGAGTATTGTTACGATAGAAGTATTTATAATCTGGCGAATAATTAAAAATTCGATACGACCAGACAGCGATGGTTTAGTCTAGTCGTATTGTTACTGTATAGTGTACGTGTCGCGTTACATCCGTCATGGAGGAATTTTGCTATTTCAGCATATCGGGCACGTAACAGGCGGAATATACAACGGTTGTGTTATTAATTTTAATAATAATAATAATAACACAAAAGAACAAAATAATCGAGTGTTATCTTCCCAATTCTAACGTTAGATACTGGAAATTCTTGTGTTTTGTAGTCTTTTGGGTAGCGACGCAACGCGGCGCGGCGTAGACGGTAATGGTAGTATTTCGTGTATTGTTAAAATTAGTGTTTGGTAAAAGACGCGTCGCGTAGAGTCGAACGCGACGCGTCGCTTCGTTTCTGGTGTGGGACACGTTTCGCATAATGCACGAGCTCGACGCGGTGGAACACCCGTTCCACGTTACGCCACAGCGTGACGTTTTTGACGATCGGGTCGATTTATTTTCCGAGACGTTGATCGCGTCACAGGTGTGGACGATGGGGGGAGGGAAGGTGTACCGGAAGCGGGTCGCGGTGCGTGAGATCCGAGTGACGGGTGTCACTCGCCTATTGGATGGAACGCTACGTAACGCAAACGTTTCCGGGACGTTCGTAACACACACGTCGGGGATTTAGGAAAAGGCAACACGCGACCTTAGCGAGTGTCGTCCATTTATTTCTCTCGCCATTGTTTTTAGGACGTAGCCAACCGACTGAGACAATACTATCAGTAAAAATGGTACCCGAGACACTACACCTCCACCCCTGCCGAGTGCCGATCGAAAACGAGGCTTCGACGAGGTAGATCTAGTCGACCTCATCTCCTACCAGACAGAGATCAACAGGTTGGCTGCTGAAGTAAGACGTCTTCGTAACGAAGGAGACACTTGCATACAGCTCGTCCACCCCTCTCACGAACAGGTAATACTACTGCTTTTTTCCCTTTTAATTTCGCGTCACGGCAAACGTAACTATTTATAACATTCTACTTAACGACGTCGCGATTATCTTCCGCTTTACGTTATCCTCGTGTTACGTGTATTCGTTACGCTTCGACTCCACGCGCGTTTCTAAAAGTTCTCTTTCTAACGAAAAAAAAACGACGTGACGTTTCACGAAAACTAGACGTCACGTTCGAGTTACGAAGTTACGAGTAACCGTTTGTTGGCGTAACGAAGGTTTAAATTATCAACCGGACTATTTTTAAGCTTCGTAACACGCCAATTTTATACGGTTTGCATCGATCTCACCTCAGTTCATTTAGCGTAACACTAAATTTGGAGGTGGTCCATGAATATGCACGAGCTCATTAGCATAATTTATTCACATTTAGTTACTTTAGAACACTTTTAAACACAAAAGTATACACCGAGGTGTGTGTAGATACTTCCGAACACACCAAACTACACTATGGTGTAGTGTGTTGCAACGACTCAAACACACGAAATTACACACTATTACGCGCGTGGCATGTTTTTTTTACGCGCGAGCTTGTAAAAAAATTGCACAAATGAAGTGATTGTGTTTTAAGTGTTTACGGGAAATTGCTGCGTTTTTTGCGAATATTTCGGATAATTCGCAAAATTGCATGCAATTTTTTGCCTTTATAAATCGACAAATTCGATATTTTATTGAAATATTTAATATTTTTTTCGAAGTTAGAGCGCTGTTACATCTGCCATGTTGGATAAAACAGGTGGGCAAACAAGGCGGTGTGCAGGTGTTGTTCATCATTCAAGTGTTTACTGTCGATAGGCACATTTTAGTGCCGCTATAGTTTCATATACCTTTATCAGTTTGTGGAATTTTTCGATCTTGCCGACGTACAGACAGCCCTTATTTCCTCTTGCGTTGTTAGAAATTATGGAATTTATTGTTATTTTCTTAAAAAATCTGCAGCATAATACCCTTATCAAAATTTATTGCTTTGTCATATTTAAAAATGTATTGTTTTTATTATTTTCTTCTTTCTAGGAGGGGGGTGACGCAACGAATTTTTAAAATGACTCGTCAATAGTTACGCTGCATTTTGTAAGAATTTGCTCCCCTTTCTAACGGGGGTGCGAGAACTTAGAGGGATTCTTTACTGCACACCTTCATTCCGTTACGTGTAACTTTCGTATACATGCGTACCGAGTGTGATGGACAGACACACAGTACTAGCCGTTACCCAGGTATATTTATTAACGAGCCATATTCGATCGAAGGAGAGTCCAAAGTGCTCCTTTTGTAATATAAATTTCGCATTGGCAATTGTGGAATGCGGTTGCATAAATGCAACACGTGACTAGAATATTAATAGAAAAATTTCAACAGATAAAATGTACAGTCATTCCGCCAATAGCGTAAGTGTTCGGCCCTCGATTTAAAGTGAAATTTGCCTTTTTTTTCCGTAGATTGTGGCGGAACAGGAACTGCAACAGGAACTTCGGAATCAGTCGACGAATCTACAAATCGTAACGGCATCGAGCGGCAACACGAGATTCGAGGCACTGCGGATAGACAGAAGGTATTTAAGTTGTAGCCGATTTCATTTGATAGATTATTGCATTCTTCTTACTTCTCGGGTATTTTTTTGACAGGGGTTACAGGCAAGTGAAGATTCTAAACGAAAATTTCAGGTTAATTCCGTAACTTTACTTATATAGTTAGGAAACTTGCAGAGTTAAATGATGTAACCGTATCTAGTACGTAGGAACTAATTATACTTAGATCGTAACTATACTTTCTCCCTAACTTTTCTGTTTCTAGGTGCTCTCTATCTATAGTCCGTAACCCACTGCCCGCTCCTCTAACTATAGGCTACTATATCTACCTCCCTATCCGCTCCCAACTACAACCAATCCGCAGTTCTCCACCTGTGTTTTAACTACTTATTCCGTAACTGTTACTGTATGATTTTCGTTAGATTAAATTGTTTTACTGTCTCGTGTCTGTAGATACAAACGCGTAACTGTTCGGTCGTAAAATCCGGGTGTGTACTGGCAACTGGAAAATTTTGCACGAACAAGGAAGGGTCAATTGCCGTTTCCACAAAATCGAATACAATAATTACTTTTTATAAACCCGAAAACATCAAAGACCCTAATTTCGCGTGTAGTTTGAACGCTTATTTTCGAAATTTAAAAAACAAAATTAACCTTTGGACGTAAATAAAATTGAAATTCGACGCGTTTCGAAGTTAGAAAATACAAAAATTCGATAAAAGTGCCGCCATTTTTTTATTTAAAAAATTACAAACACTTTTGCTTTGTTATCTGGAAATTTCCTACTTCCTTTTTTCTTTTTTCCTCCGATAGCAGATGATAAATGAAGTAAAATAAACGTGAAAAATTAACCTGCAATAACGGCCGCTTCCAGACAACGGCCATTTTATGTATTTTTCATAAAAATGGCCGTTGTTCGAAGGTTATTTTGTATTCAATTAGTCGGAAGTGCTGCCAGCTTCCTACTTGATTTTTTAGACGATTAAACTGTGTTACCGTATTGCGTTACGTTGTAGGCACAAAACAGCATTGCCAAAAGTTCGCTGTAAATTATTCTTAAACGTTACGCGTATAAAACGCAACGTAACTTATACTTCGTGTACTGCTCTGGAGATAAATTTAGTAGTGTGATCAATGGTTCGATAGAGGAAAGGAAATGTTTATATTTGCTTTATTTACTAAAATCTGCAGTACATGTTACTCAGGTTACGCACTAAACAGTAAAATTTACAGCCTCCACGTAACAATCAAAACTAAACCCGCATCTCCAGCCGTAACCTTAATTCCGAATTAAGTAAGGAAGTAGATCATACTTCTAGGAAGTAGATCAATTTAGTGTGCGTAACCCGTAACATCCGTTACGCGAAATATACGAGTTTAAGTCGAGCTCCAAATCAAATTTTTTCTAGACATTTAATTAAGAGTTACGCTCGTTTTGCATTGAATAAACGAAGTTACGCATCTGTTCGTGTACACAAAACTCGAAGCATTGATATATTAGAGCGTAACTAATCCATTCTTCTGCATGCAAATGAGATATGTAACGAAATATCTCGAACAACAGAAGTAGAGTTAGAAATAGAGAAAGATGTCTGTAACAGATTATTGGCACAGTCTTCTTCGTTCTTATTATCGCACGTCTGTTTGTCTGTCTACTGTTTATAGTGTTAATTCTCTTCGTTTTCTTCTCTTCTATATTTCTACATTGATTGGCATAAATTCTTTAATTTTGTAACATAAATTTCTGTTTTCCGGTCAGCACACTGACATGCTGAGTTGTCAAATGGACCATGAAAACAAAGTACAGCAAGCCTGAGGTAATTCTCTTTTTATTCAAAAGTTAATTTATATGTATATTCTTATGACGGTATTTCTGTTTAGGATGAGAACACGACAGACAGACAGACACCGAAGAAAAATCGAAAATGGCCGACGTGGCAGCAGATACGAAAGTGTGAGTATTTTATGGTTTATAGATACTGTTACGGATATACTCGACATTACTATAAGCGTAACGAAAAAAATGGCGACTGAAGCACTGCAATTTTGTAATTAGAAACGTTTCTTTCCAAGGAGCAACAGTTAGGAATGTAAAGAAGGTGTGGATGCTGGTACTCGTCTCCACCAACTACACACTAAAGAAGGTAAAGATAGAATGTATTATGCACCCTCTTCACTGGGATTGTTTTTAAGTGTGCACCTCACTTGGTTTCTAGAATTGTCACAAGTTTGCACAGTTTCTTTTCGTTTTTGATGCGGGCACGTTTGGTCTCCTTACAAAGTGCACCATTGCATGAGAACGTAACGCATGGAATGCATGAGTAGATGCGGTTGCCGGTCCAATCTCATCCTGTAACTCTGGGCTTTTATTGATATTCAGGGTGCCTGGTGAGATCAGACAGGCTTATTCCGTATTGTTTGTGGTGACGGTGAGCACAACTGTTTCCGCTCCTTAAATTCCTAAATTTTAATCTTAGTTTAAGTGCGCTTGCGAGTAGTGTGCGCGCATTTGTTAATATTGATATATATCCTTTGCAAGTGTGCGTGTGCCTGTGTATTGTGTATCTAATCCTGAGCAACGTGGTTCCTTCCCAAATGCATGGAACGTGATGTTAATGTGTAAAGAATGCCTGCACCGTGCATTGCATGCTATGACGGCTTTGGCGGGAGTATTCCATCAGGTACTGGTTGATTTTCCATACCAGTACTTATGTGATACTCACATCTCGGCCGCCACATCCAGCTGTGGACACCCACGTTGCAAGAATGATTTCGACCCGGAATGCCACCATTCTGAAGCTCCCTCGTGCATGCATCAGACGTAATTTTTGTATACAAAACTGCAAGAATGAGGAATGAAAGAGGAAGTTTTGTCGGATTTATTAATTCTAATAGTTTCTTAATTTCAGTACCGAAGATCTCTACGCTTCAGGAATCCCTCAAAGAAATTAGGAATGGGAAGAATGGTGGACAGACATGACGTAACAGACTATTGTTTCTTGTTTCGTTAAGTGTGTTGATCAGAAAGTACTCTTATTGATGTTAGGAAACATGAAAAGTCTGGTGTAGTATCCTTTGCGGCACTCAGGAGTCAAATTGGATGGGGTTCTTCCTCTCCATTAAGTGTTGGATTTCATTCATGGAATGGCAAAAAGGTAACCTTACTTTTTCCTATTATTCCATATTCCTGAGCAACTATGCAAATTATAAAACAAATAATCTGTAAGAAACTCACTGATACAGAAAATAATGCATGCTGTAAGTAGCTACATGTCTTTGCAAACAGCACCACTCCTACACCCTCACGAAAGTTTAATGGTTTAATGTATAGAAATTGGGCAGTTTTACAAACACTTATCTACTTCCCTTTCAACAATCCTCTCTCTTCTACTAAAATAAGAGCAAACAAGAACACAAGTATAATAAACTAACGAGTAATTGCAGACAAAAACAGGTAACAAAGTTTAAATTTACTGAAGATGTTAAAATGACAATTCTAGTCATTTCCCTAAAAAAATAAGTGATTTTTATCAAATACCTGTACTATTTTAGTGAAAAGATAAAATAAACACACAATATGTGGAAATAGCATAGGAGAAGAAGGATATGAATCAAAAATTTTGCACTACTTATGCCAAAAAGAAAATTATAGATCAAAGGGAACATGCTGCAAAATACCAACTGAAAAAATGGAAGATTTTTCATTGAAGAAATTTAAGGACGTGTTAGTGAATTCCACAGTTTTGGTTGATGTACCTAAGGTAGATAGAGGTCCATTAGATGGAAATAATATTACAGGGATAGTATTAGATAAAAAAAATGGTTTATACCAAATTGGTACTTCAGCTGGAATTATAAAAGATTGGCTTCCTAGAAATGCCCTTCAAATAGCTACAACCACATTTACCGAAACTGTCCCACCGATAAAGCTAAGTTTGCAAGAAATTGCTGGAAACTTATCTTTACTCAGAGGTCAAAGGTTTAAGAAATGTTCCTGTGAAAAATCCAAGGTACAATGCAAAACAAATAGATGTGCCTGTAAAAAAAATAATGTCCTCTGTAACTCCAGGTGCCACAAATCTACATGTTTCAATAAAAATAAATAAACCTGGCGTTAGATCTATCTTTTTACGTAAGTACTTCTTACTTTGTTGATTCTTTTTTTGTCATTTCACGAAACCAGTTTAGAGATTTGATCAAATCACTTCATTTAATTAGGGGAATGTCAATATCGAACCTTTACTTTAACATCTTCAGTAAATTGATCTCCCTTGGGGATTTGACCAAATCCCTGTGACATATACACAATTGAAATCCTGAAGAATACTTTTGGTTCTTTAATGATAAAAAAGATTTGTATTATGTAATTGTTTAAGATTTATTTTTGTCATGTCCTTTTTCAATACTAAACATATTTATAATATTCAGGATGTCACTGCAAGGAGAGAGAACAGCCAAGAAATCAAAGGCAAAGGATGGATATACTCTATGTAAAACATCTCAAAGCACAGTGCCAGAAAGCCAATCAAGGAGAGAAACAAACAAGGTTACTGATCAATATCCTTTTTATTTGTTTTCTTTATTTATTCAAGTTTACCAATTTCTCAAATTTTCATTCCTTTACAGCTCCGAGAAGCCTCAATCCAACTTCTAACACTTCTGGCCAGTAAACTGAAGTGTCACAGGCTTCACAGTTCAACCATTCGCCCCTCCAAGGGCTTGGACAAATCTCCAGGACCAGTCATTCATCCTATTCTCTCTTCTCTGCCCACCTTCACTCCAATTCTGATAACAGATGTGGGTATTTCCAACATGCCCTGAGGGATACACTGGCAATGTGCTGTGCGCTTTCGAAATTCTGTTCGAGGAAATGTTTATGTATCTATAATTTACTAATAAAAATTATAATTTTTATACTGTTCATATTGTGTGTTTTATGCATTATAACTAATATAATTAAACAAATAAATGCAGTCTTATTGGATACCTTGTAGATTGAAGCAACAATCTACAAGGTGTCCTGTAAGACTGACTGTGAGTAAGAAGGGATAAATTCAAATTATTTTAGTGATGGGACCTGCAATCAGCTAGACATTGCTGAAGAGTTCAGCAAGCCACATAACTCCTATGGTTCCAGATGTATGGGACACCCTGTAATTGTAAAATTCTTAATATCAATTCTACATTTTGTTTTTACCATATTCTAAATCAACGAGTAACATTTCTGAATTACGTATGACCTTTGGAGATTTCTGGCAGGTCACATGTATATTTGGATACAGCCTGCTTTCACTAGCAGTGCTGTAACTAGGCAGGAGCACAGACACAGAATCCACAATAAAAAGCAACTTAAAAATGAAGTATAGAAAAAAGTATTAAAAGCTAGTTATGGCACTGCCAGCCAGTACATTATAGCCATACTAAAATTATATATGTTAATGACATGCAAACTAGTAATACCTAAGTAATTTATTCTTTCTACTGGTCAAATTTAATTTGAACGTTCTTTGTCACGAATACTGGCTTAATTAGGGTTGTATAATGGCATAAGACTGGCAACATAATTGTATTTTCCTGTTTTTTAAGTCCCAGGGACCATATAACCTTCTCACAGAGAAGATTATTTGAACTTCTGGTAGAAAGCATTATTCGTGCAGTTAAGATGACTGAGCTTATGTTCTTGTCATTATATCGTTTAGAGGAGTCACAAAACCCATTACCTCCCTTCAAACATCAGAGAACACAATGCTTTTGGGATGACTGTTTATTGGAGTGATGTGGCATTGTGATAAATGGTTGCACGCTGCCTTTCTCAAACCTTTCCATGTTTGAGAAAAGCACTTTGAATGTCATATGCCAGTAGCACAGCCAGAGATTTAGCAAGAAGGGTGCAACTAAAAAAACTGAATGAAAGGGAAAAAAATCTGATTTTTTATGTCAAAAACTATAAATTGTATGGTTTAAATTTACTTACTTGGGGCAATGACTTCAGTTTACTTTTATACTTACATATAAACAGATTTCTAATGTTAAGAAAATGATTATTAGTAACAGAGGATGCTACGGCTCAGCTACTTCCCTTGGTTATACCACTGCCTTACGCTATATGAATGCAACCTTGCTGCCTTGCATCGTGCTTTGGCCCACAGTTTTTTTTAATTCCATTAAAAAGATCATATAATAAAATATATATTATTTCTTGTCTACTTCCTGTTAGGCAATTTAATGTTCTTTCTAACTTCAATTATTTTAATTTTGGATACTGATGTTTATAACTGACGTAATAACTACGTATTATGTGTGTATGGCTGATAGATATGTTAGGAAATGGGTATACATATTTGTTATTGTTCTTTATAAAGTGCAGGGTGTCCAAAAAGTTACTGCGCAGAGAGAATTTGTAATGACATTGAAATTATGTACAGCATTGGACACAAGACCCGTAAGTTTTACATCCCATATTTCCATTTTGCAGTATAAGGTATTACTGCTCACTCGCAGACATTCTGGTTTTTGAAAGATTTCTTTGCCGATCACCTAATATCTTGTGGAATCTGGCCTGCTAGGTCTTCAGATATCTCTCTCCAGATTTTGAAGCGTGTCTGTTGTTTTTAGACATTATTAATATCTAGAATATGTATAACACAAAAGAAAAGCACACACAAATTGTAACAATTTTTATATTTCTCTCAACTTTGGCACACGACCTTATATACATATAGTTTTAACAATTTATCTCGAAGAATTTATATGCCATCTCGATAACAGATGGCTTTCGGCGACGACACAAATTTACAAAAACAGACAATATATTGCACTCAGGTCTTGCAACGTTATAAAAGAAATTAACTTTTTAGTTAGTTTATCATTTGGACAGTATGCAAATTTATTTAAGTGAATGACAGCATGCTCCTGTGGATCTGAATGGACTCGAACCCACTAAGAAAGAAAAAGATCCACTAATTTTGGAGCAATTCACTCCAACATATTGACATACAAAATCAAATCTACTCACATTTTAATTGATAATACTGTTCTAATGTGTGGAGCCAAACTGTCAGCATGCATGCAGCTTTTGTTTTTTTTTTCTTTTTTTTGACTGTTAAAATATGTGGGACAATACCAAAGCTGGATTGTTTATTAAAAGTATCTTTTGATCATCAAACTCCAGCAAAATATTAACTTCATCTCCTACTCTTCAAATATAACTTGTATACAGATATATATCATACAATTTAAAGATATCTGCATTAAATAACACTAAGATATATATAGATTCATAAAAGTAGTGTTTTGATATGTTTTGGGTCTTAGTCCGGAAAGGATTTTCTATGACCAGTGACTTAAAATGACAATGTCAAAGTCAAGCTTTTATATAGAAATGCATGGTTAATTCTGCAGCACGGCATTACTGTCGAGTGCAATAATTGATAGTGTCATTTGCAGAATGTGTTCTTTATCATTATCCTTCTTGAGCATATATCTGTCGGAATATCATCCAAACAGTGTTATGTTATATAATTTGTGTAGTAATTACAAAAAGTTTTATATACAATTATACAATATGCGGGTGGGTGTATATATATGTGTGTATGTGTTTGTGTACGTGTATACAGATATGTCATATTCAAAATTTAACCATAGGATTCTAGAATACATAAAACTCTTAAGAAAATGAAAACAAAATAATACAAATTGTGCATTATTTAAAATCTAATAGTGCACATAATGAAGGGGGGAAAGGAATATAATCTCATTTGGTAACTCATCTTCCTAGTTTCATGCTTATCACTTTATAATACTAATTATTGCTTATCCTATCACTCTTAGTAAATAAATTAAACAATAAATTAATTTGATTTCGTGGATGTTTGCAAATGACAAAAACATCACCCGAATAATTAATTTATCGGAACAATATCACAATTGATGCCTAAAAGTTTGCTTTTTTTGGATAAACGGAAGGAAACTTGTATCGTTACTTACCTGATATAAACTAAAAAATACGTTTTGCTAAATTTGTTTCTCAAAATAATAACTTAGAATGCCACTTTGATGTGTCTACAACATAAAAAAAAGTGGTAAAATAATGGACATTTTTAACAATTAAATTGTTTATAGTTTCTGCCAGGGTCAGAAAAGACAACAGCTTAGAGGAGTTGTGGTGTTATGCCTCTGTCGATAGCGGCATCTATCCTGTTCTTCCTGAATGTATCTGTGATATTGGCGATCCTGTTCCTGAGAGGATATAATTTGTTCTATTCTAGCTGGAACTTCGATCTTTTCTGCACATTTTATGCAACATGCCCAATGCTGAAATGGAACGCACGTGTTTCCAAGATAGGGATTCTTGAAAGTGAACACTTTATAACCTAAAATTTTAACAAAAGTTTTAGAATTTGAAACTGCAAACAAACTGGAGATAAAAGAATGTACACATACCTGACTGCGCTTGCAATTCTGCTTTTGTGCAGTTCCCACAGATGTTAAACTTGAAATACATGTCCGAAATGTAATCCATGAGCATTGAAGGTATGTAAGAACAAGTATAAAAATTAATTTTTGCAGCTATCACGGCCCTAGCGGAGAGAAACTGGAGGGAATCCGGTTGACGAACTGACTGGTGAGAAGGTGACCCGTTGACAGCAAGAATCCTGTCATTGACGTCCGTGTGATACCACATGAAAGTTGCCTTGAAGTAGTTATGATTCCCGTGTCTATGCACAGTCTGAAGAGAGGGCATCTTCAATAGGAAACCAGGAAGAGCATCGAGAAGGTTATTGTCTAGTAGTAACACCTTCAGACGACGACAGAAAGTGAGCGTGTAAGGAATCGAAGAGTTCTGTAGTCGATTGTTTGTCAGTGCAAGATATTCTAAACGTTGAAGCCTTCCAATGTCAGCAGGTACTCTCTCCAAGAAATTATATTTCAGAGAGATGGCACGTACATTTGGGCATCTAAACAGCTATAGTAAAAAACATTAAGGATAAAATAGGCTATGATTCAAATATAAAGGAAAGAAAAATGCATAAAAATGAAATATAAACTTGCCTCACGTGGTAAATGACCCCCTTCTCCATATTTAAATATACTGTCAAGATGCAGTTCAACAAATTCATTCATGGCTAAGTATCTGCTTAGAAGATTTTCTATGGAAATATGCAAACAAACAGTTTAATATTTTCTCAAAGGAATGCAAATTTTATATATAGGATGGCTCAAAACTCCGTTAACTACGTGTTGTTTGTAGAAACTTGTAAGAAAGTCAACAATTTATGAATGCACAAGACAACAAGAAGGATCTTTTCTGAATAATTTTTACAAAATTTGTAAACAATAAAGTATTTCAGCAACTGTAATTTAGTATTTTACAATAGTTGACCAACTTTTGAGCCACTCTACATACTTACCACCAGGTAAAGGCACTTGACGAGAGGCTTCAGAAGATAATTTTTTTACAAAAGCTGGAAACCTGTCTTTAGTCTTCTCCAGTGTTATAGCTAAAAACCATAATTTTGGAGGAATATTCTAAAAAAATAATAAAATAGTATTCAAATTATAAATAATTTATTCTAATTTATACAATAAGCAATAACTTAATCAGTTTAGAAGATAACTTCTGGATGAAAGAAGTGAAACTCATTGTTTTTGCATGTAAAATAAAACTTTATAACCAAGATTAGTTTAATGAATAGGCATAATGTTCTGTAAATTAAATCAGAAAGTTGCAGTGTGTCGCCAAATTAGTAGGAAATAGTGTTTCACAAATATAGATAATGCAAGATTGAGCTTTCTCTATGCTGCTGGGTTGGTCTCTTTGAAGATTATCCACAATATTGTCAGTCTCTTGGCTATTGAACAGCTGAAGAAATCCGTGGTCAGATATGGGGCAGCAGGAAACTGACGGCATATTACCACGAAGCTTCTCATACATCAAATGCAAAAAAAATGCTAAACAGTACCATGATTCTCTTCATTGCTCTTTCATTGACATAATACTTTTCAAAGATTATCTGATTATCAATTATTTGCACATTGCCATGTCCGAGTTTTATCTGTGGGAGCGGTGTCACGTCACGGCGATCGTTTGCTTATGAAAAAGTGTAATGCTTGTTTGCAAATGATCACACAGTTTCCAGCTTCTATTTACCTCATCCATTTCTGCAAAGTATCATTTCCTATTAATTCAATGATGCAGTTATGTAGAGGTTAGTTTATATGTAGAATAAAATTTATATTGTCTTTAAATAAAATATATATAAAGATTATCTTGATGTCAACAATTCAACCATCCTCATAGGATAGAAGAAGGTTTTAATTGTTAAAACTGGGGAGCACAACAGACACTGTCTTAATTATTTTTCACAGAATTAATTATCCAAATCTATGGGTTAACGTCAGGTTTTTCTTGTTTGTTCAGGATGATGTGACCATGAGCATGTCAGCTATTCTGAGGAATAGATGTCTGGTGATGGATATGAATATTAATTTAGATAAGAGATGGAACCTAACACCTACATCTAATACCAAATTACTTAATTTCTAATTACTAATATTTGGTATTGATACAACGATCTCTGTGTGATATGGTGTTCCTATTGAGTGATCAATTTTTCTGCCAGGGCTGTGGAAGTTCTCACCTTTGAGAGATCTTCCTTATGCTCTGCCAATCTAACCTTTAGTGTGCAGTACTGCTACTGATGTAATAAAACATAGAGTCGGCCTTTGCGCAGTATGTAGTTTGTATGTGCCGGTTGTCGGTTCTGTTTGTGTGTAATTTTTTTTGTTCCTAATCAAATCTAATATGGTGGTTAGGCAGATGATGAAAACTTAGTTTTGAGACATGATACTTGCTCCCATTCATCTTATTGATCTGGTTTATTTCTTGAACTGTTCCAACACGTGATAGAACTCTTAAAACGGATTTTTGAACTTTCAATTGTCAAAAGTTTTAGAACATGCTTATGATGTTTCTGTTCCATTTTTTTCGTTTATAAATTCTGATGATGGGATTTATGTCCTAAAAAATGTTTAAATCTGAATAAAAAAGTGAAATACTTAAACAAGTCTCTTTACATTAAGTAACAATGTTTCTGCCATATATGCTCAAGGTGGCCAAATTATAGCTTGCAAGCCACATGTAGCTGTTCTACATTCTTACTGCACCTCCCATATAAGTTGTACATACATATAACTTATGTAACTTAACTCATTCCCTATTGAAACTTATAAATATAGTTTCAATAGGGAATGAGGCTCTTGTATTTCTGATAGGCAATATATAGCTTCTGTCACAATGTGGTTTGGCCAGTAGTTACACAGTGTTATCAATTTGCCAATTTTCCTAACTCTAGGCTTGTCTTTAATTATCTGCACTGCACAAAAAAGTTTAATAGGGTCCAAGCCTGCTAATCAATGTACAAATGGCATAAATTTTGCATCCAATTTTCTATGTGACTCGTGCAGCTCCACAGTTAGATCATACCTAGAGCCAACACTAAGTGAAAGTATATCATTTTTAAACTGATTCAATATATTAATATTCATTTGCAATTAAAGATTGTATGAAAATTTTAATGCATTAAATGAAAATAAATGCACTTTTAAACAGTTGTTCCATGTCAAATACCCTCATTGTATGTTGACACAGATAATTATATTTTACTAGCAGATAGGCCCGGCGTTGCTCGGGCAAAAGTAACGATAGCAAAGATTAAGATTATTATGTTATAGTCACAGTAAAAAAGAGTAATTTCATCAACAAACTAAATATTTCTAAAGAAAGGTCGAATTTGAAAATCGAATATTCTAATATTGTTCGATTTTCACAACGTGTTCTGATTATATCCTTCGATTTTCATCGAATGTTCTAAAGAAGAAAAGTCGAGAAAAACTGAATTAATCTGTTTAAATTTGAAAATCGAATATGTTCTAACATATTACTCTTTTTCTTTTTTTTCCTCCAGCGCCCATAAATCTTGCACATCGCTTTCTCTTGTTCTCCATTGTTACTTAACACTTCCGTTGTTGATGGAAGTGTTAAGCCTTAATCCTGTCCCTCTCCCCGTGGGGAGGAATTTCGAAAAATCCCTTCTTAGTGTGCATTCTTGTGACATACCCTAACTGTGTACCAAATTTCAACTTTCAACTCCTAACCGTTTGGGCTCTGTGCTGATTATTATTATTATTATTATCAACTCGTCTCGATTATATATATAAATTCTTTGCTGCACAGCAAACTGAAATAGAATATGCTCTTAACATTGGCCGACGAGAATGTTTAAATAAAAATTTAATGTTAAGGTATTAATTTATAATTTCAACCTCTAAACAAACTGTACAGTACTTATTTTCATTAAGTCCGACCTCACTTGAGATATGACAAAATCCAACCCCTGTCTAGCTCCTCATCACCTTAAACTTTAACCACCAAAATTTAATAGCATCAATTTAACAAGTAACAACACTAAATTTTGTTCCTCTGTCTTAATCACATCCTGATATATTAAAAAAAATAGTGGCCAATACACGCACAGTTTCTTTTTCATGTTTTTGATTAATTTCAGTTTTGGGGGTTTCAGAATGTAGAGATTTGCAAAATCCTGGAGTGTCGAAATTTGACACAATTAGTAAAGGACACTTTTCCATGTTATATATTTAACAGCTAAGGAAGTATTATATAACATTAAACACTCAATTAGCTAATTACATTAACTGATTAACATCAAATGCCAATAATGCCTGTGGAAGGGTCGCTAAGTAATCATAAATCACATAACTTATCTGATTTGCCAAGAAACAAGGGAAGGGAATGAAACACTTTACTGATATATCCAGTATACCAGTAACAACAGAAGGTATTTGTATACATTGTTCTAGTCACATTTCTTTGAAAATTTATCTATTTCTATACAATTTAAATGATACCAGGTCAGAAGGGATGCATTTTTCCTGTTCTTTTCAGATAATCAAAAGTAATATTGTTTTGTTATATTTGTTTCTGTTAGTATAAATAGCAGTTATAAACAACAAAAACAAATATAAATACATCAAGTTTATAACATTTCTTTATCTCGAGTAATGCCAGAAGTAAATAATCACAAATAAACAGCAGAATATAGCTACACAGAACTGATTGTAGCAATTTAAAAGTAAAGCTTGGTTAACTGACGTCAGTGCCGGCCTGGTATAAATACAAAGCATTTAAAGGTCACTCTGAAGCATTTTTAAAAAAAGTAATTCTCTGTAAACTCAAAGAATTGATTAAATCCTTTTCTAAATCATTATTTTATCTTCTTAACAATAAACATATATGTTTCCTGCAATTCCATATAATAATAATAATAAGTTTTCATATTAACAATGCAGAAGAGGAAGTGCAGATAATTTTTAACATGTGAAGAATTGTATGAGAATCATAAAAGAATTTAAAATAACTGAATTATATATATATATATATTGACCTATAAATTATTTAATTTTTATGCTCCAGATTTTTTAAAATGATGCACACTAAGCTGAAAATATATATATTTTTTAAATCACTGCATTAAATGACATTATTTTGATAAAAATAATGATTAGAAGTGTCTGAAGAGCAAATATTTAACACTACAAATTAAGGTCTTTCCACCTTGTAGGCTTTTCTTTCAGGCTCACAAATCTGACCAGGTGGCCTTACGTATCCTAGACAGACCACCCATAAAAAATTCTGCAGTTCCCGGCCTAGACTCAAACCCAAATCCCAGAGTAGCAGGTCTGCATCTTTATGATTAATTTAGTGCAACAGTTGTGTGACACCACGATGGCAAAGTTTGTGGAATTCTGCCATGTTTGCCATCCTCCACTCTGCTAGATGTCCAGACTAATTAATTTAGAAGATATAATCCTATTGTAACTCACGACACCAACTGGGATGACTATGAGTCCGCAGCCTTCATCCAACTTAAGCTTTTACCCCAGCTGTATTATTTGATTATTAGCACACGGCCTATCGGGTTTGGTCCGATATATTGTCTTTTATTTATTTTCAGTCCCAGAAATTATAAGATATATATTTGAATATGGAATGCAGTATAAATATATCTTTACTAAGTTCATCCTTAAAATTAAGTAACACACAGCTTCTTCAACTTTTATTTAATTAAAAATCCAGGAACGAATTACATAACTTTCCGAGCTTCACCAGAAAAGTTTGCCACATGCTATTTTGTTGGACTCCATTCCCCAAAAGTTATGTTGTTCCAGGCTTCCCTCACCTTTTTAAAAAAATTTCCTAGGACACCTTACTGTGTTTTGTAACAGCCAGAAAAGTAATAGTTGTGTACGGTGCCATCTGTTAACAGATTTTATTAAATAATAATAATTATTATTGTTTAACACGTTGACTGCCACGTGACTTTTCACGATTCTGTTGTAAAACGCCAACTTAATTTAATTATATTATATTATTAAAAACTCTAATCAGAGTACATAGTAATAATCAAAAAGCATATAGAATGTGTTTTTCTTAAAATAAAGGTATTACGAATTATCTCGTAGTTGGCTTATGTAACAGAAAGCTCTTCGCTGAAGCCAAACTACGAGTTAATTCGTGCACAGACACGATTCGTCCTGTTACTTCGCTACAGCCAATCGGAGATGTGCGTCTAAATTCATTAGTAATTAATCGGATATAGAGGCGAGCACATCACATTTACGTCTTTTTTGAGAGTGTTATTTTTTATTTATTTCTATAATCAAATTATAAATATCCCAATATGGATAAGAAAAGACCACTGACTAAAAAACAACTTGATTACTACACTAATCTAAGTGATTCAGAATCTGACAAAATTTTTGGTGATGATGGTAACGACAGTAGCGATTATGTACCATCTGAGGATTCAAGTGAGGACAGTGATTATGACGTCGTCTCCGAACCTGAAGATGAGACTATTCTCGAACCTGAAGGCAATGACGATGCGTCTCAAGCAACCACATCAAATCCAAACGATAATTTGTGGACAGAAACTCAACAAAATCCTGAACTATTTATTTTCCAAGAAAATGTTGGTTTGAAATTGGATACGACAAACCTTACAGTGCAAATGCTGGTAGACCTATTTTTTTCGGAAGAATTTCTTGCATTACTGGTCGAACAAACCAATTTGTATGCTGCACAAGAAATTGCAAAACATAAAGAAATAAAAAATGCTATCGTACTACACAGCTCTAAGAAAGACTATTAGATGGCCCAAAAAGGTTGCATTACATATTATAGAAATATATATACATAATGCGCAAAAACTCTTTCAAAAAGCAACTTCTTCTAAAATAAAACTTATAAAGTTTAGAGAAGCATTCGTCAAAGCGTTGATTGGAAAAGAGATTCAACCAGTTTCAAAAAAAATTAAATTGCAAGAGCTTCACTATTTACAGAGTATCCCACCTACTCAGAAAAAACAACATCCGACAAAGCCATGTCGAATTTGTACCAAAGCTAAAAAACGCCGAGAAACGTGTTATTTCTGTCCAATCTGTCTAGACAAGCCAGCCCTTTGCGTAGAAGATTGTTTTAAAAATTATCACGAACAATAAAAATATCGTTTTGCTTTTGATTTTGAATAAACTTTTTATGATATTTTCTGTTCATTTAAATTTATATTTCTGTTTTATAAATTATCACAAACAATAAAAATATTGTTTTGCTTTCGATTTTGAATAAACTTTTTATTATATTTTCTGTTCATTTATTAATTAATAAATGTCTGTTCATGTAAGCCAAACTTGATTTTTTTGTTCTTGCCCCTGAAGCTATCTATTCATATTTACACTGATATACTACGAATTACATCGTAGCTGCACAAATATGGCAAGGAAACAAACTACGATATAACTCGTAGGTGGCGTCCTAGGCAGAAATGGTAACTACGAGTCATCTCGTAGATGGCAGTCAACGTGTTAATAAAATGAGCTTAAAACTCACACAAATAAAATTTTCATTAAGTCTTACCCCAGCTGAAATATGAAAGATGACCATCCCTATATCCCACCCCTTAAGTTTTATATTGTCATTGCTCCTTATATACAAGTTACAATGCCAAAATTTCTGTTCACGCTTCAGGGAATCTCAAAACATCCAGATATGTAAACAACCTAGAGGGTTGAACTAGACAAAATTCCAATACTTTCCGTGTTAAACATAAAACAGCGTGGAAAATAAAAGAGTTGCACATATGAAAAATTCCAACTGCTTCCCAATAAAAGAAAAATAGTACTGTTAGTGTTATTCTCAAGACAAAATGAATAAAATGTGATTGATTTTAATAAATTTTATCTTCAGTTTTATTAACTATTTATAATTTACATATTAAACTGTATCAAATGTATAAAAATATTCATTTGCAATACGCAAATAATTAGCAAATAATATAATAGCGAATATAATATGCAAATAATTGA
This sequence comes from Centruroides vittatus, assembly GCF_030686945.1. Classification (NCBI taxonomy): domain Eukaryota; kingdom Metazoa; phylum Arthropoda; class Arachnida; order Scorpiones; family Buthidae; genus Centruroides; species Centruroides vittatus. The sequence continues at coordinate 303,831 of NW_027121344.1, forward strand.
TATAATCAAAACTAGAGAACTAGTCAATACAAGTTTATCTGTTCATTAAATAGTTAATAACACACACATTCTTATCAATTATCATCAGATATAAGAATGGGTGTTGTTACTTGGATTCAATATTATCATTGTATCCTGTGGACTCGAAATATTGAATTGAAAACATTTTTGTCTCCCTTTTAATTTGATTTAAAGTCAAAACATGCAGTAAACTGGATACAGAAAAATACAATTTCTAATCTCTCATCACAAGGAGGAGATTTACAGAAGAAACTTTAAGTTGCAAATATTATATTACCAAATGCAAACATTTGCATTGTACTGTATTATCTAGAAAATACAACCAGTCAAAATCTTGAGACTATAGCCTTACAATACTAAAATGTTCTATTGATAATTACAAAAATAGAACAACATAATTACGGTAAATTACCAGGAATCATATAATATAGTAACTAACGAGCACCGACGTCCCCATTTAGCATAACAAACGTAAAACTCGTATCATTTCACAGCAGCTCGAAAACCAGTTAACCATTATAAAGGCAGCCGAACATCTCGATAAACACGTTTCTAACCGTTGCATGTTCTAAATTCATTTTATCTAAAACAAACAAAACTGATTTTTAAGCCACTCTATGATTTATAAAACTAATATTCGGTCTAAAACGGCATACTGCTAATGCACTTATCGAGAGAATCGTAAGCACGCGTCCCACCCCAGATTGGCCTTTACATTAAAGTTCACACAGTAAGGTAATTTCATGCCCATCTGGGCATTACTTATTTTTATAATGGTAAATCCATACAATGTAGAGTTTGCTATAGAGACGATAGCACAGTAACAAGATTTAATAAATGCAATCGGCACTAAACACATTAATATAATTAAATCTATTCAAGGACATACCACATTTAATTGCTATTTAATCCCTTTAATTATGAGTCAATTATCTTCATACCGTGCCAATCAGAGCACATTCAAAAAGTAAATTCGTGCCCGTCTGTCTGTCTGTGTGCATGTATTTATGAAACAATGCTAAATGTATCTACAGTAATGCGCATAAAGCTTCACAGCCTCAAATTATTATAGGAAATTGCTGTTATAAAGGGGGGAAAGGCTATTATAGATTAACCCGATTTTTCCCTGTATGTAGTGTCTGTAGGTCGGTTGTTATTGTTGATGTAGTAAGGATGGGGTCTGACGTATATATGTGATATTTTTGGGTGAATTTAAGGGTATTTTTAGTAATAAATCAGATTAAAATGGTTAAGTACCTGTAACCTAACATAACGTTCCTTCTCTTTGCAAAACTTTTCCTTTAACTCGTTCCACAAATCTTCGTCCTCGTCTAGTCTTTGTAGTAAAAGGAATTCGTAACAGTGTAAGACAGAGCTCATCATTTTCAGTCCATTTTTCATAAAATTGATTTAAATAGTTTCGCTTCTTCCTCCGTGCATCTTGTCACATAAACATCGCCATCTTTAAACACTGAAGTGGTCGTCGTCGCGCCACCTGGTGTAAATAATTGATAATTTATCTTATTTTTAAAAACTTTTTAAAGTTTTTATTTAACGTAAGGATTATTATTATTATTATTATTATTTATTAATTATTAGTTATAATCCGTTTAGTTAAAATTATAATAAATGCAACGTATAAGATGGCGCTTTAGTTATTACAAAAGATAAAACTAGATATCCGCCATATTGGGTTTTTCAAAATAACGTTTCTATTCGGAACTGTAAATTAACGCGGTGATATATTACTGATACAATATGAAGTGAAGGGTCTTTGTTTAGGGTGTCACAAATGATAATAATCTATTACGTAATACACGAAAATATTGAGAGCCGTGATTGGAGACGACCGGATGGCCGAGCGGTTAGAGTGGCAGCCAACCGCTCTGAGGACCTATGATCGAATCTAAACGAGTCAAAAAACACTATGAATTTATTAGGCATTGCTCTGGATATGTTGGGCCCGTCAGTGGCAGGAATCTCCAGATGAACATACGAATAAAGAATGTTGTTCCCGTCCCTCACCATCCGGCCCCATCGTGGGCCTAGCCGAACCCATAATGGGCTTGTTAATAAAGGCAGTTTATATTATTATATATGACATTTTTGTAATGTATCCTATACGTCGCATATACAGATGCCGAGTGCTATGCCGGACTAAAACTACACAAAACAAATGTTTAAACACAGATGCATATACGTGTTTAAGAATTTCCTATGTGACATGTGCCCACTACGGCAGCATTTAGTAGAGTGATCCATGTGCTGTTGTGAAACCCTAATGTTTCGAGACGTGTAGTATATTTGGTATGACGCCTGTGCAAGAAAGGTCTACTGGCACAATACGTACTTCATCCGTTCTTCACAGGTGCTTTATCTCGTGGGCGCTCCTGAGTACTGTATTTACTAATTTTTTCAGTGTATCTATTTTAGTCAATGGATGTTTGGTACAACTATATCTATAAGCTGGCTGACTTTTAGGAGGGGAGTCAATTTATCCCGCATCAGTATGAACGTAAGGAAAGTTCGTATGTGGGTTGTGGCGGAGGAGACGAATGATGACAAGTGTTTTACAAAGTTAAAAAGCCGTTTATTTTGTAGTATTTATGCTTACTTCAATGTTAGATAGTTAGGTCGACATCTTAAATCCTTCTTATCTGATCCGAACCGTCCTACCCTCTCTGCTCGGAATAGTTTGATCGCAATCCAGTTGATTTTAGATGGCGTTTAAGAGAGACTACCTAGCTTCTCTAGATAATTAGTCTATGGTTTGTATACACAGATAGAGATTAATCAAATCGCTAGTTCGTTCGTATACACGATTTGAAGAATCAAAGTAATCTTGGGTCAGTTTGATTCCAAAAACATATGCATCCCAAGTATTGTCTGTAAGAGTTATTATTTGGAGAACTTTGGAGTAGTGGACTCCATGCTGTAGCGAAGACAGATCAGCATGGACTGACGAATAGAAAGCGTCTTTACCATGTTTTTTCAATAAATGCAATACGTAGAATGTTTCTTTATTAATAAAAATTAGATTTAAATGTTTTATTCTTATTAGTAAAAATAATACAAACAATTATTTATTGTGTCATCGTGACAATGCTGGGCTGCAATTTTCTGCTACAATGCCTTTAATTTTAGTAGTGCCATGCCTCTGTACATTATACTTTTCCTGTTAAACAACAGAGTCATGCCATTATAAATTTGTTTAGGAGAAAATTTTTGAATTAAAATAACATGACTTTTAGTCCAAACCTGAAGTTTGTATATAGTTAATTGGGGCCTCCTGTCCCTAGACTTTGCATATCTGGTCTAGACTTTCATCCAACTCCGTTCTCGAAATTAAGGAAGAACAGACAACAGCGGATTCCAGTGGAAATTTATAGGTATATCATTTTTGAAAATTGCAGCCTAATTAATTAATGTATATGGATGGAAAGTATTAGGACCCTTAAGTTTACTCTGGGCCCGAGGAAAATTCCCTAGTTTCTTCCTCTTGATCTTCCTGAGCGTAGAGCCGTAAGTCTAAATCTGGCTCTAGTAAGACCACTTACTAAACGAAAAAATTATTGTGACATCGTCACAATATAGAGCTGCAAATTTTAATCATATTTTCACTTTATTATCTTACTCCTCCGAAACAGCTTTACCGATTTTTACCAAATTTCATATGCATATTCAGTAGGTCCGAGAATCGGCTACTATCTATTTTTCATACCCCTACACCATTTCCCCCCTTTCAAAAATATATTTATATATGGATTAAGGCTTTTATGTCCAACAGATGGCGCTAACTTCCGACGACCTAAGTTTGCTTTTCTGTCAGGCATTATGCTTTTCTGTGAGAATGGACTGAAGCAGATCATTTTCTATCTATCTATATAAATAAAATATAACGTTCGTTTGTTCCTACCGATTCCTTTGAAATTTTGACACAACGTTGCATTCGAATACGCACGTGTTTTTATATAATATACATGTCGAAATTCCCCCCACTGGGGGAGATGGACAGGATTAAGGCTTACCGTGAAGAACTCGGCTTCTATTATACTATTTTACATGCGGTTTTTTGCGTTTTTAATTGCATTTTAATACGTTACGTCAACAGAATATACACTAAAAAGGGATTTTTCGATATTCCCCAGCGGGAAAAGTGATGGGATTAAGGCTTACTGTGAAGAACTCGGCTTTTATTATACTATTTTAGATGCGTTTTTGATTGCGTTTTAATAGGGTACGTCAAGAGAATGTACACTAAGAAGGGATTTTTTGAAATTCCCCCCACGGGGGAAGTGTTATACATTTATAATAGATACATTTTGAGCCACAACAACGATTGGCCGGGTCAGCTAGTTTAATTCTAAATATATGCTCCTGATCTCTAATTAGTAGTGTCTTACTCCTGTACGTCGTACTTATCCGATAACAATAGAATCGCGCCGGTCATCTGTGTAACTCCATTCAGGGAAACATTTTTGAATTAAAATCACGTGACTTCCGATTAAAACAGGAAATTCGTACATAGTTAATCAGGTCCCGCTCCAAAACTTTCCATGTCTGGTTTCGACTTTTATCCATCTAATACCGTTCTAGAGATTAATTAAGGAAAAACAGACAGTGGTCGACAGTGGGAATTTATAGGTTTACAATTATTCAAATTGCAGTCTAATGAATTCCATGTGATATGTTCAACTCACTTGCACAACTTGCATAACTTGAGAGTAGCTACCCAGAAAGGGGTGGGTCAACCAGTGTCCCCATGCACAACATCCTGATGTTGGTCATGGATTAGCCCTTCACCAACAAGCTGGTCACATGCAGTTTTCTGAGATTTCTTCATATGTCTAACACTTAAATACGGAAAGTTTCCCGTAGATAGCTCTTCTGAAATACACTCCCTTTGGCATATCCCCAAATGCTCATTTTCAATATTGTAAATATCATTAATGTATTTATGTTTAGCTTTATTTATTTTTCTGTTATAGAGTACAAAACATTTGTATATGACGCACTGGCACGCAATGTTCGAGGTCATTTAGAACATAAAAGCTACGCTGGAAAGTTACGATAATTTCACTTCCGTATATTGTACGCACACTTGGATTGTAAATGGATCGTATAGAATAGATGAGAGACGAGAAATAACGTTTCAATCCACAGTTATCCTTGAAAATTCATGATTAGTTCAGATTCAAAACAAGAGATCGGCACGATAACATCATATGGCAAAATTCGATTTGCTAGAGAACCACTGATAATACTATCCATGATAGATCGAGTCACTTAAGTTTTCATGGACTACATGAATTGACCCGCAATGGAATTGTTCAGCATGAGTGAGGAATGAGTTACTAATTCCTCACTCATGCTAAAACAAAAAAAAAAAAAAAAAAAAAAAAAAAAAAAAAAAAAATAAGAAAAGAATTCGAACCCGGATCCATTTTTAGACGAATCGCTAGTCATTTAGCAATCTAATGCACAAATCAATATATTTTATATCGTATATCAACTTCAGTCTCTATATAATATATATAGTTGAGGATGATTTAGTCTAAAGAGCATCTATATATTTTTTAAATTTTTTCCGCCCTGTGGGCATTAGGAGGACCATTTTTAGCGAGCTCATTATGTGTTCTGCCAGGCCCACAACGAAGCGGCCGGGTGATGAGGGAAGAGACCTGACTCCCAAATAGTTCCTGAGGTTTCTCGACCCACCCTGATTCGATTCCAGGTCTCTTATAGCGGTGGGCTGTCACCTTACCCGATCTAAAGACCCAGGATTCTTCTAAATATCATATTGCTAATACACTTATGAAGCGTTAAACTTGAATTGATTTTACAAAAAAGTGTTTAATATTTCAGATCAATAATGAATTTTTATCGATAGAACGAAGTGAAGACAATATCCATGTAACTGGTAGTAACTGCTACTCTTATAATACATCTTCCGGATATTTTATTTTATTTTTAACGTTATAAAATAAATTTATTCTATTCTATAAATGATAACATAACTACAATTCAGTAAAATTACAAGAAATTAACTTGGGTAATTGTTAGTAAATCTGCAGAAGGGAGAACGTATGTATTTTTTAATTAATAATTCAAATTAACCTATCAAGAAGGTTGAAAATTTTGAATTATCCAATAGAACCGTCTAAATGTAAATTTGAAATAATGAGTCATATAATCGTGATCCGGGATGTAAAAGTAATACACAAACATTCTAAAAATGAGAATGTTTATAAAATCTTGCTGTTATACAAGATTAATCAAATGTGTAAAGCTTTAATAGCAACAATTTGTCAATGTTTATATCAATATTTTTATTATTACTTTCTCACAGTTTATAATTAACATTTTTTTTTTTAAATATTAATATCAAAGTTTATCATTTAAAAATATAAATATATAAGCGATATTTGATCGATTTTAATAGTTACATAATTAAAAACATGACCTTAAATATTATTTCAAAAATTCACTTTAAAAATATAATTGATTCAATAATTTGAATAAAATTTAAATCATCCAATAGAATTGCTATTTACAAATTTGTGTTAATGAATTGCAGTTTTATATATCAATTGTTATTAAAAATTAATTAATTAAAATTATAACATGATTAGATAACTTTAAAACAATTGGCCCAAAATCAGTGAACTCGGTTGACAGACTTTTGGGCTATCCTGTACATTAACAATATTTATTATTTTTAATTTAAACGTTTTAACAGTTCATTTTAATCATTAAAGCATCGATTTTATTGATTTATAAGTATTATCATAGGAGTCAGTAATACATTGATCTGAGCTTAAATCCAGGAATGTATTATTGAATTTATTGTTATATTGTTAAAGTAGATACTGTAATGTCCCAAAATTATAATAATAAACTGAACTGTGAACAATTGAGTATACAAAATTATAAAGAAATAAAATGTGTCATATGTGATTAAAAAATACAGAATATTCAAACTAACCAATTAGGTTTCGAAACGATTTTAAATCAGCCAATAGAATGCAACCTAGGAAGTTAATTGTTTTAGTGTTATGCAAAAATGAATGATTCATCTGTTTTTTAAATTTATTTTTAAACTAGATATCAGGTATTCAATTGTATTGACCTGATATACGACATTAAGCTTGTAAAGTCGATTAAAACGGGTCGATTCACGAACATCCTTTGTAGTTATTGACTGATGAAAACGCAGACAGAATCAACTGTTGACTCATTGATCCACACGAGAAAAAAGGGAAAAAATATATTGAGAGAGTTTCTCGCAAATCTCGCTCTTATAGAACAGAACAAACACGAGAAAGTTTACTTTTTCATTCACGTTTAACACGGCACGACTTGTTAAACGCATTGTACTCAATGACAATCGAATCAGTGTTTAATTTGTGTGACGTAATACTTGAATTTAAATATTTATGATGCAAAAAGCACGGTAAGGACAATTTATAAATAATATCGAACATAATTTAAACACGAGAAAATTTAAACGATCTAAACGTTCCGTGAGGTCACAGTCGATATTCCTTATAAGGCGTTGTCTTCCAAAATTGGAAACTGACCTTACCATATATGGAAGATGCAGCCTTATGACTGGAAAATTATTCGTGTATCTATCCGCCATATTATCAATAATACTTCTAGAACTCGAAATAGGTTTAAAATTTTAATAAATATACTAATAATCGAAATAATTATTATAAAAGCACCCGAAATTTTAAAAATTTAACCGCAAATTCACTCGGAACTATATTAGATCGATACAAAACATCGATCGCGCTACGTCCGAACGAACTATTTAATCGAATCGATCGTAAACGTAAGTGATGTCACTCTAATACTCGGCGTTCTATTGGTCAGTTTAGACGTATCGTACTTAAAGGACCCAATTGAGTTTTTTGTAATAGAAATGAATTTTTTCTCACGTTACGGTTAAGTAGAGGCACGTCTTCCTAGGCAGACCGCCATGTCGAATGTCAATAGATGGTATTTACGTGTTTATTTTCGGTGATTTTTTTAAGAAAATTAATTAAAAGAATAAAAATAAAGTATATAAACAGTGCCATGCATAAAACAACGTCCATGTTTAACGAGGAAAGGGGCGAACAGATGTCCGACGACGATTCTGCCAACGAAGAACGTATCAAGATCAAGAGGAGAATGTGCGAAGATAACGAATTGTCCGAGAGCGAAACGGAATTAAGCAAAAAAATCCAACCCACCAACGGCAAAAAGACTAAAGGAAGAGTCAAGATCAAAATGGAATTCATCGATAACAAGCTACGGAGATACACCACTTTCAGCAAGAGGAAAACGGGCATTATGAAAAAGGTAGCCTGTCTGTCTGTCTGTCTCCTAAGTAATTAAATATATGTAGCTGTCAAGTCGTCTTATCCGTCTAAGCCGTGTTTATTAGTAGAGTACATGTATATTGTATTGTTTTGCAAGCTTATCTCTGGTGTATTTTGCAACTTGTCATTTGTTGATGCAAGGTATTAGTATGTTATGATTGTACCTTGCTGATAGATCGTACCTTGAAAGAGTTAGGTGGGTGCGGATGAATGGGACCCGGCCGTTTAAAAATTTAAAGGTTCCAAACTAATGACTTCTTCCGCATTGACAGTCTGACTGATGCCAACGACGTTAAATTGTCCAGATTAATGTGTCGAGTATGTTGTCGAACGCATTTATTTGTATCTGTTTTTAATTTATATCTTTCCTTACTTTTATGCAAACTATATACTAATTAAGTCGAACAGATAGACATTTTTATGCTCGGTAGATAGATATTGTTTAATATGAATGGATAGTGGTGATATTTCAAAACCAGAAGAAGCTCGAGATTAGACGTGGTGCAAATGGCGCCGACAGTTGACTCGCGTAAGACGTTATTTTCTTTCGAGATCCTCTCAACGATTGTTGCTAATTGAAAGTGGATGTTGATGTAACTATTACGATGGTTATTTTTATGTTAATGTCCGTTTTGTATTTGTTAAGCTTCAGAAATTGTGATTAATTTAAAGAACCGACATCTCTAGAGTTTGAGCTTAAGAATAAATTAGTGAATTTGAGAATGTGTTGATTTTCGTTGTTCTTTATTCTTGTTTTCTTAGCTATAGAAAGATCTCAGTTTTAATATTGGGCTACAAAAACATCAAATTAGGAACCAAATATGTATCTAGTTAACTGTGTTGGATCGTCTGGGTTCCACAAAGGTTTTAATTCTCTAACAAATCATTTCTCAAAATGATTTAGGTCATGGCCAAGCAGCTGAAGTGGCAGCCTACAGCTCTGGATGACTTTGGATTGAATTGGGATAGGTCGAAAAACAGGAATTTTTCAGAGGGTGGTCCTTCTGGGTACGTTGAGCACCGCCTCTCATCACCTGATGCCTCATTGTGGGCCTGGTTAAACTTGCTGAAAAAAGGCCTTCTTGGTGCTTGGTAGCTCTGACATAAGCAAAAAAATTGACTTTAGGAATGCATGTGAGTGCCTGTCACTATTGTAACATGTAAGTGCACATTTGGATAAATGGACAGGTGGAAAAAATCTGGGCTAACCTGATGTCTGAAGTCTACAGTCGCATTTGCATAGTATAGTTTTTAATACATAAAAGGTAGGTCTCGTATATAAAATCTCTACTAATTTAATATGTTGTATTTGTTGTTTTATTATTTGCAGCATCTTGTGAAAAATAATGCTTCAATATTAGTACATTAAGGATTGTTATTGTTGCAGCTTGATGAAAATAATTATTAATCTATTACAACAAAATTTAAACTGTTTTAAAGCTACTTAATTGTATGGTCTTCTTTTGCCATTTCTTATTGCCGAGTATTGACTTCTGTATTGATTTAACTAACGTTATCTTTCACTTCTTCCAAAATCAATTTGGTATGTGTGTGGACGATAAGACTACTTAGGGATAGCTCGAGTAATTAGAATAGGAAGCACGATTAAGGATGTGGTGTACACAAAAGCTTTATAACAGGAATATAATTTTCATCTATGATTTAAGAAAAATTTGTTGTGTGGTGTTATATTGTGGGTTGTTTGATTTCCTCTTTGTTGTCCAAAAAAAATGAAATGAACTGCTAAAGACATTTTACATTTACTTGTAATGATCATTTGTATTATCTTGCAATTAAATGATGCATATAACTTATATTAATATTTACATATTTCAGTGATGATGTGATGCAGTTTAAATGGTTCCAAAGAGCTCATTAACATGTAATTCTATTGGAAGTAAACATATTTTTGTCTGTTTGTTGAATGCTGGCTTCTTATGTTTCTTAAATTTTTAAACTGCTTTCAATTGCTGGGTTTAAAACAGTGATTCTTTTACTGATTTGTTCTTATGTTCATGCTTTAAGTTGCGGCAAACTGCTAATAAAATTTTTACTGGTTTCAGCCATTCTGTTGTATTGTTTCACACATAATATGTAAATGTGGATCAATTTCTGTTGAGAACAAGTAAAGAATCCTTATTGATTAAATGATAAACTGAATTTTTATAGCAATATCTATGAAAATTATACGACAGGAAATTAAATCTTTGATGGTGTTCCTTGTAGAAATGCAAGGAATGTTTAATGGTATCTGTTGTGCATCAATTCAATGTCAAGGAAGAGATAAACACGGCAAAAATTTAAGCTGGTAAGCATCCTTGTAGCTTGTGTAACATGTAAGTGCACATTTGGATAAATGGACAGGTGGTTCAGTATCTTATGTGTAATGAAGCATCCATATAATAGTTTATGGTTATATCATATACTTGAATATACAATATATAAAACCCGAATATATGGTTATACTGTACATTTTCAGGTTTTAACGTTTTTGGAAACGGGTGCATTTTAAATTCAATGGAATATACCCACTATGGTTTATGAGCCACATGAAACTTAGACCCTTTATTGTAGCTCCATGTACTTATATACTTATTTTTTTTTTATAAACTCAGTATATACTACTTATGCCTATATATTTTTTTTAGTTCCAACTATTATGTAGTGCAATATACATAGGGATTGTAAGCATAACCTCGAATGGACAATTGAAACCTTAGGGTATGTTTGTAAAGTCAAAGGAGTTAAATGATTGTTTTACCTAGTTAGTCATAAAGTCAGTAAATTAAAAGTGATAATTATTGTATTTCAACTATATATAATATAAATACAGTAGAACCTCGCTTAACGAGCATAATTTGTTCGAGAGTCTTACTCGTAATGCGAAACACTCGTTAAACAAAACAATTCTTCTCATATAAATTAATGTAAAATATGATAATGCATTCCACGCTGGAAAAATGCTCAAATATTTTGTGTGTAATGTTTATTCAAAGAAAATCATACAATAAACATTGTTATGGAGCGTGAATCATCATCTTTTCTTCTAGTGTGGAATGAATCAACCTGAAATACAAATTCAAATTTTGCAGAAAGCAAAAAAGAATTCAGATAATTTGTCCGATGAACACACCAAACAACATGTCAAATTCTTGGGCTACTTAAAGGCTATAATTAAATATTAGAAATTAATTAATTTGACTAGTGGTGGGTAGTTATGCTTCCATTTCGTATTAAATTTAATAATTATAAATAAATAAATTTTTAATTTAGACATTTCTGGAATTTAATTGGGAATCGGTCGTTAAATTTAATACGAGATGGAAGCATAACTATCCATCACTAGTCAAATTAATTAATTTCTAATATTTAATTATAGTCTACCTGTAGTCAAATTAATTTTTAATATGTAATTATATCCTTTACTTAGCCCAAAAATTTTGCATATCGTTTGGCGTGTTTATTACATAATGGGCTATGGTTGTTGATGTTTATACGTAATGTGTGTGAACAGAAGTTTGGAAAAATGTATGATCACAAGTGACACTAAGATGCTAGCTGAACGAGTGCTAAACACGGACTGATGCATGTGCACAATCCCGGACTTCTCCCTCTCCTGGCCACTCGTTATGCAAAATGTCGCTTGTCATGTGAGTTCACGTTTTCACAATCTGTTTTGTTCGTTATGCGAAATACTCATTGTGCGAGGTGCTTGTTAAGCGAGGTTCCACTGTAGATGATTGCAACTGTCTGATAAATGTTCCAATAGAGTTGCTCCTGTGCATTTCTTATATGTAGTGTATGACTCCTATTGTAACAAGGTTTAGCAACTCATGTAATATATAATTAGTGACATCTAGTGCTATGTTTCTGATTTCCATTTTAATTATTTATAGACTAATATTCTTAATAGTAAATATTTAAGAGTTACCTTAGCTTCATCTTGTTAATCTAGTAATGTCATAAGTGCTTGAATGAAAATTGTAGATAAAGTTGTGCAACATACTACTGGTTTTTTGGTAAATTTCACCATTCTTCTGGTAATTATTTGTTTCCGATTGCCTGATAACCAAGTTCTCTGACTCTGAATCTGTGTGATTCCTGGTCATGTGGCTATTTAAAGAGTATAGTTTATCATGGAAATTTTGCTACTTTGGCAGACTTAAAGGATCGTACTGCACTGCATGTGTGAAGAAACATTATAGAACAGTTGTGCTCAGCTGTAAACAACATTAAATATTAATCACATCGGTAGCATTTGCTTTTATTCCAGTATTACTTTAAAAATACAAATGTTTTTAAACAACTCGACTGCTTTGCTTCCCATCAGTTACACGTGTTCCATTTGGAATGCTCATTCGATAGCATTCTACATGCAAACTGAATCCAAATTTCAATTATTTTAGAGATTTACAAAATTTAAATTCATCAAATTAAAATCAAAGAGATTATCAAATTACAACTAATGTATTCTATAGAGTTTTATATTAATACCTGAACAATGGGCATGCATCGAGGAACATTCTTACGTTAGCAAACAGTCTCTGTAGAAGGCATGTCTCATGTGGAATGAATATATTCTTTTCCATTGTTTTTATTGCTCCCACAAATGTGGGAGCTACTGGATGCACTGTACTACAAAGAATTAAAAAATACAAGTAGACACACACTATTACATACTCAAGATTAATAGATAAAATGGGATGAGGCTGAGTCATTAGCCCCATTAAGAGCCCTAACTCTATCAAGTTTTTAAGAGTTATTAATCCAAAAAATGATTTGTGAAGGTGTTTGCATTGTCTTTAGATGAGATGTATAACTCAAAAATACTATAGCTCCAAGAGTTTCATAAAACTGAAAAGCACCAGGGATACAACATAAAAATTCAATCAATGCAACAAAAATTGTGTTCACGTAAAAGCTGATTTACAATGCACTAATAAGATTTATCAGTGATTCAGATGTTTACACTTTGCTTGGTACGTGACTTGTGAGTCATTCTGACCTTGTACAAGAGCATGTGTTTTTAAAGAACTGTGAGAATGCAAGGTAAAATGCAATTTCACTCATTGTTGATAGGTTTGATGATGTGACAATGAATGAAAAATCTGATAGGTTTGATTTTCTGTGACATAGGTGAAACTTTCATAATGGAATCGCCAACAAGGTGTTTGTTTAAATGAGCCAGATTCATTTACATTGTGATTTCTAGCAACATACTATTGGCAGCAATCATGTTGCATACATAATCTAGCCTTAACTAAACATGCACCTCAGAGATTGTACCTACCAGAAAATGAATTAAATTTCTCAAATTCCTAGCATTTGAGTTTGTCTATTTATTAGCTTTGATAAAGCAAAACTTGCCCGTTACTAATACTACATTTTCACTAAGAAAGTTTTATTCATCTGTACATTCCAGTATGCATCAGTCTTTGTGTTAATTCAAAGACTTGTGCATACTGGTATGTATCAATTGTTAGTATGGTGCTACTGACGTCCGTGTCTAAAATGTTGGCAGCCTATGAGACAGTGTATGATTTAAGTATAAAAAAAATGAGCAGAATTAACTGCTTAAATTTCCAAGTGAAATTTCTCTTTGAACTTTTATCAAATACAGATGATCCCAAATGGCAGAATCTAAGGAGCATAATGTTAAGCTCAAATCTGTAATTAAGCATTACAGATTTGAGCTTAAAATTGACTTATTATAGTGATACTTAACATATGCAGACAATCTAAATGTTCCCAGAGTTGTTATAGCAATGTCAGTGGTAAGACATACAGAAATGCTTTACCTAATCACCTTTAAAGTCGGATCCTTTGACACACTCGCATTCACTCCATTAATGCGGTCATTATTGGAAGCACCATTGGAAAGCTTCATTTGGAATATTCAGGAGTTATTACATTCTGTATGTGTCCTCCATATTAGACAGAGTAGTCATTTCTGTGTGTAAACCTGCATGTAGAAAGTTTTGTATAGATTGTGAGATGCAGTTTGGAGGAAAGGGTGTTTTCTATATCATAATAATGCTAAACTCTCTTTTAGCTGAATTGAATATGACATTTAAACTCCCAAATATTCCAAAAAAAGCCTTCTGATGGTGCTTCCAAAAATGGCTGGATCATTGGGGCATGTGTATTTGTGCCAAAGTGTCCTACTTTGAAGATGATTAGATGCATTTCTGTATGTCCTATCACTTCAGTGCCATACCACTATTCTGGAGAATTTTTAACTGCTCATGTATAATGCATCACATTCCTACTTTGAACAGCTTATAATAAAATATTATATACAGGGTTGTTTGTAGTAAGAGTTTCTCTTGTCGGACTTGTGTTGATAAAAAGCATGTACCCATTGCACTTGACTGAAATCAACTTATTTATCTCATTAACTCACCTGAAGTAATTCTGATGATAAGATAAAGATAAAAAAAAATATATGATGGAGTTATATGTAATTTTATAATGCAATCTAAGGCCACATTTTTGTAAAGATCTTCAAAAATAAAAGTTGACACCAATATTTAAGACGTCATTTATAAAGAGCCAAAAAAGGCTATTTTTTCTATAAAAAGATACATCTCTGACACGAGTGACAGTCGTAATCATTTCATTGGAAATCCATAATTTAAAGTCAGACGGCCAATTAGATATCTTGGAATTCTAGTTGAAATATCAATACACGATTGGATACGAATGAGTAAGATGAACAGATGTAACATTTTAATTAATTTTATCATTCATTAGTCCTTACAATGTCATAAGTTATAAACAAATTGAAATTACTGATAAAGTTATGTATAAATGTTTATATAAGATCCATATTATAAATAATTTTAGAGATTTAGTAATTAAATCTCTTATTTGCTTTTAATAATAGAGCTGTTAATTCAAATAAAAGAACTTTAAACTATATTAGAAAGCCTTTTTTAGTATCAGTAGATAATTAAAAGGCCTTCTAAACCATAAAATTCACTATATTGTTGAAGATACACATCATAAAAATTCCAACAGAGAGAAATATTTAATTGCAAATGTCTTTTGAACATTTACTGTGGATTTGAATTTACAGTATACGTTGTTGTTTATATACGGTCTGTGAATTGTGTTGTCATATACAATCATCATCATCAATCTAATGCTCTAGGGACCTGGAGTCAAATCCAGGTGGTTGATGAACCTTGGGATTTTTTCATGGCCATTCTGTTCTGGATATATTTGATCCCATCCCTTATTACCCTAATGTTCCCTATTGTAGCCTTGCCAATCTCATGATGGTTATGATTAAAAAGGGACAATATTAATGTTAGCATTTTAAAAACACATTATAAATAATCATTTATTTAGGATTTCTCTTGCAGCAATAATTTCTCGGGCTTCCTCTTTAAATGTATGCATGGTATTTTTGTAAATTAAATTTGTTAATAAAATATACACTTCATTACATTTTTGCTTTGTTTTTTAATTGTAGGCATATGAGTTATCCACGCTGACAGGAACACAAGTTATGGTTTTGGTTGCTAGCGAAACAGGACATGTATATACTTTTGCAACACGGAAACTGCAGCCGATGATAACTAGTGAGGCAGGTAAAGCTCTTATACAGACTTGTTTAAATTCCCCGGATCCACCTGTAGGTCCTAGTGCCTCCACGCCGGATCAAAGAATGAGTGCAGCTGGATACGAAGAGACTGAATTATCTTACAACATAGAAGACGGTGACAACAAGCCGGATGTCAAGACACTGTTTGTTAATCAGGATGGATCAGCCACGTTGTCCGGGACCAATACCGTTCAGAGCATAGCCGTCTCACCTACAGTTGGAGGACCCATAACTTCTCTTCCTAGTCCACTTCCTAGTAACTTAACTGCAATTCCGTTGCTTGCCGGTGCCACTACAGCTTTGGGAACAAATGGCAATAACAATACAAAAGTTTCCGGAACGCCAGCGATATCTATGCAGCTTCCACAAGGTACGGGATTCACTACGATACTTGCACCAGGTGAGTTATCTTGTTGTACACTATTCTTTTTTTATTTTCACGTTTCATCTAATGGAATTTCAATTTCAGGAGGTGCTCTGCCGCAGGGTTCAACACTGCATATTGGAACTCTTCAGTCTGCAGCACAAAATCAGCTATCAAATAATCAATCACCAGTCTCATCACAAAATCAGTCTCCTTTATTTAGGATTTCTCCTGCAGCAATAGTTTCTCTGTCAGGTAAATATTAAAATATTTAATATATTTATTTATATTATCAGAGTTTTGGCAATGCAACACCTGGAAATCTTGCAAGGAGGGATGCTTTCAGGAAGACTTTCTACAAGAAACTGACTCTATTAGGTGTTAGGCCAGGAACACACATGTGTAAAATCTAGCATAAAACAAAGAGCGTAAAAATTTTTTTGAAAGTTTGGCTGAAACAGAACTGAAAAAAAGAGTACAGCGTGTGTCTACTTTTTACGCCGTAAACTTTTTATGCCAAAATTCCTCCAATAAAGAGAAGTCTTTTCTGTGACGTCAAAGTCGACACATGGTTTTTATTCTAACAATGGCGGCAATGAGGGTTAACCTTATAATTGCGATGGTCTCGAAAAAAACAAAAAATAGATGAAATAGAGGGGTTTATCGAATCCGTTCGACCATATCAATATCATGACAGTATAAAGACACTGTATTTAAACAACATTTGTGGATGGCTATAGGTGCAAAATTTGAAATAACAGGTAGGTCTGGTAGAATTGATATATAGGCTTAGTGTTTAGATCACAAGTTCTTTGTTTGAATTCGGAATACAAGTGTATTAATTTAAATTTTCTATATTATAGCAGAGGAAGTGGAGAAAAAATGGAAGGTATAAAGGGATAGATATATGAGAGGAAAAAATTAATAAAATTAGCACTGTTAGTGGCAGTGATGTTTCCTATTCAGCCAGAATTTTTACGTATGTGTGTTCTGGCATAAAAGCGTAAAACAGAAACTGAACTGAAAGCTGATTTCTAATTCAGTTTTCTGCCACACAATTTTACGCATGTGTAGGAACACACATGCGTAAAATTGTGTGGCAGAAAACAAGTTCCTGGCTTTAGATTTATGAAGAAAACCTGAAAAACTTCACTTGGTCAGCCCATTGTGAGATGCAAAGCTGCAACCAAACATCAGTGTTTTATCCACTAAGACATTGATGGGATTAATATTTTTTTGTGTACAATAAATCCTTTATCTTCTTTCATATGCTTGTTTAGTGAAGCTTTAATAATGCCATTCATTGTATATCAAGGAAAACTATGCTTGCTGGCCATTATTGTAATTAGCTTAAATTCCTTATTTCTGTCCTTGTTTGTTAATGAGCAAGAGATCACTATTTACTAGTGTTCTAAAAGCTGATAGCTTTTGTGTTATCATATCATTCAAGTTTCGATGTATAAAGGAATCTAGCAATCTATAGCAATGAGCTTAAGGTAAACTTTAGTGTTTGGGCTCACTTTGTTTTTATAAATGGTTAAGTTTAAGAAATTAATTTTGTCAAACTATCTTCAATTATATTAATAACTACTATTGAGTTTGAATTAATCCTTTCAACACATTCTTGTATCCTCCCTTTGCCCTTCCATATCATTGGTTTGTGGGGTATTCTATCTATTTTGATACAATTTCTGCAATGTCTCCCAAAACTGGAGAACCCATTAGGACACACTTTTGCCACATGTAATACTGTTCCATACAAAATACAAATTGCTTGAAACTAAATGTATATGGTCTGCAACAATTTTTTTTAAAAGATGGCTTGTTATTTAAACATAAATTCTCTGTATATATTTAAATAACCATTTAACACTTTAACATCAGTTCTAGAATATGGTTGTAAGGTTGTGCTTCCAGAGGATGTATCACCAGTGCTGTATCTTAATTAGATTGTACAATAAGTAAACCAAAACAGCAAGTGTATTATTTTCAGTCAGGCTTTTAACGATAAACTCTCAAATAATAACTGTGATGTATTAAAGTTTTGTTATGAAATAAAAAAATGGTGTATGGCGGAAGGAGTAGCATTTCTGCAACTACACAAAACAAGTTTTTATCAAGTGAACTTCTTACAAAGCTAAAATGCAATTGTATTTAGGCACAATAGAAGTGTTAGTTTTCTATATTCTAGTCATTGTCGAATATGAGAGATGATAACCAGAAATATGCCTCAAGATGTTATTTTTATAATTGTATGTAAGATGGATATAAGATTATATTTTTAGGATGGATGGGGTGGTTAAGGGCCATGCTACCACTATGGGAACTTGTGATTGAATTTGGCAGAGCAGTCTAGGAATTGTTTGAGAGTGGTTTGTCCCAAATATGTTGGGTCACATCCTTCATCATCCAGTCTCCTCATTACAAGCCTGGCCAAACCAAAAGACACAAGGAAAAACCTGCCCTCTTTGTGTCTATGAGACAGAGTTAAAAATGAAAAATATAATAGGACATTAATGTTTGATATACTGTAAATGTAAGAGGTAATAGAGGTTGATGAAATGAGCATTTTTTTATGATGCAACCTAAGTTCTGGAAAAAAATTGATGGCACTATAACCAGCAAAAAGTTTGGAGGATACATAAAGAATATAGTATGAAACACTGGTGGAAACAAAGAACTGTACATGTGTATCACTTCAGCTTTTGATACTATCAAGACAATGACAGTTACTTGTTGAAAGTGCAACAAAATGTGGTTTGTCTTAGTTGTCAGTTGTCACTTTGAATATTTATTGTAAATACAGTAAACCCTTTGAATTAACAGACAATAAATTTGTCTGATTAAGAAAACTCTGAAAGCTTCTCATTTACAAATAGAGGATGCTAAAAGGTTGGATTAAAGAGTCTGAGTATAAATGTCTTATACTTTAAGACATTTATAAGACATTTAAAGCATCATAATAACATTTTAGCACTCCTTTCACATTTTAAGTATCTTATTAATATGGTTTTAAAACACATTTGATTTAATGGACTTTTGCAATATCAGATGCACAGTAAACAAATTATACTCACACAAAATAAAAATAAATTTAATTTTTGACATTGCCTTCCTTTCATGATATTGCCAATATCTGCATTTATGGTACTAGTCATAATTCTAGGAATGTTAGTTAAATGGGAATCACTCAACTTATTGATTTCAGCAGTTTTGGTGTTTTTCATGCACAAAAAGAATTGTTTACAACAGTATGTTTTGCATATGGGGTAGTACAGTTTTCTAGCATCAATTATGTCATTACAACATCAAAGTGTATTCAGTGAAATGAGGATAATTGTTGCATGCAATGTTCTTTACCAAAATAAATGAAAATGCACTTAAAAATTTTAGGGTGCAGTGGGCTGTGGGTGGGACATCCCTGGTCTAAGCAAATATATTGACAGTAAACTTTGCAAATTAGGTAAATGGCACATAAAAATTCATTAAACAGATCTACCAGAAAGTGAAGCTTGAGAAACACCAGGTTAATGCATGTCATTGGGATATTTTGTAGTTCTTCCAGTTTTTCAAAAATTGTATTAAGTTTTTTTTTTACAATTTAAATGAAGATGGACTATTGATAATAAGAATATTAAAATTATTACAGTGAAATGTTGACTTAATGTGTTGGGTGCATATAATAGAAATGTAATGAATGCATAAGTGCTATTCATCAATTTTTATCTTTTGATACTATACCTAAAGACCAAGTTTGTAAGCAGTTCTCTAAACTTTGCAAAGCATATCAAATGAGTTAATTTCAATTTTTACATTTTTTTTACAATTTTAGATTTAATAAGTAAGTTTTATGACACATAAGACTTATTATTCTATTGCATCGTAAGATTGCATTTTAAAATCATTCAAAATCAGACGTTATACATTGTAATCACTTTGTGTATTTTAAAAATTTTGTTTAATGTTTATACAATTATTACAGATGTTCTTTTACTGATAGTGCAGATTAATTTTAAAATCTAATATTGATTGTTTATGTGAAAAATTATAACATGCAACATTAACATGCAACAGGACTTGTTAATGAATAATAAATAATGGCTTTTTATTTTTTCAAAGCCACATATTTTTATGGTGGTGCATTAATAATTGGATAAACTATTTTAATTAATTAAAACTGACAAAAAAAGCTGTGAGATCATCTACCAAGAAAAATTCTTTGGATTAAAAGGACGTTATACATAGAAATTTTATTTTTAATTTTAATTATTCGGCAATTTAAAAAATTATGTAACTGTTAATTAGAAAAAATAACTAACTAAAAAGTCGGAGGAGCAATAGCATATTTTATTTGCATAGTAATTCAAATGCTGTTTCATTTTGTCATTGCCATACTGTAAGGGATGAGAGTTGTGGAATTTATGCAAAGTTGGTCAGGGAAAGTGAGGGAATTTAAAACAAAAATTTGAGTAGGAACTCTATATTTTATAACCTGAAATGTGTAAATATTTATCATTTTTACTTATTAAATGAAGACATTCACAATATTAATTGTTTTTTAACTTGATATTTTTATATTTTAGGCACATCAACTTCCAAATACACCCACTCAGAATTCCATATCTAGTACCCAGTCCAATATTTCTGTTGTATCTGGTAAGTATGATGGAAAGCGTGCGTTCGAAATGTCTTAAATGTTTAAGAAAAAAAATTGTTAAAATTGACATAATTTAGGAAATGTGGTAATTCCTACATCAAGTATCAGTTCGAACAGTTCGACTGCCGTTCCCGGAACGGTCATGTATCAGACGGCACAGGGTATCGTCTACGCAGCATCATCGCCGACCAGTCTATCGGACAGGGTAATTTTAAATCTTGGACAATCTCCAACTCTTTCGCTTCAGCCGGATCAAAGTAAGATTTGTAAGGAAACTGAGTTTGATTTTTCTGGAAATTTTACATAAAATTCCTTTAACTTACAGGTGGAACACAGCAAATTTATATACCTGTCTCTCTCACTCCAGCACATCAGGTTAGATAAGTTTTATAGATTTTAATAGTTTTCTAGAAGTGGCATCTTAATAAATCTTGTTTTCTTTAAACAGAAAGTGTCTGGTACACTTGCTGCCAAGGTTGCAGTTTCAAACGCAACCCCTTCTTCCGTCGTTCAGAACAGACAGCAGAAGTGTCGGAAGTGAAATTCGTTCCGTTGCCTCCGAAGGAGGCGACAGGGCTTCTCTCGCGGAATATTTAATCAAAGTAGAGACTCATTCTCGTCGGTTGGCTGGACTAACCAGTGCAATGTTTTTATACTCATGTCAGATTATAGAAAGTAATTTGTCACATCTTCATACTTTCTGAGAGTTTCAGAATATTTTTTTAGAAAAATTCTCATCTTCGGACTCCGTTATCAACTGGAGTATTGTTGCTATTGTTGTGTTGTTATTGCCACAATGTTTTTTTATCTGGAAGATTGTACATAATGTTGTAATAAATATAGATATATTTATTGATAGTCAATAAAATAACAGCAATCATATTTTTTAATTAAATTTCAAATCTGCAAGGTGATACAAACACCCATACCCGAAATAGACTGAGAACTCTCACTTTGGCAAAGAGATGATCTGTGTTTACCCAAACTTGCATTTGGGTTTGCAAATTCAAGTTGAATCTAGTTCAGATCCATTGTATTTTTATGGGGCACAGAAATTGCATAATTGTTTCTATTACTGCTTTACAACTGTTAAGAATCCATAACTGCCTAGTTCATAGTATAAGTTGTTACCTTGTGTTAACAATTGATTAATTAGTAAATTCTGTTACAGGGTGGTAAGTGACCCCTGAAGTTGAGAAAGTTTGGAGAATTTTGTTTGCAGGGAAAGTTAGGGAAGAAGTAAAATGTTATAATTTTCACTGTGATCTTGGGCTCTGAGTGTGGATGAGTTTGATGGGCACTCATGGGTACCCATTATATAATGCAAATTTTGCCTTTGAGTTTCAGTGTCTTTTTAATTAATAGAATAATCAATGGTGGTTCTAATTTTCTTCTAATGCAGAATTTTATTTATGAAAAGAAGCATTCTAACGTGTTCAGGATCTGGTCTGCTGTTTTTCTTGTGGCAAATTAATCTGGAAATGCTGAAGACAGGTTGCCATATTGGAGGTCTTTCCTCTAAAATGGGGATTTTTCAAGTCAGCAGAAAATTTTATGGGGAATTTTATATTCTGGAAGGAAAAATTCAGGAATACATAATTTTTTATTTAACTATAATTTAACTTAATAAAAACATGGGGGTCACGTGATATGGAGGTATCGCATGAGATACCAATCCGCAGGATGACTGACTCTACCTAGGTTTTTAGTTTGGACGTAGGTCGCAACTTTCCGTATGGGGAGTAAGCAAGAGAACGGAAGAGGAATTTGAGAGGCAACACGAAAGTGAACACTCATATACGGAATTAAACAAATATGAAAGATTTAAACAGTTATTTTCTTGTTTAATAATTTTAAGTCCTATCAATAATATACTAAAGTCGCACCTAATTTATCGAAGTTAGAATTTACATTCAATTCATGAGACGATATTTACCTTGAAAGGTGTTTTAGGAGGTCAGTCTGTTTGGCACAATGCCCTTTCTACTCCTTTTGAAAGTAATTTTTCCTAAAAGAGAACACAGTCCTATGGTAATCCTGTGCGGAAATTTATAGGGACGGTCAGAAACTTGTTAATCCTCGGAAGCGAGCAAAGTATCTAGATGAATTCGAGCGCAGTGGCCTAGGGAACCTTGAGAGGAGGAACTTCTTGGGAGAAGAACCCAAGAAGTTCTTTTTCTCAATCTTCTTCAAGAGGGCTTCTTTTATAATCTCTAGTTGATCTCTTTGTCAGAAGCATCGTCATCTGACCAAATTTGGACATCCAGATGTGTTACTTAACAATCGTCCAATCTAAAATTTTAAACAACACTTTCCTGGATGAGTCGCAATCTCAGGAAGATGTGTCATAATTGATAGGAAGTTAGAAGTTGATAATTCATGAACTTTCTTGTTGAAATTTGCCCTTTTAGGTTTATTAAATCTTTAAATATTATTAAAAATAACGGCTGTGGAACCTCACAAAAATTATAAAGATATAAACAAAGAAGTATGATCAAATGGACTTTCAATGCTTTCAATATTATTTTAAATACATGGAAACCTCGGTTAAAGTCGAGGGGTGAGGAAGTAATGGATGTCACGTGTCATATTTTGAGAGGGGTCAGACTTAATGAAGATTTTACTCATAATTACCATTTACAATTTTTTTAAAAACACATCACTACTATCAAAATTACGATTTTAATATTAGTAATACTACCTCTACGTGCTCGGCGTTGCTTGGGCTTTTGAGGAGGGTGGGAGATTGGTGAGATGGAGTTGGAAGAGGGTGATAGAAACATTGGTTTCAGTAACTAAAATCTACATTCATTGACTTGAATATTTACAATAATGAAACTGCAAAACAAACAATTGCTCGGACTTAAGTTAAAAGGACTTTAAGAGTGGTTAGGGTGGGGACCCAACCACTCGAGCTCACGATATTGTTTTTGGGATGTTGAGGAATATTTGTGCCAAATTTGGTGAGGACATGTTGAATGAGATAGAATCTTTTGCATATCTTCGTGGGGAAAGCCAATAATGCATACGATTACTGAAAATCGGATCTGGGAAATAAATACCAACTTCACCGAGTGTCTGTTCTTGACTATGGCGAATACCCGAATAATGGGAAATTACAGTCGTTTAATTGTAAAAGTGCTATCGATTGGTTTTAATGGTATCTGAGGAAGCATGTGAATGGTTCTGCGGTGTTTACCCATCAGGATCTCAATGTTAATTGTGTTGTTAAACATACCATTTATAACTAATCTCGTTCCATTAACCAAACCATTTTAGTGTCAAGGTTCCTGATTAGCATGAATACAATTCTGATTATTAATGTT